>NW_026067951.1:3496461-3851034 GCF_014885135.2 Alexandromys fortis
ATATATATATATACACACACACACATATTAAAGACTCACATTGGATATATCAAGGCTTGCAGGTTAAGGAGTTATTGTAACCAAAATATCAGGTGCCTCCTCCTCATGTGTGCCTGTTCTGACTTTTGATGCCTAAAACATAAAGCCTCTAAGAAATCCAGCAATACTGTTTTCTTTGAGAAAACGTTTTTTCTGTGCAGCTGAATTTGCTATGTAGACCAGGCTGGCCTCGAACTCACAAAGATCCTCCTGTCTCTGCCTTCCAAGTGCTAGGATTAAAGGCGTGCGCTACCAAGCCCGGCTCATTCATTGTTTCAACACAAGCACTGCAAGTCTAAAATCATTAGGGCTCTTCCCTCTAGTTAAACTTCAGCCATTATGGATTTTGTCAGGGTGACGCAACAGAGATCACAACCATTACACAAGTGTTGGCCTCCACTTGATGTGTGCTGAAACATCAAGTCTGGAGAAATACATTCTCTGCCCTGTGGTGACTTTTATGCAGGGCACTTCAGAAAACGCATGGCTTTTAAAAGATTTTTGGTTTTGATTATGTGGATTGGAGGTATGTATGAACATGAGCGCAATGCCCATTGAAGTCAGAAGAGGACACTGGATCCCCTGGAGCTGAAGTTACAGCTGGTTGTGAGCTCCCTGATGTGGGTGCTGAGAACTCTATCCATCCGGTCCTCCCTGCACTTTGAACCCTGAGTTATTTCTCCAGCCCCATGCTTAACTTTTGGAGCCTATTTTGATTAGGTATAATCATTCTCCTCGGCTACGTCACAGAACTGAAATTGCACTAGCCTGGCCGAGGGTCTAGCTCAATGATAGGAAGCTTGCCCATGATTCTCAAGGCCCTGCATTCTAGCCTCAATACTAGAAAATAAACATAGCATAAAATTATGTGAAAGTTTTCAAAAACAAGACTCTAAAATGGACCTTCTGCTTAAGACACATCCCAATATCCTACAAGAAGACAATGTAAGAATGAACTAGAAGGGGGCTAGAGAGACAGCTCAGCGGTTGCGGGCACTTGTTCTTGCAGAGGTCCTGGGTGTTTATTCCCAGCACCCACATGGTGGCTCACAGCCACTTGTGGCTCCAGTTCCACGGGATCTGATTCCTCCTTCTGACCTCCACAAGCACCAGGCACATCTGTGGTATGCATACGCACACAGGCAATCACTCCTATATGTTAAAGAACAATGTTTAATCCAGCCTGGAAGCAAGCAGTCCTACCATGAGAAATCTGGAAACCAGGCTCAGAAAGGTGCGTCCCACATGCCTGGTCGTGTCTGTACACTATGAAAGGCTTGGCATGACTTTCCAAGGGTCTCACCATGACTTCACCCGGGGGCCTAGCCTACTAGAACTCAGCTCTCTGCTTGCCTTCTGTTTCTCCCTTTCTAATCCTATCCTAGCAAGTATCGACAGATCTTGCAGAGATGCCTGCGTGAGTCTTGTGCAATTTACCAGGGGGTTCTTCAATTCTCTCAATGTTCTCTTTCCCTCAGTACACGATGTGAGATACAAATCACCTCCAGCCAGTCTGCTCAGAAACAAGACCCTCAGGTCACCCCGAACCTAGTATCCTCTGCCCAAGGGCTTTCTCCCTAGTGTGGGGCTGGGTGAATGGCATGCTTTCTTTGCCATCAGCCTGGCCTGGAGTCCTGGATTGTGATAAGGTCAAACATGCTATCGGCTCAACGTCTAAGACTTGAAGCTTTCTTCCAGTGAACCTGGCAGAGGAAAGAAGGCAAGGCTAGGCAGCGGAACAAGGTACACCAGGGCCAGGAGAAGGGCACTTGGTACCGGGCCAAGATGGTTCTGGGGAGATGCTGAACACTACCCGGATAGGGTTGTAAAAGGAAGACATTCTTGGTCCTGAGGGAGAGGCTGAGCAGTAAGAGGTGTGGCAGCGAGATATATCCAGAGTCAGAAAGGAAGTTCTGGCCACGGGCGTAGAGCAGGCAATGGAAAACTGAATGGGCACAGGATTTCTTTAGGGGAGATAAAATGTTCTAGAACTGACTATGGTGATCTCTGTACACACAGAGAACCCATTTACTTTAACCGACATGCAACACATAAAAATTGTGTGTATATTTATGGGATCCCATGTAATAGCAAACCAGGCCAGACAGACCTCTTTCTGTAAACACTCTTCACTACGCTGAAAACCTTCAAACCTTTTCTTCTAGGGTTTACAAATGAGTGCACAGGGCTGCTGTCAGGGGTCAGCTGTGCAATAGCACACCAGACCTTGTTTCTTAGTAGCCATGATCAGTTAGTCTCTCCCTGTTGCTATCTCCCCAGCCTCTGGTGACTGCCATCCTGCCTGCAACTTCTATGAGATCAACCTTTTTTCAAAAACTTTGTTTCCTTTTACTTCATGCATACGGGTGCCTTGCCTGCAAGTGTGTCTGTCTGTGCACCATGTGATGACTGGTGCTCATGGAGGCCAGAAGGTGCTCCCTTGGGATTGGAGTTACAGGTGCTTGTAAGCTGCCACATGGTATCTGGGAACCGAACTTGAAGTATTCTTTTTTTTTGTTTTGTTTTGTTTTGTTTTGTTTTGTTTTTCGAGACAGGGTTTCTCTGTAGCTTTGGAGCCTGTCCTGGAACTCCCTTTGTAGACCAGGCTGGTCTCGAACTCACAGAGATCCGCCTGCCTCTGCCTCCCGAGTGCTGGGATTACAGGCGTGCGCCACCACCGCCTCCTTTTCTCTACACCAACACAAGCATCTGATGTTTTCAGGCTTTCTGATAACAACCATTCTTACTGAGGCGAGGTGCTATCTCACCGTGGTTTTGATGTGCATTTCCCTGATGATTAATTACGTTGAACCTGTTGTATGTCTTAAGAAACATCAATTTATGGTTATTGCTCATTTTTTCAACTGGATTTTTTTTTTTTGTTGAGCTTCTGATTCCTTGTGTATTGTTACTACCAACCCCTTCACAGATGAATAATTTGTAAATATTTTCCTGATACTGGAGGTTTTCCCTTCACTCTGTTGTTTATGTTGAGTTGGTTTTTATAACTAATGAGAGATTGGGTTCATGCCAATCTTTGGCAGGCGGACATCTGACTTCCCAGTACCACCGACTAGAATGCCTGTACTTTCTTCAGTGTGTGTGTGTTGGTAGCATGCTTGCTGAAAGTCAGCTGATGTGTGTGTGGGCTTTACTTCTAGGCTCTCTATTATGTTCCACTGGTCTGTGTGTCTGAATTTACATTAGTACTATGTTGATTTGTGCATGTGCGTTTGTATGGAGCTAACAATTAAACCCAAGGCCTTATGCATTTAAGGAAAGTCATGTGCCACTGAGCTATACCCCTAGCTCCTAGTAGGCTGCTTGATCATAACTCTGTAGTGTACTTTAAAAATAATGTGTATGGGTATTTTTGCCTGTGTGTATATCTGTGTACCACAGTGCCCATGGATGGCAGAAGAGGGCCTTCGATCTGGAACTAGAGTTACAGGTGGTTGTGAGCTACCATGTAGGTGCGTAAACCAAGCCTGGATCCTCTACAAGAGCAGCCAGTGCTCCTAGGCACTGAGTTGTCTGTCCAGTCACTCAGCACTGTGGTATACTATAAAAAAGCATCTCTCATTCTTAGCCCAGCACGCCAACTTAAAGGTAAGATTTACAAGTCTCTGGGGGAAGACTCTGCTTCAAGACGCATGAAGCAATCCCTCCCTTACTGTGTATGTTATGGTTTTTGAAAAAAATCATTTATGAACTAATTTTTCAAATCAGAAAACTCCAAGTGCTAAGTATACTGGGTAATTGGAATGTGCACTGAGCAAGCTTCCCACAAAGACCAGAGCCTTCGGCCAGTGGTGGTGACACGCGCCTTTTACTCCGAGCACTCAGGAGGCAGAGGCAGGTGGATCTCTGTTGAGTTTGAGGCCAGCCTGACTTACAAAGTGAGTTCTAGGACAGCTAGGGCTGTTACACAGAGAAAACCTGTCTCGAAAAACCAACCAAGCAAACAATTAGAAGAAGAACAACAAAGCCTTGCCAACAACCACATTCACTCCTGTAATATAGCAGGAAAGAGCTCTCTAGTCTAACTCAAACAGAGGGAGCATCCCGACAAACGGCACATGGCAGTGGGAAGTGTCACAGTAAAACCCATCACTCAGTACAATTAATATAGACTTTTTTTTTTGTCACCCTGGCTGTCCTGGAACTCACTATGCAGATCAGGTGGGAATCACTTGACTCTTCCTGAGTGCTGGGACTAAAGGCATGCACTATGCCTGTCCCCTAATTACACAAAAGTTTTAAAAAGTAGGCGATAAACTGTCCTTTGGCGTGTGTGTGTATGTGCACTCGCGTGTGCACGCGTGCACGTGTACATGTGATTAAGCAAGTGTGCCTACAAATGCCATGGTTGGATATGGACGTCAGTCCTCTCCTCTCGTTTACTGCTGCTGCACACACCAGGCTGACTGGCCGTTGACCTTATATCCACCTGTCTCTGCCTTGCATCACACAGCAGGAACAGGGAGAATGCAGATGCGCACGACTGCACTTGGCCGACGTGGGTTCTAGGGATTTGACCTCAGCTCCTGACACTTGCACAGCAAGCTCTTTACCCACTTAGTCAGCTCCCAGCCTGGGACAAACTTTAAAGGAACGGCAGTAAGATAAAGCCAACAGGACAGATCTATCTGTGTTAGGACAGATTAGAAATAGGAGTGTTTGGGGTGGGAGGGCAGGGCAAGGATACTAGAAAAAGGAAAAAAAAAACCCCAAACCTTTAGTTGAACTAAAGACCTGAGAAGACTTAAATAGACACTCTAAAATAGCCTTAAAAGCTACTCGCTTTTACTCCTATAGTTAAGTCAGGCTTTTCTTTTTCCTTTTGTTTTTCAAGAAAAACAGTTCGTTGAATTACGACCTGAAGAATGCACACAGGAACCAGAAAGACCAAAGAAAAGAAAGTACTTATTGTAAAAAACGAGGATGACCCGAGCCCGGTGTGAGGGCGCAGCCTGGGATCCCAGCACTCAGGCTGAAGCGGGAGGATCATCGCAAGTTTGAGGCCAGCCTGGGCTGCATAGCAAGACTCATTCACAAGCAAGCAAGTAGCAGGCAGGTGGGCGGACGGGCAGGCGGGCAGGAAGATGTGACTAAACAAATATTGTGAAAGGAGACCTGAACCAGGATTCTTCGCTACTCATCCCCCAGGCAGGCGAGCAATGATATTCTGTCTTGGCGGCATCTGATTTAATGATCATGTAGGTTTATTTTTATTTTATACGTATGAATGTTTTACCAACATGTATACAGGCACACCATATGCCTAGTACCTAGGAGGTGAGAAGAAACTATCAGATCCCCTAGAACTGGAGTTACCGACAGCTCTCAGCAGCCATGTGGGTGCTGGGACCTGAACCCAGGTCCTCCGGAGGAACAGCCAGTGCTGGTGATTGCAGAGCCATCGCTCCAGCCGGATCACATGTTCTCAAAGACACCAAAGGCCTGCCTGCCATTTGAGCAACGCTGTACTGATTTAATAATGTAAGCTGATGCCAAAATGGAATAAAGGCAGGGAGGAGACTCGCAGCCTAAGCGCTGTGCTGTGTCTGGCAACTTGGGCAGAGTCCCCGTAAATACACATGGGACTTCCCTACCGCAGAACAAGGGCTTATAGTATGCGTATCTCTAACTAGACACTGTTGTAATTTTTTCTTCTGCTGTGGCTAACTTCAACCTATTCTCCTGAAGTTAAGAAGGAGACACAAATCAGCAGAGAATGAGGTCTGAGTACAGCTTGGATGAAGAACTGGAGAAGAATGGCTTCAAAGGCTTACAGCTGGGCTCGGTGGCTTTAAACTTCTTTAAACTGGCAGCAGAGCCCTTGATCTCTCATCTGTCTGATGTCTGGAGCGCCTTATAGGCTGTGCCACCCCGCCCTAGCACTATCCATGCCTCGATGCAATCCTGAATAAAACCACGCTTTATTCAGTTCTTGTACACAGCAGACTATTTACTAATGGATTAGACAGAAGCTCTTTGGCTAAGTCCTCAAATAGTTTCTGGCCTGGTGCGGGGAAGAAGCCAGCTGTGGGTCACTTGCCGACCAGTCTGCATCTCTCTCTTCCCTCTTGAAATCACAGAGCAAACGGTTTATTGAAATCCTGGGACATTGTGTGTACTTGTGCCTAACCCCACCACGAGAAGAGCGGTACCCACGGCTCAACAGTCCTACATCCTCACTCTGTGACTAAGGGGCGTGCGTGTGGGCGGCCCAAGTGCTGGCAATGCCATCTAATCATAGCTGCTCTGTGACTCCAGAGAGTTTGGGTGGGGGCGGGATTCACGAGAGTTCACTGGGTACTAATCTTAAAACCTTGCCAATTTTGGAAGAATTTGGATCACTGTTTTTGCCCAAATCATAGATAAAAATGACTAGGGAGCATTGTGGGGTGCCCCCAATCCTCAAAGAGTGGGCACAGATTAGGGTTTAATTCCTTAGGAATTAATCCTGTGAAGACCTCTCTCTTCTTTCCAACAATTCAAAATCCCATTATTTTCCAGAGGATGTTCCAATGTGCCCTTGAGTTGATTAGATTTCAGGAACAGAATAAGAATGCCCAGGCTACACAGAGGAACCCTGTCTCTGGGTGGGTGGGGGTGGGGTACGGAGGGAGGATAAAAACTCAAGACCAGGCCAGGTGGTGGTGGTGCAGGCCTTTAATCCCAGCACTCGGGAGGCAGAGGCAGGCGGATCTTTGTGAGTTCGAGACCAGCCTGGTCTACAAGAGCTAGTTCCAGGACAGGCTCCAAAGCTACAGAGAAACCCTGTCTCAAAAAAGAACTCAAGACTGTGAACGTGGTTCTGCTGGGTTAGGAACAGGCAGTTTACCATCCCAAGAGCGGGAGCACTAGAAAGGGAGGATTTGTGGAAAAACAAACAAACAAACAAAATATATCCTTCAAAAGACCTAAAGTTCTGGGGGTGGTTAGTGCTGTGTAAGGGTCTGGATCGGAAAGACCGAAAGTGAGCTATCTTTTTCTGTGGGGTGGCTTCCCTGCACACGGCCCGTGTGGTCAGTGACTTCAGGCATGGTCATTTTCGGAGCTAAACTGCTCTGAGTGACCACAGATTCACTCCACAGTCACGTGCAAAATTTAATATGATTAAAAAGAAAATGCCAGTTCACAGGGAAGTATTCCGAGATATCCATTGGGGCTTTGTAAGCTATTCCTCAAAAAGGTGGAGTGCTGGGGCCAAATCAACTAACCAAAGCATTTGAAAAGTTTAAAGAAAGCTACCACTCACCAAAGTGAAGCTTCTGGACCGAGAGCTGCTGCTCCGGCTCTCCAGACTGCCCCCTCTGCTCAAGTCACTGAGCCTGCAGCTTGGCGACATGTCAGAGTCCATCTCTAAAGACTCTGGTTTCTGCTGGTTTCCAGGCATCCCCACAGAAAGTTGTCACTGGCTGGTTCACAGGAGACCGGGTAGGAGCCAGAGTCCCATTCTGAGGCAGGGGAGGTCTTCTAGGAAATCAAACATACAACAGTAGTTAGTGACCTGAAAAGTGCCCGGCTGCTCCAAAGTGGAAGGGCAGCCCCTCGCTCACAGATTGGAAGAATTAACACTGTGAAAACAGTTATCTTACCAAAAGAAATCTACAGATTCAATACAATCTCATCAAAATTCCAACTCTTTTCTTTTTACAGAAATAGAAAGAATAATATTAAATTGCATCTGAAAACATAAAATACCTCAGATAAGCAAACGAAGGTATGCTGGGCCCAGGGAGATGGTTCAGTTGGGTAAGAGGGCCTACGGGACAAACAGTAGGACCTGGGTTTGAATCCCGGCCACGGTGTGTGTGTGTGTGTTTGTGTGTAGGGGGGCAGGGTGATCACTGGGGCTTGTTGGCCCAGGTTGAGTAAGAATCTGACAGAGTAGGGTACCCAGTGTCTTCTGACCTCCACACATGCAAATATAACCCATCCCCACAATTAATAATGCCAGAGGTATCACCATACCTGATTCCAAATGATACTCTAGAGTCAACAAAATTGACATGATATGGACACAAAAACAGATATGTAGATCAATGGGATGGAATGTAAGATCCAAACATAAACCCACTGGTTTTTGACAAAGATGCCAAAATATATATATTGAAGGAAAGACATCCTCTTTAACACATGGCGCTGGAAAAACTAGATATCCACGCACAGAAGAATGAAACGAGATCATTTTCTCTGGCCCTGCATGGAAAATAACCCCAAGTGGATCAGAGACCTTAATGTGAGACCTAAAGCTTTGGAACCGAAAGGAAAACACTTTAAGATTCAGGAATAGGAGCCGGGAGGTGGTGGCGCACGCCTTTAATCCCAGTACTCGGGAGGCAGAGGCAGGTGGATCTCTGTGAGTTCGAGACCAGCCTGGTCTACAAGAGTTAGTTCCAGGACAGGAACCAAAACCACAGAGAAATCCTGTCTTGAAAAAAAAAAAAAATTCAAGAATAGGTAAAAACATCTGAACAGGACTCTAGTTAATAGATGATTTATGTGATCTCACAAAACCATAAACTCAGCAAAGGAAACAGATAGTCGGGTGCAGAAAGTCTGCAGAATTCGAGAAGACCAAAGCTGCACATTTAAGAGAAGATTAATATCTAGAAAATTAACTCCGAAACTTAACAAGCTGGTCAGAGAGCCGCATGCTTTTAACCCCAGCACTCCAGAGGCAGAGGCAGGCAGATCTCTGTGAGTCTGAGGTCAGCCTGGTCTACATAGTAAGTTCCAGGCCAGTCAAGTCTACAGAGTGAGACCTTGTCTAAAAAGACCAAACCATCAGACCAAAACCAACCAATGGTGGGTGATGGTGGCGCACGCCGTTAATCTCAGTACTCAGGAGGCAGAGGCAGGCGGATCTCTGTGAGTTCGAGACCAGCCTGGTCTACAAGAGCTAGTTCCAGGACAGGCTCCAAAGCTGCAGAGAAACCCTGTCTCGGGAAAAACAAAACAAAACCAACTAACCAATCAAAAAACCTATCCAAAACTCTAAATGAAACTACTCACCCCAATCAAAAAAGGAGCTATGTAACTTTACAGAGATCTCCCAAGAAATTGAAATGGCCAATAAATTTTTTCTGACATGTTCAACACCCTGAGCCATCAAGGAAATGGACATTAAAACTATATTGAGATTCTATCTCAGCCAAGTCCAAATAGCAGTCATCCAAGAAACGGATGACAGCAAACACTAGCAGGGATGTAGAGATAGAGGGCCCTTTATCCGCCGTAGGTGCGAGTGTAAACTCACTAAGGGAATCAGTCCAGAGGGTTCTCAAGAGACTAAAAACAGAACCTCCGTATGACCCAGCTGGACCGCTTCCAGACAAACACCAAAGGATTTACACCCTACCACAGAGAAACTTGCACACTGCTGGTAGTCGCTGCTGATCCAGTCACATGGCTAGGAAACAGAACCAGCCCATATGTCCACCTACACGTGATGGATAAAGAAAATACGGTACACATACACGGGACATAAGAACATACAGATATTTTTGACATGGGTTTTATGATGCAGCCCTGGTTGGCCTGGAGCTTGCTATGTAGACTAGGATGGTCTCGAACTCACAGAGACCCATCTACATGTAGATGTAGACATCTACACCTGCCTCCTGAGTGCTGGGATTAAGGCATGTGCCACCATGCCTGACTAGTTTTTATGAAGGAATAGAAGCATCACAAATGACACCGTTGCTGAGAACTTGGTAAAACAACTCTGGTGTGGTCCTCTTCACAGAGGGGCTGTACTCTTAGGCTCTTGTACATTCTGCCTCAGACTTTCCCGGCATTTCTGCCTCAGCCACAACAGGTTTCTTCTCCAGGTCATTGCACTTTAGAGTTTGGAGGCGGCAGCAATGGCTGCAATGCTGGGAAGCATGGTTGATAGCTCCAAGACCAAAGGGTGTCTGAGGCCCGATGATACTGCAGTTTCCATAGAAGGTGAGAGTCATTTAAGCTGACCCTATCTAAGAGGTCATCGCTAGTACTTCCAGGAAGAAAGTCATCCATGCTTAAGAGCATTTATTGCTCTTCCACAGAAACTAGGTTTGGTTCCTGGGACCTCTATCGGGTGTCTCACAACTGGCTTAATCCAGTTCCAATGGAATACAGTGACCTCTGGTCTCTTATGTGCACACACAGTGCACATAAACACATGCACAAATAAATACACAGACAAATAAAATAAATCTTTAAAAAAGTCCCCTGTATACAGATGAACACACACACACACACACACACACACACACACCACACTTCTTTTTAAAGTGCCAAACCTGGCATGGTGATATACATCTTTAATTGTAGCACTTGGGAGCAGAATCAGGTGGATCGCTGAGTTCAAGGTCAGCTTGGCCTACAGATTGAGTTCTAGGACAGCCAGAGCTACACAGAGAAACCCTGTCTTGAAATGTCCCCAACCCAAACAAAAAAATAAAGAAAAATAAAAAAATGTACCCTGTAAATTAAGTTAGTTCATCTTCTGACCTTCTTAGTAGAAAACCCAGTCCAGCACCCAAAACACCAAATGAGTTCAATAAAATATTCTAGAAGGCCAAAGAGACCAATAGAAATACGCCTCCACATCATAATCCCTAGCTTGAAACTCTACTACAGAACTACAGTACTGAAAACAGCCTGGTATTGGCATAGAAACAGACAGGAGGACCAATGGAACCGAATAGAAGACCCAGATATTAATCCACACACCTTTGAACACATGATTTTTGACAAAGAAGCAAAAAAATATTAAATGGAAAAAAGAAAGCATATTTAACAAATAGTGCTATCATAATTGGATATCAACATGTATAAGAGTGAAAATAGACCCATATTTATCACCATGCACAAAATTCAAGTCCAGTGGATCAAAGACCTCAACATAAAGCCAGCCACACTGAAACTCATAGAAGAGAAAGTGAAAAGTACACTTGAACTCATTGGCACAGGAGACCACTTTCTAAATATAATCCCAGTAGCATAGACACTGAGAGAAACAATTAATAAATGGGACCTCCTGAAACTGAGAAGCTTCTGTAAAGCAAAGGACACAGTCAACAAGACAAAATGACAGTCTACAAAATGGGAAAAGATCTTCACTAACCCCACATCAGACAGAGGTCTGACCTCCAAAATATACAAAGAACTCAAGAAATTGGTCATAAAAAGAACAAATAATCCAATAAAAAAAATGGAGTACAGACCTAAACAGAGAACTCTCAACAGAGGAATCTAAAATGGCTGAAAGACACTTAAGAAAATGTTCAACATCTTTAGTCATCAGAGAAATGCATATCAAGAGATTTCATCAGACACCTGTAAGAATGGCCAAGATCAAAAACACTGATGTCAACTTATGCTGGAGAGGTTGTGGGATAAAGGGAACACTCCTGCATTGCTGGTGGGAATGCAAGCTGGTACAGCCCCTTTTGATGTCAGTGTGGCAATTTCTCAGAAAATCAGAAAACAACCTTCCTCAAGACCCAGCAATACCACTTTTGGGTATATATCCAAAGGATGTTCAATTGTGCCACAAGGACATGTGCTCAACTACGTTCAAAGCAGCATTGTTTGTCATTCCAGAACCTGGAAACAACCTAAATGCTCCTCAACCAAAAGAATGGATAAGGAAAATGTGGCACATTTACACAATGGAGTACTACATAGCAGAAAAAAGTAATGACATCTTGAATTTGCAGCAAAAGGATGGAGCTAGAAAACATCATTTTGAGTGAGGTAACCCTGACCCAGAAAGACAATTATCACATGTACTCACTCATAAGTGGTTTTTAAACATAAAGCAAAGAGAACCAACCCACAAATCACAATCCCAGAGAACCTAGACAACAATGAGGCCCCTAAGAGAGACATGCATAGATCTAATCTACATGGGAAGTAGAAAAAGACAAGATCTCCTGAGTAAATTGGTAGCATTGGGACCTTGGGAGAGGGTTGAAGTGGAGGGGAGAGGCAGGAAGGGGAGCAGAGAAAAATGTAGAGATCAATAAAAATCAATTAAAAAAAAGAAAAAAATACGCCTCCAGTTGACAGACACAGCCATTTGTGGAGAAAGTCCAATCAATATTGGCACCTGCCAGGGGATTCTCTCAGTCTGGGGAGTGTAGCAAACCTTTCCAGAAGAGCAGATTTAAAGAGAGATTCCCTACCCCAATTCTCTTCATGTCTCAGTGATTAGCCCATGCCGATTCAAGAATAAGGTGTGGAAACCAAAAGAGTCTGAACACACATGCCTTTTAGAATATACCATTTCTCCAAATAATGTGAAAGCAATTCAAAGGGTTAAAGTCTAAAGCTGAATATGCTGGCCTATCCAATGTGTGTGTGTTTGTTTGTGTGTGTGTGTGGGCTGGATGGATGCTTCCACAAGATGGAAGCCAGCCTAAACTATAGAACAAGACCCTGCCTCAAAACAAAAACAACAAAACTAGATGTGGTGGCCCATGCCTGTTGTTCTGCCAGTTGGAAGGCAGAGAGAATCAGAAGTTTAAGGCCGTGGGTACATAGTGAGTTCAAGGTCAGCCCAGACTGTATGAGGACCTATGCCAAAAAAACCTCGCCAAGTGCTAGGCATGGTGGTGCACGCCTTTAATCCCAACACTCAGGAGGTAGAGGCAGCGGATCTCTGTGAGGTCGAGGCCAGCCTGGTCTATAGAGCGAGTTCTAGGACAACCAAAACAAAACAAAAACAGGAAAAAGCTAACCAAACCACCACCATAACAAAAGTAAAATGTTTTGGAATTCATTTAATAACATGTGACCTTAAATAGTAACACGATTATATAAATATCTAAATGACTAATAGCATATAAGTCAGGCTTTCCAATATACAAGGTGAAACTCTATTTCGTCTCAGAAATCAAACATCTAGTACGCATCTAGTAAAAACACATACTGCAGACCTACCAAGAGGGTTACCAACGGGGCCAGGACAAACAGCAAGGCCCAGCAAAGGTAGACGCGTATGGTACAACTCTGCTCCTGGACCCAGGATGGGCTGGAGTTAGGTGAAGTGAGCCAGCCCAGTCAGTGAAGGCAGGCTAATTCTTGCATCCTTCCTGTGGGTCCCACCCACTGACTCAGCTCAAACTGGGTCCTGACCTGAGTGAATCACAGCTCCAAGGGGAGGGAAGAGGATGGAGCACACCAGCCTTCCCCGGGAGTCAGCAAGGTGAGGGCGGGATAGGAAGTGCAGATTCACCCACACAACCCTGAGAAGGTTCTGGAGCTGTGCCATCTGGGCAGTGAGGGTAGCGCATGAGCTTCACGGTGTGACTGGAGGGTCGTGACTTACCGTGCTGTTCCAGCAGACACCTTTTGCTTACGCTGCTGTAATTTTAAAAGCTAAGGAATGTAACTAAGATTTCTGTGTGCTGTTCTCTCAAAAGTGTTTGAGGAAGCTAAGCAGGGTCTTCCACAAGGCCAAGGTGGCAGAAGAGAGGGCAAAGTCTTGGCTCTATATTCGTCACAGCTGCAAGACATTAATAGTTGATTTCTAAAAGAATTGAGGAATCGAGGCTCCCTAGGAACTGAACATATAGAATTTCATGGGAAGTCCACTGTGAAGAGAAGATTTTTCTGAAGGGCTGAGCGAAGAGGTAACTCCACCTACCCTGAAATGGGACATACTGCGACAGGGACTCAAGCTGGAGCAGACAGGATGGACGGTACTGACCATGGGTCTGTGAGAGTCATCACTACTTTGAAATATCTACTGCCCTTGTCCAATCTAGGGTCTCTCTGGGTTTATGAGGTACACACTGCAGTAAGTGAGGCCAGGGTCAACAGGAGGGGTGAAGAAACCGACTGTTCTCAGGCAGACAAAGCTTCAGTAAAAACCCAAAGCCTCTGCTTCAAGATCAGAAACACAATCGTGTTTCGTATTTTTATATTTCCTGTGGTTATTTCCCATTATTTAATAGAAGCACCCCCACACCCCCAGTTCACCCTTGGAGCCAAGAGATCAAGGCCAAGGTCATTCATCATCATATTGAGTCTGTATCTGCCCAGCACGGTTTATTTCATGAGAACAGCAGCCAACAGAGGAGGGTAGTCCAACAATAGCTATTGAGCCAAAGGAGGGGGATAGTCTAACAATAGCGATTGAGCTAGGACTCTAAGGAGGCAAGTGAGCCTCCTGCAATGAGTTTGCTGGAGCCAGAAGAAAAAGGCAGCTCATTTTCTTCCTAAGGGGACATTTTAGAAAGACCTAGCATAGCCTAGAGGGTATGCCTATAACCTTCCCCCCACCCCCACCCCGTCCTTACAGCCAGTAGGCATACAGAACAAGCCAAGTCAAAGTGTCAGCCTGTTCACCTGAAAGCTGCAGAGTCTGGATTCTCAAAGCTGACCTATGCCACTCTAAGGCCCATCGACAGGCACAAAGCTTTGAAGATATTCTTGGTTTCTCTCTCTGGTGGTTTGGAAGAAAATGGTTCTATAGGGAGTGGCACTATTAGGAGGTGTGGCTTTGTTGGAGTAGGTGGTCTTGTTGGAGGAAGTGTGTCCCTGTGGAGGTAGGCTTTGAGGTCTCCTATGCTCAAGCTATGCCCAGTGTGGCACAGCGTCTGCTGCCTTTGGATCAAGGTGTAGAACTTTCAGCTCCTTCTCTAGCACCATGTCTGCCTGCACACTGACATGAAGATAATGGACTACACCTCTGAACCTGGACGTTAGCCCCAGTTAAATGTTTTTCTTCAGAAGAGTTGCCACGGTGTCTCTTCACAGCAACAGAAACCCTAACTAAGACACCCTCTCCTCCCGCCACCCACGGCCGGCCAGCCCTGCAGATTCTCCCTACTTACAACGGTAACATGCCCACTTTTCTCCTAGCCCCCGCCCTGGTACAGACCCACTGCAGCCTGTGCTGACCTGCTGCCAACCTGCCGTGCCCATCTTGAACTCGCTGTCCCGTTCTTCTTTGTCCTTTCCAGTATTATTACACTGGATCCAAGTGGACTCCTTGGCTGTCACCAGCCTCCTACAGCAATCCACGGCATCCCCTTCCCCACAGACTCCAAAGTCAAACAGACTACAGAGGACTCCAACAGGGGAAAGGTCTGATCTAGTCAGTGTTCGCAGCATACCAGGATACAGCAACTTCATAACACTCATTCCGTCAACCAGGCATGGTGGCGCCCCCACCACCTCAGTACTCAGGAGGCTAAGACAGGGGGTAGGAGAATGTGAAGTTATCCTGAGCTTCCTACCCAGATCTTGTCTCCAAACAACAAACATTCCTTTAATTTCATAAAGATGTGCGAAAACTACCGACAGAATGGTATGCACTCCTCAACACTGATGTTAAGAAACACTCTTTGGACAGCACAGTAACTGTATTATGTGTCAGCAAAGATAACCAGAAGAATTCATGTGTGTAGCCACCAAGAACTGAGTTCTGGGGTTGGAGTGATGGCTGCTCTTCCAGAACATGTGAGTTCAGTTCCCAGGCCCCATGTTTGAACAGCTCACAAGCACTTGTAACTGTAGCTCCTGAGAATCTGAGGTCCTTTTCTGACCTCAGAAGGCACACACACACACACACACTAGAAGCTGGGGCCCTTTTCTGACCTCAGAGGGCGCGCGCACACACACACACACACACACACACACACACACACACACACACGGCATATACAGAAGCAGATAGATACATATATGTAAGCCTAAAATATCTTTAAAACTTAGTTCTAAATAACCCCTTAGAAGTGGTGTTGGAGACTAGAAAGCATTAGAAACAGTAAGAGGAATGTGAGCAGTGGAACCAAGGTGCAGGCGATGTTTATGGCATCAGAAAAGCAGGCAGAAACAGAGTCAAATTCATTCCAACTAAAGCTGAAAAACAAACAAGCAAACAAACAAACAGAGTGGATGGACAGAAAAGTGTGAAAGCAGAGAAGCTGGATTAAAATAAATACTTTCAGAATAGGGCAGGACCCTCGCGGCACCCAGGTCCTGCTCTTTGATCCTCTTCCTTCTTCCCCATTCACGGGGATTTTGAGAGCACGTCTCCCAAAAGCCAAGACGAAAACCAACCTAGCCAAGAAATGATCTTTAATTCAGCCCTGAAAAATCCCAGTAGGCTGACATAATAACCAAGTGACTTCTAAGATGATAGGTTTCCCCCCTGACCTTCAAGAACATTAAAAACCACAAGTGTCCCACAGTAGGTCCCGTTTAGAACGGCCACAGCTGATTACCATGAGTGGGCTTTTCATATGGTTAAAGTGGGTGAAATAAAGACCAGCAAACACAAAGCAGCCCTTGTGGGCTTTTGGACCAGCGGCTCTTGACAACATTTGTTCCTATGAACAGGC
Source organism: Alexandromys fortis (assembly GCF_014885135.2). NCBI lineage: Eukaryota > Metazoa > Chordata > Mammalia > Rodentia > Cricetidae > Alexandromys > Alexandromys fortis. The sequence continues at coordinate 3,512,856 of NW_026067951.1, forward strand.
ACCCGAGTGGCTTCTGTGTGACAGGCATTTTGTTGTTTTCCTGCTTTCGGAGTCCCTGTCTGGCTGTGTGTGTGTGTGTGTGTGTGTGTGTGTGTGTGTGTATACAGATAATGCTAACCAGAGTGAGTCTGAAGGATGCGTACCATTTTTGCAAACCAATTCTTCATAGAAAACTGAGTTCCAACACCCTCTGTCATTATTGAAAAACTGAAGAATTAAAAAGATTCTCAGACTATTTTCTTTTTCACTGAAAATCATTTATAAATCACTTCCATAAGATCAGCTTCACTTCGGTCAGCACAGCACACAGGTTATCTCTGGGCACAGTTCTCAGATCACTTAAGTGTGTCTGACTTTGCACACGGAGCCAGGGTTGGTGTCCTGTCCCTCCACACACCCAAACTGCCAACAGAAACCCAGAACGGACCTAACCGAGAGGAAAAGTGGCTGCTGGTCCTGGGACTCATTCTCTTCTAAGAATTCCTACTTTCAGAAACTTTCTAGAATGCAAACCAAATACTCAGTGCCACAGTCCCCAGTACCTGCCAAGCAGACAGCCCTTCGAAGGCTCCAGACTGCTCTTGGGAGCGCAGGCCCACCAAGCCTTACATTCTCCTGATGTACACAGCCAAGGAACCCATCTTTGGCACATAGGTTCAGAGCAGTCCTCTAGATCTGGCCTGTCCCCACCTCTTCTACCTAAAGTTCCGCAACATGAACCCTTTTTGCCCAGACTCCTATACATCCAATCCCCACAATTTCCTGTAGCTCTTCTCCCAGCCTTCTAAACCCAGCTTAAAACTGCAAACCAATACCACCATGCCCAGCTAAAAAACATATTTTAAATCTCGAAAACCATCTTATTTTCTTTGGGGTAGGGGTGGGCTGAAATCCTAAATTAGATTTGTTTTCTGGCAGAGTCTTATACACAGCTCAGGAACACAACTTACTCCTCAGGGTTTTTTGTTTTGTTTTTAGCAGTTCGAGGGTTCACGGAAGGCAAGGGCTCTACCACCACTGACCTTCATCTCCAGGCCAGAAAATGGACTTTTTGGGTTTGGCATTTGTAATCTGAAAATTCAGAGACTGAGCAAGAAAATAAGAGTTCAAGGCCACCAAGGACGCGCTGTTTGTTTACCAGCTGTCAACTGGACCCCAGCGTAGGGCAGACAGACAGACAGAAATAGACACTCCTCGCAGCACTGGGGCCTGAACTCCATCTCTCACATCCACGTTAGGTAATCACTCTGCTGCTACATCCTCAGTGTTTTTAAAAATGTTTTATGTTGAGACAGGGGAAGCAGATATCCATGGCCAGCCTTGCCTACGTAGTGAGTTCAAGGACAGCCAGAGCTATATCGAAGGAACCTGTCTCAAAACAAACAAACCTCCCAAGACAACCAAAAAACAAAAAAACAAAAACACAAAATGCCTACTTTCTTTCTAGATACTGGAGGCCAGGCTTTTAAAAACAGGAGGAAATCCCGGGTTAAGCTGTTTTTTGAGAAACCACGGGGTGTGCTTCATTCACCAGGTACTACTGAGCACCCACTACGTGCCCCCTGGGGAGATAAATGCAGTCCCAGGTACTACTGAGCACCCACTACGTGCCCCCTGGGGAGATAAATGCAGTCCCTCTAACTCAGAGGCAGTAATTGTACCTCAGGGTTCTACAAAGCCTTTTGTTCCCGAGAAGCTTAAACTTCTCACCAGAAGCTTTCTCCGGTGGAGTTTGTTTACTGGGTATTCATAACACCTGGTCAGACTGGAAGTGGCGATCTGCTTTACATGTCTTATCTCAAACGAGCAGATCTGAATCAAAACCAGAGTAAAGCTCAGACAAGACCTCCTGCTGGGCACGGCCCTCCCCCCCCCCCTTTTTTTTTTTTTTGCATTGCTGGGAGTGGAACCCAGGGCTCTGCATGTTTGACTGCTACACCCTCAGCTCTAGCATAGAATTTTTAATTGGATCTTCACCAAACTTCTTCGCTAGCTTTTGTGTGTGTGGGGGGGGGGGGGGGGAGTGGGGAGCACTTTACCTGGGGATGCCTACACAGGCTCCTCCTCCCTAGATTCTGCAAGTGTTCAGGGAACTCGGCAACAAATTCTTCCAGCAGCACCCACTTTATACGCTGGCCTGTGAGGAGAGTTCACAGCCCTGCTTTAAGCAAGAGGCGCTTAGCTCTTTGTTGAGAGAGACCATCAATGTTTGTGGAATACACTGACTCCAATCAACAGTCACGCTGTTGCAAGCGCTGCCTATCAGTCTCTCTAGGAAAACCAGATCACCTTCAAGTAGTTCAAGAGCAGAGTTTGATAACTCTTCAAATAACGAAAAGGGTCAGTTGGCTGGAGCGCAGGCAGGCTTGTAACCCGATCAACCATCTTGGAAAATGAACACACAACTCATATCCCACAGAGGAGACTAGCTAAGCAATGCAGATTTAATATACACTGCAGGCTTTTTGCTGTTTTATTTTTCTGCAGAACGAGGGATTGGGCATGCCAGGTAAGTTCTCTGCCACGGAGCTACAGTCCGAGACCTTGCCCAGTGTCTACCACCACACCTCATGCTGAATGTGGTTTAATTATTTGTTGATGTCAACAGTTTTCCCACAGAAAGTATCTCTAAAACCAGAAAGAAGTCAATGGTGAGGAAAGAGGGGCATACTGACCTCATGAACAGTTTAAAGACTTCTAATTTACACCCCAAATGCTGAGGGAGTTTCTCATCCATTTCCTCGTGTATTTGGGGGGGGGACGACGACGACACAACTTACCCTGTCACAGGAGTTAGCAAGTTCAGGGCTGCTGTGGCTTAGCAAGTTCCCGGAGCTGCTTTCTAGCTGTCTACCTTCTGCACAGCGCACCAAAAATTCCACTGGGCATTCTTCAGGTGCCTTCTTCTGCTGGTGGCATTCCATCTTTACATCTTCATAGTCTAACCGCCCTTCCTCATTCCTGAGCATTCTGTGTGAAGGTCCCCTCCGCAGCAAGTTCGCACCTACTATGGCAAGACAACCACACTCCCAAGCCTTGAGGCTGGTGTCCAAGGCAAAAGCTGAGCTCTGTGCTAGGCAACCAAAGCACAGCCCTTCCGCTTGAGCCTCATTTCCACTCTCCCCTCCACCCCCAAAGACTAGTGGGTATTTTTGTTATTAGTTCATACTGATAGCAGTATGTATCTTATTTTCTTTAATCTCAAGTTTCTGGAACAATTTCCAATGTGCTGAATATGAGAGAGGAGATTTTTTTCTTTTGAGACGGAGTGTCTTATGGGCCAGGTTGGTCTTGACCTCACTAGATAGCCGAGGATGACTTTGAACTTCACAGGTGCTTTCTGCTAGCACTCTGACAACTGCTACCCACCCAGCCCCATATGAAAGGAAACTAAGTATCCACTAAAACCCTTTCAGTTCTCTGAAGCTTTTCTGAAAATGCCAACGCACCATTTTAGGAGGCAGCCTAAAAGGGACTCCCACCACAACTTGTAACCAATATGTACAAAGTCAACTATTTTAAATATCTGCAGAGAACTGAGTTTGTGAAGGGCAGAATCTTCGCTCTCAAGGTCCACAGAGGCCCTGAGAAGTCAGCGGTTTTATCCCAAACCACAGAACAGAAAATCAAGAAACAGGAAAGCTCCGAGTGTGAACCCTAGGGGCACGCAGCTATCTGGTGACGAAGCCTGAGTCAAGTCCATGAATCCCAGAGGAATGTGGTTCTCCTTACGCTTCTTTAACCTGAAGGTTTTAGAAATAAATTTGTAATGTGTGTGTAATCTGTTTGTGTGGACTACTTCAGGGCCCAGCACATGATCGGTGACAGAGCGGGCTACAAAATCTGCTGAAGAAACAATGAAAAAACACCCTAGAGTTCTGGACAACAAAAGCAGGCAGAGAAGCTTCAATATTTCACAGCACTGCAGAGACAACTGGCCCCTGAGAGAAACAGTCTCAAAGAGAAAGAAGAACAAAACAACCCACAACCGGACAGAGTCGAATTGAAAGAGAACCCAATCCAGAGAATGCACTTGCCCATACGATTTTGGAGATGCAAAAAAAGCTAAAACAAGACAGAACAACAGTTTGCATAGGCACTGAGTGTCTCCCACAAGGGCTCAGGTGTTGCGAGCTTGGCTCCCAGCTGCTGGGGTTGTTTGGGGAGTATCTGTGAACATTCGGAGGTGTGGCCTCGCTGAAGGAAGTAGGTCACCAGGGGTAGGTTCCCGCGGAGTGTGTCCTGGGCCTTGTCCGGTCCCTTCCTTCCCTCTCTGCTCCCTGGCCACTTCCGCCTGACTCTCCCGCCCTGATGTTCTGCTCAACCACACGGGCAGCAAATTAACCTTTCCTCCTCTGAGCTGTCCTTGTATCTTGGTCACAGCAACGCAAAAGTAACGAATGAGAGAATAAAGTCCTCGGCAGACATTTCTATAAGGATGCAGGGAAAGATGGCTGAACAGGTAAGAGCGCTCGCAGTGCAAGTCCCATGACCCGAGTTAGCTCCCTGGACCTCACGGTAAAAGGAAAGAACTGGTTCCCAAAGTTGCCCTCTGACCTCCATGTGTACACAGTGGCATGAATGCACCCCCCCAGACAAATAGATAAAATAATAAAAAAGATAAAAAAATTTTTAAAAAAGCAGCCTTCCCCTTTATCCGAAGAGGACACGGCCCAAGAACCCCAACAAATGCACGGTACAGAGTAGCGCACTGAACCCTCCAGAGAATGTTTTTCCTGTGTACACATATATTCAGCGATGGAGCTCATAACTAAATTAGTAACAGGAAGAGATCACTAACGATAGAGCAATTAAGACAATATGCTAAAATGAAAGTCACATCAACACGCCCCTCACTTCCAAAATGTCTGTCCTCCGCACTGCATTGTGGGAATAACAGGCTCTGGAATAACAGGCTCTGGACGGCCCGGAGCGTGTGCCTGGCGCAGAAGGAGGCCAGAAGACAGTCCAGTTAGAAAAGGACCGGCCAAGCGCAAAGACCTGAGTTCAGACACCCAGCACCCATGGAAAAGCTGGGCGCGTGGGCACACATCTATAACCACCACTAGGAGCTTTGGGAGGCAGACACGAGTGGCCACCTTGAGCGCACTGGCAAACTACCCTAGCTCCAGGCTGGTGAGAGACCCTGTCTCAAGCAGAAAGGAGGGGGAGAGTAATGTGGAGAATGGTTGAGGAAGAGGATGGCACTGACCCCTGCCCTCCCCCCACCGCACCGCTCACGTGTATATACCCCCATCACATGCGCACACACATGCATGCACGCAAACGCCCTGCAGGTCAATGTGGGAATGGCCAACAAGCACAGGAAACAGTTCTCAACACTGTTAGTCATTAGGAAACTGCAGATCAAAACCACAATGAGCTACTACTTCATACCATTGGGATGACCTTAACAAGCAACACATGGCCTACACATACAATGGAACACTGTGCACTCATAGAAAAGGGATAAAAGACCAATACAATGCTGATGATTCCTGAACCACAAAGGCCAAATACTTTAAGATTCCATTTGTATGAGAACAGGCAAATTCAGAAGCAGAAAGCGGATTAGTAGCTGCCAGGGGCTAGGGCCATGGAGGAAGGGAGGCTGACTGTTTAATGGGGAAGGGTGATGGAAAAATTCTAGAACCAGACAGGTGTAATGGTTATGCACCACTATTAATACACTTAGTGTCATGCCTTAATAGACTTTAAGATGCTAAATTGCATATAATTATGTACTTTATATTTTACTACAATAAAAAATGATAATTGGACGGGTGAAATGGCTCAGTGGGCGAAGGTGCTTGCTACCAAGGTTGACAACCTGAGTTCTATACCAGAAACTCACATGGTGGAGAAAGAGAACCTATCCCTGTAAGTTGCACACTGTGGTACATGCACATGCATGTGCACACATGTACACACACACAGATAAATGTAATGAACACTTTTTAACATGAGAACCATTTCAGCATTTGGGAGGCAGAGGTGGGCCAGGAGCTCAAGGCCGCTCATTGTCAGGTAGCAAGTTCAAGACCAGCCCAAGCTAAATGAGACCCTGATGGGGGCAGGGGGAAGATGAGAATCAAGTTTTCCCAGTGCTAAAGTCTCTAGTAGGATGATATACATTCACAAAAAGCTAGCAGACTCTGGTCCAGAAAGGCAAGCTGTTAAGTTGCACAGACCATCAGTACAATTCCAGCTTTCCTTAAAGTCTCCTCGAATGTCAAGACTGGAAACTCTGAGGAGGCAATGGCATGACTGGGAGGAGAAACTTCACTGTGGTTCTTCACAGACAGGCTGTTATCAGGGATGTCACCATAGGAAGAGAAGGAAGTCCCAGCAGGATCAGAGTCATTCAGACAGAAGACGGAGACAGCCTATCCCCTGTAGGGAACCCATGAGGAAGCCGCGGCCTCACCTCCAGAAAGTGCAATGGAAACTAAGACAAAATGCTGTCCTTGACCATCACAAGTGTTCAAGTTCCCGGATGCTCCTGGGATTCCCCTGGCACCTACTAAATGGCCTCAATGCCATCGGCATTCATCCCATAACAAGGCAGACCCGATGCCTTTGAACTTTCTGTTCCAGTGGATTCCCTGTGCTTGGCTCTGCTCCGCCCAGGCCTTCCACTGCCCTCCCTTCAGGTTTCAAGGCCCCGTTCTGCCTCTAAGAGTTACCTGAGCTGATCTTCAGATCAACACAAGGTGCCAACTGCAGGCTCCTGAGGTGTCTGAGAACTTTGGAACCAAGGCCAGGTGTCTCGTCAGCCACCGAGGAAGGCAGGATTACCAGATCTGGGTTTAATCAGTTTGGACCATATGGCTCTTATCTAGAAATTCTTGCATGTGCAATGGTGAGGCAGGGCTCAGCACACTGGAGCTGCCCAAACAGACTACAAACACAATGATGAACTTACAAAGAGTCTAACCAGGTCTTCGTTAAAGCAGACCAATCCCTCTGCAATAAAGAACTACCAGGTCAAACAGACTCAGTATTTTCAGAAGCACAAATCCTCTTTATAACTGCCACCTATTCTGGTTTCAAATTTCAGTTTTCTATGAGTGGAGAATATGTTCTTAAAATGATCAGCATCCAAAATTTTCCAGGAGTTCGTTGGAGGCACTGTTAGAAGGAACCTATCCAGTCACTGAAAAAAAAAAAGCTATTACTCGTCTGGGCAAGAAAATACACAAGATTCCATACATACACTGTCAAGCCTGGCAAGAGAGATCTTAGCTGACTTCTACCCTTCCCACCCAACCCCGAGTAAATAGGGCATTTGTTTGTATTTCCACATTGGCTACACCAACGAAAATACCTCCTCCACCTAGAAAAACACTCTGGAACATTGAGGCATGGAATATGAGGGCAAAGTTTCAGCACACATTGGAGCACCTCACAGAAAATGGTTTTTCATAAAAGTCTGTCCTGTGAGCACTTTCCCCAAGTTCACACTTAATACCTGGTTTGGTGTTTGCAGATGGCGCAGGGACAAAGCTTTTTGCTGTTCTTTATTACAACTGGAACCTGAAAGAATCTTCCCCATAGCAAGACTTGAAAGTTTTACTTTGTTTAAGGGGAAACACATACATACACTCCTTCATTTTCTGCTTTGCACCGAACACACACACACACACACACACCTTCATTTTCTGTTTTGCACCGAATAGGTTCACGCAAAGAGTTAAAAGTTGCGTTTAAGTGGCGAGGGGAGCGGGTTAGCTGCTTAAATTTACAATCTGTAAAACAATGCAGGGAAGCTTTGCGTCTTGGAAAAACGCTGCAGTTGGACTGGCTTTTGTTAAGCCGTGTCCCATTAGCCACATACTCTTTCTAATCCTGAAGCCCCAGTTCACCGAGCAGATCTACACATACATCCCCGCGCGATTCAGTTATCTGCGGGAAACTGGCGGGGGCACGGAAACCTTCGGAAAGATTCGCAGAGGACCCCTGTTTAACAGGTGATTCTAGCCATCTCCCGGTTCTCAGCCTCGCAGGGGACACGGTCCTCACGCGCAGTCGGGCGCTGATCCCCCTAGCCAAGCTCCGGAGAAAGGCAGTGGGGACCAAAGCCTGGGAGTCAGGGACCCAACGCAGACAACACGCTACGAGCCACTGAGCGCTCGCTTTCGGGTAAATCCCGAGGTGGGAAGCCACGCGCCGCGACCCCTAAAGTCCCGGGGTGAAGGCCATTGGGTGGCACTGACCTCGGTGACGACGGACGCCCCAGCTACGATCAAAGGACTTCCCCAACTTCAGAGACCTGGACTCGGCGGCCACGGTGATCCGGACAGCTGCTGCCGCGCCCGCGCCCGGCGCCGGGTCTGTCCCAGTTCAGTAGGGCCGAACTCACCGAGCCAGGTCCCCTCCCAGGGCCGCAGGTGTCCACGCCAGCTCCGACCCGCAGTGCTCACGCCGTCCACCCGTCAGCAAGCTGCGCACGCTCGCCGACAGTCCGGGACGGCCCGCCGCGCGCTCCCCGGGGCGCCCGGCACCTCCCCGCCGCGCGCTCCCGGTCGAGCGCGCTCGCCACACGGCTGCACGCTCCGCACCTCTGCCGCGCGCTCCTGGCTTCGGGACTCTGGTCCACCAGAGGTGCTCTGCGCGCCCCCGCGATTTTTAAAGGGCCAGAGCCTGAAGCCCCAAGCTTGTGCTTTTGGCCATCTTTCCAAGTCTTGGTCTACTTGTGAAAATGAACTGAGGGTTCGCAATGGGACATCGTTATGCAGATGTGCTTTTGAAGTCCTGAACGAGAGGGAACTTCTCCAGCAACTCCAGGACCAACTTTTTGAGAGTTTCATTAGTGTTTGTTTTTGAAGTAGTGTTTCACCATGCAGGATGACTTTAAATTTGTGATTCTCCTGCCTTAGCTTCCTGACTTCTGGAATTACGGGCATTTAACAACAACATGATCTTGAAGAGATATTTTCATTTAATAATAACAATGACTGCCATTTATGGAATATTTATGCGCTCAGACATGTAACATACATTATTCCATTTACTTCATTTGGGCAATGCTTGCTTTAGTTTTCCCTATGGGGGGGTACATTTTTGTTTGTTTTTATTTTTTGACAAAGGATCTCACTATGTAGCCTTGGCTGGCCTGGAGCGCACAATAGACAAGGCTGGCCTCCAATTTGGAGAACCCTATCTGCCTGAATGGGATTAAGGTGTGTGCCACCACGCCCAGCGTTAGTTCATTTTTAATGAACTTGTAGGAATTGCATAGGTTTGTGGGGTGCTAATGTTCCCATACACATGCACACTGAACAGAGTTGTTAGCAGAACAAGCTTAGCTAGAGCACCTTAAATATTTATCTTTTTTTTTATTCACCAAAAATATCAAAGCCGGTAGTAGTGGCGCATGCCTTTAATCCCAGGACTTGGGAGGCAGAGACAGGCGGATTTCTGTGAGCTCTGTGAGTTCGAGGCCAGCCTGGTCTACAGAGTGAGTTCCAGGACAGGCTCCACAGCTACTGAGAAACCCATTCCCCCCCCCCCAAAAAAAAAAAAGAAAGAGAAAGAGAAAAAAGAAAGAAAAATGTCAAAATCCTGTTGTAGTTTTAAAAAAGCAGCATGAGAGAGAGCTAGAGAAAAGACACTAAGGAGGATTTTTTTTTTTAAACTGGGGGAAAGGGAATGGAAAAAGGGGGGAGGGGGAGACCAGCCTCTGGGGACAGGAGCCAAGTAAAGGAGGGGAGGGGAGGGGGAAGAGGGGAGAGGAGAGACAGATAAAGAGAGATGGGAGGTGTTTAAATGGGAGCCTAGTGCATGTGCACAGGAGATGCTCTTAGTGTCTACAGCTGAGGTCATAGCCTCGTAGGACCCCAAGAGCAGGCCAGTACAGATGCCTGAATACTAACACTCCTATCAGGACCCCAAGGACAGGCCAACACAGATGCCTGAATTCTAACATTCCTCCTTGGGTTTTTTTTGTTTTTGTTTTTTTGTTTTTTTGAGAACTTTGGTACTTCTGTTTATTTATTTTTTAATTCATTTGTGTGTGTCTGAGTTGCTGCACACAAGTGAAGGTCAGAGGGCAACCTTCACTTTCTTTCCAAGGCGTGGGCTAGTACTCGGGGCTCACTGCAAGAACCTCAACTGATGAGCCATCTCCACGGTCATGTACTTTGATTTCTTATGGTTATTTTACAGAGAGGGGATATTGAGGTAGACAAGACTGAAGAAATGCTCTTTGACTCCGCTGTTTGTTGCTATGTCTTTTACCGCCAGAAATATTTCTGAATAGCTAATAATAGTAGCTAGTTGTGGAAGACTTTTATAAATGGGTGGAAGTTTATGATACAAGCGAGAAAGCCAAAAGAATGTGTTTTATTAATTCTAAGACTTAACATGGGCTTGAACAACAGCCATTGTAACAATCTGTATTCCCCAAATGTTTGGATACCCATTTCACAGAAAGCTAAGGAAGGAAGTGGCTGGCTGCAGAAAACGCCCGGGTTGTAGACAGCTGTCGGGGCTGAGTCCGATTCCTCAGCCAGTAGGTCATACCTTGCCCCTCCCCAGGGAGACGAGGTCCCTGATTAAAGGGCAGAAGAAGTTTTCTCTAATAACACACTGGCCTCACCTAGCTCCTGCATCTTTAATTAATGTTTACAAAGCACTTCAATCTACCCAACAGGCTGGTTAATTAGGCAAGGATTATTACCCCGTCTTTCTGAAGCAAATCCAGAAGAGAATCTAATCCGATCGTCCCCCCACCCTTGGTGAATGAAGACCCAAGCCTTCCATTTCTTTTGGGTTTTTGTTTGCTCTCTCACCCTGAAAATTTTGTCTCACACTGTGTTAAGCATGCATGTATTGATCATTTATTCACTTTATAAAAGGTATATAATACTAAATGCTGTAGGCAAAATGTACTATATAATATAGGTAATTATTGTCTTTAAGAAAACAGGTCAGGTCCGGTGTGGTGGCGCACGCCTTTAATCCCAGCACTCAGGTGGCAGAGGCTGTTGGATCTCTGAGTTCGAGACCAGCCTGGTCTACAGAGTGAGTCCAGCCCAGCCAGGGCCACATAGTAAGATCATGTCTCAAACAAGCAGGAAAACCAAACCCCCAAATACCGGCACTTTAATAAGTGCTTCCCAGGACTTTTCACTTATTATTATTCTTCTTCTTTCTAAGCTCTGCTTTGGGGTGTGTCTTCTTAAAGTTCGTGGCGTGTTTCTTTCTTGTAGATGAAGTAAAAGGGAGAAAATGGACGGATGAAGGAATTAGGAAAAGAAAACAAGAAAACAGTTGAGACTGTGAAGAAATTTCACCCAAGAGGCAGCTCCACTAGCAAACCGCAGTGCTTGTGAGGATTAATCCTGAGGGCCTTTCCAGATGAGCAGGGACCAGTCTAACCAAGGAGAACACTCGGGCTCCCCCCGCCCCCACCCTCCGTTCATGTCTTTCCAGGTGAGTAGGGACCATTGTAACCAAGGAGAACGCACTGGCTCCCCCCGGCCCCCGTGCACCTCCTGTCAAGACAACTTTGTGCCCTCCAGACACCCACACACTGGACATATATAGTGAAAAATGCGCAAAGTGAGGTGGAGAAAAAAAAGATCCAGTTTAGAAGGAACTTGAAGGATAGTTATTCATAAAAATACTCTCTAGGAAAGAAACCTCTAGAACAGCTGCTCTCAACCTTCTTAATGCTGTGACCCTCCAATACACTTCCTCATGTTGTGGTGACCCAAACCATAAAATTATTTTCATCACTGTAGTTTTGCTACTGTTATGAGTGTAATGTAAATACCCGTGTTTTCTGGTGGTCTTAGGTTGCCCCGTCAAAGGGTCCTTTGATTCCCCGAGGGGCTGAGACCCACAGACTGAGAACCACCATCCTGGAGGTCTTTGTCGATAGTAATCTTACTGCTTTCATTTTTCAAGATAAGGTTTTATCACTCTGAGTGCTGGGATGGACGTGTACCTGTTCTCTACTCTGTTCCCCCACCCCCATTCATTTCTTTTCTTTTCTTTTTTTGGTGGTCCTGAGGATGGAGCTGTACCTGTAAAACACAGCCCTAGTCTTTGTCACTGCTTTAAGACTTAAGAAAGTTGCTGAGCAAGGTGACAATTGCCTATAATCCCAGCAACACAGTAACAGGCTATTTTTTATGAATGGATTCTAGCTTGGTCTACATAGTTAGTTCCAGAGCAGCCAAAGTTACATAGTGAGACCCTGTCTCAAAAACAAGCAAACAAAAGCTAAAAGCTAAAGGCTGGAGAAATGGTTCAGTGGCTAAGAGCACTGGTCTGTGTCTGTTGCAGAGGACCCAGGTTTGATTCCCAGCATCTGCACGGAGGCTCAAGGCTGTCTATGACTCCAGAGTTAGGGGAATCCAAGGCCCCCTTCACACTTCTGCAGGTACTAAGCACCCTTGTAACTCTATAAAACTTACTTTGAGCTGGGCGGTGGTGGTACACGGCTTTAATCTCAGCACTCAGGTGGCAAATCTTTTTATTATTATTATTTTTTTTAATTTTATTTTATTTTTCCATTCAAAAATTTACACTTCCTCCCCTAAGGAGGTAGATCTTTGTGAGTTCAGAAAACAAAACAACAACAGCAGCAACAACAACAAAAAACTTACTTTGAATCCACTACAATTTGTTTTTCTTTCACAGTCCTGGCGATTAAACCTAAGGCTACATGCTGTCTAGGAACAAGCTCCACCACTGAACTCCAGACCTGCTGCTGCTGCAGCAACTTCCTTCTTCCTCCTCTTCTTCATAAATCTCTTTTTCAGCTGACTTTTGCTAAGATCATGATGTGTGCTACAGTTTGGAGCCGGAATGTCTCTCACCAGCCTACGATGCCTTAGGGAAGTAATGGGACCTTTAAGAGATGGGTCTAGAGGGAGAAAATGGGGTATTATGGGCATATCTCTAGACTGAATATTGGGACACTCACTCCTTGGTCAGGGGCGCCTTTCTCCTTGACTGTCTCTTGTTTCTCTGTCCCTGTGGTGAGTTCTGTCCTACTTGGGTGAGGCTTTTCTTCTCTGCCAGGACAGGGCTGTGAAGAGGAAGGTCTTCCCTAGAAACCGTGGTGCTGGAGCAAAAGGGCTGGCTGCTCTGCCCTGGGGTTTCAGGTGTATCCTCAATTCAAAGTCTGAAGTAGGGTCGAGGGGTGTCTCAGTTGGAAAAGAGCTGACCTAGACTGCAGGAAGCCCCAGGTTACAAGCCCATCACCATATAAACCAGGCATAGTGGCTTACATCTGTAATTCCGGCACTCTAGAGTTGGAGGCAGGAAGAGTTAGAGTCAGGCTTGGCTACAGAGAAGAGTTCAAGGCCAGCCTGGATTACCTGAGACCCTGTCTCAAAAAGTAGTACTAGGAATTGAAAACAGATTCAAGTATTGGAACTCTGGAAATAGAGGGTGGACTATCATCATATATATATATTTGTTTTAAACATCACTTGAAAAGTTGTTACTTATTTTCCAGGGTATTATACATGTGCACGTGCATACACACACACACACACACACACACACACACACACACACACTGCCGCAGACCTTAGAAAACTTTACTTTTCATTGTTCAGGTGGAAAGGGGACAGGAAAAATCCACTCAGAGGTTGTTATGTTTTACAGGTTCTTTCACAGCCTTGCCAAGTTTTTAACTTTCAGGGTCACAATTCTGAAAGAACTTCTGAAGAGAAGGTAGAGGGGCTGGAGATGTGTGAACTTGACACGGCAGCTCCCTGGTACTGTGTCCCCAACGTAGGGCCTCACGTCTACAATTTCAACACTTGGGAGGTGAAGGCAGGAGGATTGCAAGTTCAAGGTCATCCTGGTCTGCTTGTTAAGATCAGTCTGGTCTACAAGAGACCATATATGAAGCAATAACAAGCTAGTAAATGAAGCTGAGCATGTTTTTTACTTTATGAGAGAAAAAAAATCTTATGCTATGTAATACCATTTAAGCCAGTATGGAACTTACACGATCTGTTTAAGTTATGTGACCCAGTGACATCATAGCCTCTCTATGGAAATGCACAGTGATGTCCGCACAGGAACGACATCACCCACTGACACACCCGGTCAGGCATATTTCAACATTTAGGCTTTGGAAAGACTAGTATATATGAAAAAACATAAAAAATATGTCCAAAGAATGAAGTTACTCATTCTGGGTGAGATTATGTGTGATTCTCATGGTATTGTGTACTCTCTAAAAAAACTAATAAATTTTAGATTTTTTTTGGTGAGTCAATAAATGCTAACATGGCGCATATAGAACCTGGCATCTGTCAAACATTGAGGGTTTCCATGCAGTTCCCACCACTCGAGGAAGATACACAAACACACAAAGAGATAAAGCACAGGAAACAAACTAAACCCTGCAGCACGAATAATAAAAACCCAGAGACAGGTTTTGGGGTTCAACCCGAAAACCAAAAAAGCAAGAGAAGTCTTTCCTCTACCAAGGTTGGGCGACCACAAACTAAGCAGACTAAGCCTCTCCTCCCTAGGACTGGGGTTATAGGTGTGTGTCACCATTGCCTGACCTCTGCTTTGCCTCTGCTCTTCAGACAAGATTTATCAAAATACAAATAATATACCACTACAAAGCCCCAAGAGTTCAGGCGTTTGCTGGAAGGAAGAAAGAAAAGGAGGCTGATTCGTTTCAAAGTTAACTTCAGTGAAGTTTTCACTGAAAAGAAATAACCAGGGGCTGGACAGACGGCTCAGTGGTTGAGAGTACTTGTTGATCTCGCAGATGGCCAGAGTTCAGTGCCCAGCTCCCAGGTCAGTGGCTCCAGCCACCTGTAACTCCAGCTCAAGGGGATCTGATGTCATCTTCTGGCCTTCACAGACACCCACACATGTGTACACATACATTCTCCAACAGGTGAGAAAATTGTGATCTGGAGATTTGGCGTGATAGATTTTTTTTTAAGTTAGAAAAAGATAGATGATTTCACACATCTACCAAATGCACGGTGTTATACTGTATTGCAGGTCAGTGTTTTGAAGGGGAAGATGGGAGAAAACAGTAAGTTACATCTAAATTAATTAGTTAGCTAGTTAGTACTTGCTAGGCAAGTGCTTACCACTGAGCCACACCCCCAGGTACTCAAAGTTTGCTGATTGGTTGTTTTAGTTTTGGTGTTTTAGAGATAGTTTCTTCAGGTGGCCCAGGCTAACCTGCTACCAGCGTCTCAAGTGCTGGGACTGTAAGTATGTATCCAACACCCAGCCCTGAAAGAGAAGCAAGACTCCAAAAATTCTTAGTGAAAACCAAAACCCCATAACCCAACAAAATCAAAACAAGTGGCGCTTATGTAAATGTTAGGATTGCTAATTTTTCATGCACATTTGTGGTTTGTGTCCTAAGTGTTCCTATGAGTCAGGTCACAGAGATGCAAACAGACAGTAAAGAAAGTTCCCTATCTGTGTGGAGCATAGGGTCTAGGAGGAGTTGGGGGTATACAGGCAAGAGGCTTATAGAAAGACCATCAGTTGTTAACTGTATGCTGATGCCAGGAGAATGAACTGCCTGTCCACCAGAAGAGTCTGGCTACGGTTTGACTGAGAATGACTTGTTCGGCTTCTGATCTTGGCTGGTTTGCTATATGAAGAGCTTAAAGTTCTGGTGGGGTTTTTGGAAAGGGCTAAGGAAAGCCTGCATGGCAAATGGATGGGTCTAGAAAAAAAAAAACATTACTATCAGTATAAAAAAAAAATAAAGTTTCAAATGTTTTATTGTTTTTTCTTTATTGAAAAAAAAAAAACATATTGAGTGAGGTAACCCAGACCCGGAAAGACAAATACAACATGTACTCACGTATAAGTGGCTTTTAGACTTAAAGAAAAAGCCACAACCCCAGAGAAACTAGACAACAAAGAGGACCCTAAGAGAGACAAATGGGGATATACGTAGGAAGGTAAAAAAAAAAAAAAACAAGATCTCCTGAGTGAACTGGGAGCATGGGGGTCATGGGAGAGGGTAGAAGGGAAAAGGGGAGGAAGGGAGGAAAGTAGAGAAAAACGTTTAGTTCAATAAAAACAATAAGAATGAAAGAAACAAAGAAAGAAGGAAGGGAGGAAGGGAGGGAGGAGGGTGGGAGGGAGGGAGGGAGGGAGGGAGGGAGGGAGGAAGGAAGGAAGGAAGGAAGGAAGGAAGGAAGGAAGGAAGGAAGGAAGGAAGGAAGGAAAAGCCTGCATAGTCTTCGGAAGCTGGGAACAAGGCCGCTGCTGACACAAAGGGGAATTGCTTTTGAGGCAGAGTCTCACCAGCCAGCCCTGACTGTTCTTCAGCTCACTGCTTCGGTGCTAGAATTGTGGATGCATCCGATTCTGCCCTGCCAAAGAGATATGAGGTAGGAAGTTTCCTGGGCAAGATGTCCCCTAACCTCCATTTTCCCACCAGCTTTCCCCCTGAATGCTCTGGGAGTAGACTGACTCTCTTCAGTGTATTTGAGTGTGGTTGAGCCTGGTCTTAGGTGAGTGACAAGCACCGGAAGGGCTCAGTTTCAGCCTAGGCCTGATTGGCTGTGGATAAACGTGGTTCCATATTGAGTAACTAACATTTCTAGCTTGTGCCATCTTTCCAGACAGTTGAATTCTAGTTTTGTTTGTTGAAACAGTCTCCTTTAGCTCCGACTGGCCTCAGACTCCAAGGGTGACCCTGGATTTCTCATCCTCCTGACTCCCCAAAACTGAGGCCCACATCGCAAAGCCCCGTTAGATGCTGTGCTGAGGACCAAACCCAGGGCCTCATGCGTGCTAGGCAAGCGCTCTACCAACTCAGCGACCCTCAAGCTTAATGTTTAGTCATATTATCTCACTTAAAGTACTCTGTAATTACAGATGTCTGAGTGACAGGGCTGGCGTTTTCCCATACAACTTACACATGACTCAAGCCATCCACGGCTATCGGATGTGACCTGGAACCCAATGACACTAATCTTAATTTCAGGGGTTCTGAGTAAACTCTTCTCCCTGTATT
The DNA here is from genome assembly GCF_014885135.2 of Alexandromys fortis. Lineage (NCBI taxonomy): Eukaryota > Metazoa > Chordata > Mammalia > Rodentia > Cricetidae > Alexandromys > Alexandromys fortis. The sequence goes on from NW_026067951.1 coordinate 3,529,843, forward strand.
TCAGAATGGGGACAGTTGCCCAAATAGTGTGGCAGTGAGCCCCACGGGTGCCCTGATCTTGCCACACCCAACAACTCTGTTCTCTTCTGTCCCCAAACCATAATGTCAGATTCCCCATGCACTAGGTCTCATTTCTATTTCCAAGTTACAGTTTCGTCAGAGAGGAGGCTAAGGGACCCCTGTTGAGTTCTCTGAGCTATTTAAAATATCGTATTTCATTTTCTAAATTGGCAAATGGATTCAAATAAACAAACTCTTCCTGCAAAGAATCACAACAGGGAAACTAAAGGGAAACCACACAGAATTCCCTCACTAAGTAACATTTTCCTGTTATCCTAAAACTAAGCCCGCTGGGCCAAGAACAGGTATTTACCACATCTTAACATTTGAAATTCAGGAAATCCATCATAGAGGGGTTGGGATGTAGTAGCTCAGTGGTAGAGGGCTTGCCTAGTGTGTGTAACGTCCTGACTACAACACATGCACACTCTTGCCTAAGCACACACACACACACACACACACACACACACACACACGAGTCCCCACTGGCTAACCCTTCAAAGACTGATAGTCAACAAATACAAACTGTCCCCTCCAGCAGCTGCCCCTGCCCCTACTCCCATTTCTGCAGCCTTTTGAGGCTGAGTAGAATTCCCATTGCATCTGCAACTGCAGTTTTTCTCTGGACAGGTGACATTTAGGAGACTTCCATCTTTTCTTTGTGTGAATGAGGATGTATAAACATTGCTATACAAATAACACTTGTGTCCCCACTTCCCCACTTTCGGTGGCTTTGGTACCCTCCAGGAGTGGAATTGCTGAAGCGTATGGATATCCGATGTGTAACTTTTTGAGGACCTGACATGTCATGCCTGACATAGACACACCGTCTTACATTCTGGCTGGCAATGTGTGAGGGGTCCAGCTTTCTGGAGGCCCTAGTCAGCATCCATTGTTCTCCTTAAAAAAAGTTAGACTGACTCTTAAGTACAGAACTGAGACTGGTGATAGCAAAAACTTAGGAACTGTTCATTTGGGCAGTCTGAGCACTGATGTGTGGAAATGGGAATTCATTGGAAATTTCCTGGAGGCAAGATAATGAAGCAATAAAACAATTTCATTTTTTATAGCCCTAAATAAACCAGTTACAAAAATAAAGTGCTAAGCAGAGAGAACCCACTCCCCCCGCCCTCCCCCCCCCGTCTTTTTCTTAAAATTCTTAGTCACTTCAATAATGCTTCACAAGAGGACGAGGCAGGCTAAACATATTTATTGCCTTTAACATTTTATTTCCCTCGGATGCCTGGCTTCTATTCTCACCACCATTCAGCCGCTATAATTTTTTTTTTTAGCTCTCATCTTCATTTTCATGCACTAGACAGTTTGGACCATGCATTCAGGGTGCCCATTTCCCCACGGTCGAATGTGCAGCACAGTGTTCAGACAGCTCTTCTCCAACAAAAGCTTGCACCACCCTGGCCTCCAGTATTACCTCCGTGATGACCTGGAAAGTCTCCACCATGGACATGGTTTGTTTCATTTAAGAGTTGGGCACCTCCTCTGGTTCTGACTGAAAAGCTTGTTTGAAAACTGTGGGCCTGGCAGCACATTCATTAAGCTCATCCATCCATCCACCTCCCTTATTTGGTTGTGGAAGGCGATGCTCTCTCTTTGGAATGCAAGAGATGGGGAGAATTACAGACAAAAACGAACAAACTCAAAATAAACAAAGCCAAGTTAGGTCATTCCATGTGAGACAGAGAACCCACTGGAAGGCTGTTGTCTGTAGCTGTGTGGTGGAGCACTTGTCTGGCCTGTGTGAGACTTTAGGGTGGAGAGAGGGAAGTATTTTAGAGGTCAGGAATGTAGCTTAATCAGTAGATTGCTTGCCTAGCACGTGCATAACCTTGGAACCATACCCCCCCCCCCAGCTCTGCTCAACAAAAGTGTTCAGAAGTGGAAGCAGGAGTTCAAGAGGTTCAAGGTTATCCTAGACTAGCAGTTTGGGGCCAGTCTGGCATACCTGAGACCCTGTGTCAACCCCCCCCCCACACAAAAAAACCCCAAAAAAACCAAAACAAACCCGGTCTTTAGATTCTCACAAGATGAGAAGCATGAGAACAGGGACCCTGAAGAAGGCTCTCTGGAGGAAGAAGGGAAGTGCTAGCTAAAGATGCAATAGAAGTCCATGACTTCGTATAGAGACACGAATCTAAAGAATCCCCAGTGTAGGGGGAACACCTAAGCTTTCAAACAGTGACGTCTGACGTGGAAACGATGTAGTCATTTCCTCTGGTGCCCAGAAGACTTCCGTCACCAGGAGTAGACCAGGAAGGCAGAGCCAGTCACTTTCAGAACAGCAAGCAGAGTCTAACACAGAGCTGAAAGTTTCCGACAGTGTGGAGAGGATGCAAAGTCCCTTGATTGTTAATATGACTGAGAAATAAGAGGGTTTGTTCTAGGGTATGGCTAATTAAAGTTATTTGTGCCCCCCCCCCCCAGTGCTCAGGGATTGAACCTTGGGCCTTGAGCATACTAGGCCAGTGCTCTATCATTGAGTTGCATTCCCAGTTTGCTGTTTTATTTTGGTATTAAATAAGGCCGTGCCAAGAAGTTGGAAACCAAGGAGATGTGTAGGTTGTATTAATATCAGGTACATAGGCAACATGGGTCAGCAGCTTACATGTCCCTTCTTCATACATGTCAGCATGTTTCTGGGACTGGCTTCTGTCTATCAGTACTAAATGCTTCCTTTTGAACTCGTAACCTGTCACCTCAGACTTTTGATCTTCTTTTTTTGAAGTTCTTTTTAAAACATGGAGCTCCTGGGCTGGAGAGACAGACAGCTCACCAGGTAAAGCATGCGCTGTGCAAACGAGGACCCGAGTTTGATTTCCCAGAATCTGCATTAAAAAAAGAAATGGAGAAGCATGGTAGTACTAGCAATCTGAGTGCCTGGGAGGTGGAGACTGCCGGATTTCTGGGGCATCCTGCAGCCAACCTAGTCTACCCTTGATAGCTCCAGGGCAATGAGAGTCCCTTTCTCAAACAAAAACAAACCTAAGGTGGGCAGCTCCTAAAGAATGAACTTGAGGTTGACCCTGGCTTTCAAAAACGTGCACACCTGTGCACTCCCATAAACACACACACACAAACACATACACAACCAAAAAAATCTAGAGATCTTGTTCTCATATTTCATAAAATAAATGCCATGATACTTATGTCTTTATATCACTTTACAGTATACAAAACTCGTTCACACACATCTGATTTTCTCAGTAGCCTTGGAAGATGCTCCCATTTTACAGATGAGGAAATCAAGGCTCCAAAGGGTTGGACGGCTTTCTCAGAGTCGTTCATGTAGCAAGTGTCAGGTTGATCACTGAGGCGACTGCCTTGTTTGCCCTTCGCCAGAGCCGCTATGGTGGTTAATCTTCATTGTTAACTTGACTGGATCTAGACTCACACAGAAACACACCTCTAGGTGCCTATGGACATCTTTACAGAAATGTCTCCCAAGTAGGAAAGACAACTCCGAGTGGGCTGCACCATTGCACTGGTGGATCGGGGTCCCAGGCTGGATATAAAGCAGCAGCAGGCTGAGCACCGGCATTTGCCTCTCTGCTTCCTGACTGGATGCTCTTCACGTACGTTCCTATCAGCATGGCTTCCTGCTGAGACGGACTTAGCCTTGAACTCTGAGCCTGAACAAACCCTTCCTTCCTCGAACCACTTTTGGCAGGTGTGTTACTACAGTGACTAGAGAAGGAGCCCATAGCACTGCCCGTGGCCATTCTGTGGCTACCTTCCACAACAGGGCTTGCGTCTCCACTTTGTGAAGCCAATTAAGGTATTTGTACTCCAATTATTGGCTATTTCAAGCTTATTGAATTAGCCTTGGGAAAAAGTAAGACCTTTACGAGAGATGAAGGAATGGTAATAAACATTAGGAATGTGAAAATCTCATTACAGATGTGGAAATCTTCCTTTATTAGATAATCATCTGAGTGAGGATGCTGAGGAGCCGCTGAGAGGAGGGGCTACCGGGATAACGAAGACGAAGCTGCCTCTTTCAGCTGGAGCTTGAGAAGGATGTGAAAATCAAGCAGGGTTTGGATGGAAGGCCTCAAAACTTTCTCTCAAGTGTATAGTAAAGCATAACCAAATGCCAAGTACGAAGTAACAACACATAGACTTATAAAAAGGTTCTGTGCTTCTCCCAAAACCAATTAAATCTAAAACGAACTAATTCCATGAGCACAACATCTCGTCCCAAGACAGACAAACACCCTTCACTCAAGCAAAGCCCCAGAAACGGCTGGGATTCCAGCTCCACTGAAGTCATCATTTTACAGGCTCGGGGAAGAGCTGGTCCCAAGCACGGCTGCTTTGCTCCTGAATTCTCCCAACAAGAACAGATGGGCTGTCCCTGTAAACTGCTTATTACGGTGGGCGCTGATGCTCAGCAGGGCATTAACACATCCCATGAAGTGTCTGGAGGATAGCAGGGGTACTTGATACACAAATGATTCCATAATGAGTTTGAGATTTGTATTTCATCAGTCTACTTTCCAACTTTACAAAACCAAAATGAACTCATTTAATTTTCATTGATTTTTCCTTTCTCCTTCCTCTCCTGGGAAGAAGCTCATACGGCCTCCAAAGGCCTGGTTGAGGTTATTATTTGAAGGCATCAAGCAATTCTGAGTTGTCTCCAGAGCTCCGCAGGATGCACGAGCAAGGAATCATCTCATTATGGAGTGTGATACATTATGGAGGTCATTTCTGGATTACATTGTGCTCAACAATTGTCTTAGGGGATGACTCAATGAGTAAATTGCTTGCTTTACAAGTCTGAAGACCTCGGTTCAAACCCCAGGATCCGCGGGAAGCCCAGTGTGTCGAATGTGGCCGGTGCTCTGTAGAGGGAGTGGAGGCAGACGTGGAAGAATTCTCGGAAGTTCTCAGCCCAGCGGGTGGAGGTGTAGGGAGACACTGACGCAGACAAAGCGGAAAGTGACGACTGGCACCCACATGTGCCATGCGCACGTGCACCTGTGTTCACACACACAGATGGACACACACGCAAGATCAAATTGTCTTTGAAATCCAAGTATTTGGAGCTAGGACCGTGGCTCAGTTGATAGAACGCAAACACAAAGCCCTAGTCTCATCTCCAGCCTCGCGTAAACTAGCTGGGCAGCACACGCCCATAACCCAGCGTAAGATGTCAATACAGGAGAAGCATAAATTCCAGGTTATCCTTGGTAGCCAAGGATGTGCAGCATCTGGGATTCTGGGCTATATGAAACCCTTTTCTCAATAAACAGATAAATAAATACCTTGAAACACGCTGAAGGGAAAATATTTTTATTTCATAGATACATTTACTAAATCGTGAATGCCTCTGATGTGCTAAGAAAATTCAGGAGCGAGGGATGTTTCAGTAGTAGGATGCTTCAGAATGCTTAACCAGCATGAGGGAGTTCCTGGGTGTGAGTCCAGCACCCCCCCCCCATTTTCATGTAGAGTGGCTGTGAGTTTGAAGTGTGGTCTCAGTAAATAGGGAATCTTGGACACTGCTTGCATACGTGCGATGCAGACAGCCCAACTCCACCTTCCCGTGGCTCTAATTCCAAGAGGAGGCAGGGCAGCAATGGCAGTGGATGTAGAATTCAGATTACACACAGCTTTAGAAGCACATTTTACTTTTTTCTGCTAAGATGAGGTACATCTGACTCTGGACCTGGAATGGTTTTCATGCCTGAGTCTCAAAGTGTCTCTCAGAGTTAATTAGATGAATTACATATCTGTCTTCAGAAGAAAAATTGAACCAGGAAGAAAGGGTTCCAGACCCCAGTCTGTCTTCAAGAAATTAGTTCATTTTTAGGGACACTGCCACACAGGTGGGGTTGTTGTGAAATGCTTTTGTTTAAACAAGGCAGTATGCCAGGAGGTGGTGGCACATTCCTTTAATCCCAGCTCTTAGAGGCAGACTCAGGCAGATCTGTGAGTTCCAGGACTACAGAGAGTCTTGTCTTGAAAAACTGAAAGTAAATAAATAAACAAAAACAAGGCAGTAATAGAATAATCTAACATATCTTTTCAATAAAATACCTTTCAGATGATTGGGGGAAAGAAAGCCATCCACCTGAGCAGGACACAAAGACATGCAAGCATATATTCTTATCATGAGCTTCGTGGTGTGACCCTGTGAGGAAGCGTGTATAGGGAGGCACTGGAGAGATATCTTTAAATTAGTGAAAAGTATCTCGTAACTGAAACAGGAGGACCGCTCTGTGCCAAAGCAGTGTGACATTTCAGCACCAGCCTGTGGCTGACCACACTGGCTGGGGATCTCTGTCCCTGATGGCATTGTTTGCTATCTCAGAGGCCTTCCATTTCAGCCAGGCTTGCCTTCCAGGATCAGCTAGTACCCTGCTCTGGGCAAGGAGCCTTCTTGGCAGCCTTTCCAGATGGTTGAGTGATGACCCACTTCTCTCCAAAGTCACACTGGGAGAGAGCTGCCGCAGCGGGGGCGGGGGGGGGGGGGGGGGGAGAGCGGCCGGTAAGCTGGAAACCAATGGACTTCAGTGGGGCTAGAGTGGGGAGGGAAATGCTGCCCTCACCCCAAAGTTTATGTCTTCGTGTAAAATAGGAAAGAGGGTTGGGGGACAGTCAGTAAAGGCTTGCCATACAAGCTCGAGGACTTTCATTTGCCCTCCAGAACCCCACCCCCAACACAAAAGCTGAACATGTAGTGTGTACACAGACTCCTAGCACTAGAAAGGCAGGGGAAGAGGATCCTTGGGAATTTCAGGCCCCTCACGTAAGTTCCAAGCAGGTTTGGCAGTCTTCCTTTAATCTTAGCATGCACAAGGTGGAGACAGAAGATCCCTGGAGAAAACCAGCCAGCTATCCTAGCCGAATCGGAAAGCTCTGGCTTTAAGTGATGACCCTGACTCAATAAATACAGTGAGAAGTTGAAGAAGACACCTGACACCAATCTCCGGCCTATACACATACAAATCGTGTACACATGTATGCATATATGTACCATACATATACCCACACATGGGCATGCACACACACGACACACGTACACCACTCATCACTCATTACATATACATACAAAAAAAAATCAAAAAGCCATCAACATGGGCAGTACCCAATGAATGGCTACTGAACTTGACCTCTGGCCTCTACACACACACACACACACACACGTACAAACATGCATGTGCACACACGCACACTTATACTTTCATATTCTCCGACACAAACAAAAAGAAAATGCTGGAGTCTGTTACTAATTACAGTGTAGCACAGCCACTGAATTTCCCCTTTTTCTTCATTAGTAGGCAAAACCAAGAGGCTTGGCTTAGGAATTTTGAGGGGAAGCTACAATGGTAATTAGACTTTGGTGGAAGAAAGGCCAAGTTTCTGTGGATTATTTCTGCTATCTCATGAGTTCCCACAGACAAGGCCCTCTCAGAAATGCTCACTGTCTCATCAACCTCAGTGGGCCCTCTCTAGGTCTACATCCCTCTGCTTGGTCGGCAATCCTGTTTCCTTCTGATCCCTTGTGTCCCCTCTTGCTTAGACACTGGTGACTACGGTCTCCCGAGCTCTTCCTGAGCTTTCTGACTCCAGGCCCTGGCTTGTGCTCTTCTGATTCTGGCCCTTGTGAAAAATCTTGCTATTCTTTGAAGTCCTGCTTCAATACTGTCCAATAAGCAGTGTTCTGGGTTGTTCTATACCTACCTTACTGTGTATCCCCAGGGGTATCAGAAACTTCTTGATCGTTGTAAAGCCAGGGACCATGCACTCATTCACATCAGGACCTAGATTATATACCAATGGACTTATTAACAAGTGAAACTATTCCTAGGACTAATAGAAGAGACTCAAGAGTTAAAGATGTGCTAAGCATGGCCCCTTGGCCTTGGATAAGACAGCCAAAGCAGGTCGGCATGCTTTCTTTTCCCGCAAAGTGACAGGGTCCTGCTCTATAAATAAAGTTCCCCAGGGATGCTAAGAACCTGAACAGACAGGCCTTGCCAAGTTCCCCTCCTGGTATTATGGCCGTTAGAGCAGACCTTCTCACCCTCCAGTCACTCTTCTGACTGCCATACTGGTGTGTGGGAGCCCACCCACAAGCCTAGCACTCAGCCCTGGGAGGCAGAGATAGGAAGCCTAGCCTGGTCTGTGGAGTGAGTTCCAGACTAGCTAGGGCTTTATAGCAAGGCCATGTCTCAAAATACAAAACAACAACATAAAACTCACACAGATTTCCTTGTTTCTTTGGGTCTTAATTTCTGAAGGTTAGAGTAGGACATAAAAGTTAATTTTTTTAGCCTGGCGATGGTGGTACACACTTTTAATCCAAGCACTTGGGAGGCAGAGGCAGGCTGATCTCTGAGTTTGAGGCCAGCCTGGTCTACAGAGCGAATTCCAGGACAGCCAGGGCTACACAGAGAAACCCTGTCTCGAAAAACAAAAATGAAATGAAACAGTCAAATCTGTTATGCTTTTCTCTTGCTATTAAATCTTGTTAGTCAGAAGGGTTTTATCTAAGACCTTGGGGTGGATAAGGAGAGTGTTCTCTGCATAGGCCAAGGAGAGAAGAAAGTTGGTGATAAAAGGCACAGAGAGAGAGAGAGAGAGAGAGAGAGAGAGAGAGAGAGAGAGAGAGTCTCAGCAGGAAAGAACTGTAGGCAAGGATGCCATGCAGATTCTGGACAGAGAAACACTAAATGGAGCAGATGCTGCACTACAGCACAGCTCCGTAAGACGCTCCAGGGATTCAGGGGATATTCCACATAGTCCAGGGCAATGGCATCTTGAGATATCACAACAAATGTCTTTTGCTATGACGGGATACCACATGCTTAGGAGATATGTTAAGGCATGAAGTCTGTTAAACTCTTAGCTCTGGAGGTTGGGAAGTCCTAGAGCATGGTGCTGACATCTCTTTGGCATCTGGTGAGGGCCTTGTGTTCTAGAACCATGTGGCAGAGCTACCACATGGTGGGATAAGGGAGACACACTAGCTCAGGACCTCCTCCTCTGGGAATGAAGCCACCGGTGCCATGGTGGGGTCCACCCTCGCAGCCTCATGTATTCCTTCTTACCTCTCTCAACAGCCCCTTTTAAAGATCCACCAACTACAAATTTCACGACTAAATGTCCCTGCCCCTGGACATCTGAGGGACACATTCCCAGCATCAGTCTCCATTTCTGAAGCAGCTCAAGCATAACTTTAGGTGAGTCCTGAGAAGACAAGGAAGTCACAGCAGGGTTGAGCAGGATGGCTCAGCGGGTAAAAGGTTTGCCATGCAGACTTGAGAGCCTACTCTTATCCCCAGAGCTCACAGTGAAAGAAGAGAACTGACTGCTGACCTCCCCACGACACTAGCACGTCCTTTGTGCTCTCTCTCTCTCTCTCTCTCTCTCTCTCTCTCTCTCTCTCTCTCTTTCTCTTTCTCTCTGCCACTGAAAATGAATAAAGTAATTTTAAAAAACCTCAAGGCATCCAGAGCAATGGTAACAAGAATTCATGGTTCGTTTGTAGGTTTCGTGATCGTTACTTAGATGAGCTGTGTCTACCAGGTACAACGCTGAGCGGAAACTGTGGGGCGGGGCCCACAGCGTGGAGGGTGTTCACAGGACCCTTGTCCGGTGCTGTTCTGCAGCTTAGCAGCCAAGAGAAAGTATCATTTATGAATAGAACTGACCTTGTGCTTTCTGCACTTGTGTGGTGGGTGAAGAAATTAGGTGGGGTGGAGGGACCAGAAGCCGCTAGTCAGCACCGACAGCTGACTTCTTGTTTACCAGAGGGGCTGAAAGACCTGGTATTGCTCCTCGGAGTGGGGCCTCAGAGTGACGCAGCTCCGTGAATACCTGCGCTATGTGGGAAAGAAGGGCCATGAATAACTCAGCATAAACTCTGACTGGAGGCCATTCTTCTAGGAATGAAACCTAGGTGATGAAATCTGAAAGGAGCCTGAGGGACGGCCTTAATCAGGGAACTAGCTAGTGTCGCCAGCTTTGGGTTGCTACAATCTCTAGGATCCAAGCAGGAGAAGAAATGGACTTTTCTTGTAGTGGGCTCAGGGGCAGAGTCTCATGTAGCTCAGGCTGGCTTCGAACTTGCTACATAGCTTAGGATTACCTTGAATTCTTGATCCTCCTTCTTCTACTTCTTAAGTGCTGGGTGGGGGGGGGGAGTGATGTGGGAATGATTTCTTATTAATAAAGAAACTGCCTAGGCCCCTTGATAGGCCCACCCTTAGGTGGGTGGAGAAAACAGAAGAGAATTCTGGGAGAAAGAAGCTTAGTGAGGGAGTCGCCATGATTCTCCCGCTCCAGACAGACGCAGGTTAAGATCCTCCCTGGTAAGCCAGCTCGTGGGCTACACAGAATATTAGAAATGGGTTAGAACAATATGTAAGAGCTAGACAATAAGAGGCTACAGATAATGGGCCAGGCAGTGTTTGAAAGAATACAGTTTCCATGTAATTATTTCGGGGCATAAGCTAGCCATGCGGGCGGCTGGGTGCCAGGGACGCAGCCCTGCTGCTCCTAAATCAACAGGGGAGCATCGTTTTGATTTCAATGGTGATTTTTTTTCTGACCACTTTAATTCAGAAGTGTTTTAATTTATAGTCCATTGTACTGATTATATCATATTAATTGTATTATATTAATTTATAGCTCCAGTACACTGATTAGCAACTGTTGATTCTCTGCCTGGATCTCAAGCCCTATCGCCAAAGGTGGATGATATAAAACACCCCAGGAGGAACCCCCCCCCAACTTTTGAGATATTGTGGAAATATATGGAAAAGCTAGACATGAGCACAGTGGAACAAAGACAATCTAATTAGGAAATACTGATGGTTGTCAGCTCATGCTGAAGCCAGAGTCCTAGAAGCCTGGCATACTGAAAAGAATGGTTATGTCTTCACAGGCTTCAGAAAAATCTCCTTCCTCCACCCCTCCCCTGTATACCAGTGGACAAAGGCACACTGGGCATGTATCAGATCTGTGGTCAAGGTGGGCCCAGGCTTCTGCAATGGCCGTGACATTGCTCAGCATGTACATAGCTTGCTATAGCTTGGCCAGATCTCCACCAGCTGCTACGGTAAGAATCTGGTGATTAATGCTAACTTGAAGCCTGAGGGCACCAGCCCTCGGCTCCTGGTCTGATGGTAATAGAGGTTACCTGTGTTGTACTGTGGCAGTGTAAACCCTATGGAGCCTACATCTACACTGACAAAGCAAGAATGAGGGGGGTCTGTGGGGCCATGGCCAGAGGAGGACTTCACCCGAAAATCCTGTCCCAAGGAATCTGGGCTCTGAATGAGACGAATGAGATGCAGCTTGAAAGACAGGGGATCCAGGAGAGGAGCTGGGGGCCTTAGAAGTCAGATGTCACAATGGGCTGGTACTGTGATTGTGTCCCCTCAGTTCATGGTTTGGCATTTGTCAGTGTGACAGTGTAGATGGCTCCTCAAAGAGTAACTAAGTCGTTAGAGTGGACACTGGTCCAACAGGACTGGTGTTCCCGTAAGAAAAGGAGACTAGAGCACAGACAGGCAAAGGGATGACCATGTGAAGACACAGAGAAGGCAGCCGGTGAATAAGCCAAGGACAGAGGCTCCAAAGCCAACCAGCTCACACCTTGATCTTGAAGATCCAGCTCCACGACTGGGAGGCAGTTAACTTGTGTTGTTCCAGCCACTCGGTTGTGGTGCGTGGTTATGGCGCCCTGAGCGCCCGCAGTGGAGCTGGGGAGAGAGACCTGAGTGAAGGAAGGAAGGCTTTGGGGGCACCAGGGGGATTGGACTGTCTGGATTAGGGAGAAGAGGGGGGTGAATTTAAAGCTCCTTTCTAGGAAGACTGGGTTAAGGTGAAAGCAGCATGCTGGGCTGGCCCTCTGTTCTCCATCTTTTCCTAGCTGCCTAATCTACTGCTTACAGGTTAGGGACACAGCTGTCACAATGCCATCCGTCTCTCAGAAACACAGGCAACTTACTAGAGCATTCCTGAACATGGGAGTTCTGTCTTTTGGGGCCTTGGGTATGCTAGGCACGTCCTCTACCACTGAGTCACAGCCCCAGCCTGATGATGGAGAAATGTCTCATTTCTCCTCTCGTACTTTGTACTGATGGGTTCTCACTACGGTGATAGTAAAAGAATCTAGGATAAAGGGGACTCCATATTCTATCACATGGGGACTGCTTGCTTCTCCTACTCCTGAGCAGTCTTAATGGAGGTCAAACAGTTAAAAGACTAAAAATACTATACAAGGCAGATGTCAGATAGAGTCTGGGGCCTGACTTGATTCATGTCCTGGTTCTTCTTAACTTTGTTTTGTTGAGATAGAATCTCATGTAGCTTGCCTAATCTCATGTTTACAGAGGTGACTCTGAACTTCTGATCCTCCTGAGTGCTGGGATTACAGTTCTGTGCCCCCACCTCTGGTTTACGTAGTGCTGGGGACTGAACCCAGAGTCTTGTGCTATGCAGGTACTCAGCCGACTGAACTACATCACAATCCTAAAACAGTCAACAAATGCCCAACACAGTTTTCAAGCCAATAGTAGAAGTTGTGCTACTGAGTACGCTTAATTCTAAGTAAGTTATTCAGGGCTGGAGAGATGGCTCAGCAGTCAAGACCACTGACTGCTCTTCCAAAGGATCCAGGCTTAATTCCCAGTACTTACCAGGTGGCTCATGAACATCTGTAGCTCCATCTAGTTCCAGAGGATCTTCTACCTTCTTCTGGCTCCTGTAAGCACAACACACATGAGGTGCACAGATACACTGGCAGGCAAAATATCCATACATCTGAATTATTATTTGCTTACTAAGTTAGTGAGTTCTTCTATTGGTTTGCATCTTGACTTTGCCACAGGCAAAAAGTGGAAGTTATGTTACTCCCCACTCCGTTCAAAGTGAAGACCCAAGGTAAAACAGCTATTAGGTAGCTAGCCGGCTCTAACCAAAGCATCCCTTGGTAACCTTTGAGGTTGGAAAGGGCTGCTTACTGATTTTTATGAGAAAAAAAAACCTATTCATTTTGCTCATTAAATTGTTATAATTTTCTTTTAATAACAGGTCTGTAGCAAGCAGGAATTCCTGAAATCTTGGAAAGAATGGCTTCATGTTTCACTGTAATTTGAGTAATTATAGATGACAGCAGCTAAGGTAGTTGGCATCATCCGAGGGAACTAAACCTTATCTTTTTGGTAAGACAGTTTATTGGGAGCTGGTGGGGGCTGCAGACCCAGACCCTGAATTCCCTATAAACAACTTGTTTTCCTCTGCTCTGAGCGGCCAGCAGCTGCTCTGAGCATGAACCCCTGATGGCAGGGAAGTGGGTTCTGATGAGTCTGCAGCTGAAAGATCCCAAGAGCTGGGGCGTGGCCAGAGCCCTATGTAAGTTGCCCCTGCACTCAATGTATCAAGAGTGACCCATGTCTCTGTCTCTGTGTTTTTGGGTCTCTCAGCGCACTTCCTGGCTCATGTACCAATCCTGTAGAGGCACAGGAGCTACAGGACCGTCTTCGTTCAGGTTTTCCAATAGTTGACAACAGTCATTGTTGTAATATTTTGAGTGTTGGTAGAATTCTCAAAAAGTCAACCAATGTATTTTTCCTCCTAAATATTTTCCACTCTATACAGGGAAACAGTAGCCTCCAGGGTAGTAGCATTAATTTTATACTGAGGTGTGATTCAGTGATGTCATCAATGAGCTACTGTGTTGGTCTTTTGTCTGTGGATGGCTAAATAACATTGTCTTCTGGAGTCTATGTCTACTTTGTGCTATGACCTTTTCTTGTCATACTGTCTGCTCCGTATGCAGACTGTATGCCCACCACCTTGCAGCAAGCTGGGAGGTCAGACCTCGTGCTTGTTAAGAATATGTCTACAACTACACAAAACAGGCATGAATCACAGGGTCAGGACTCTGTAGGAAATAAGGGTACAGTGGATATTATGGATTGGATATGTGTGTCCTTCCCAAATACCTATGTTGGAATTTTAACAGTCAACATTATGGTTTTGGGAGATGAGGGTATTTAGGAAGAACAGAACAATCATGGATGAAATTAGCGCCCTTATGAGAGACCTGAACTCTTGATTCCTGTCCCTGCTCGGAGCCATATGCGAACACAACGAGAAGATGAAAATGTGAAAATTGGGAAGGAGCTTTCAACAGATATGGGGGCTGCTAGTACCTTGATCTTGACCTTCTAGCCCCAGACCTGTGAACAATAGATGTCTATTGTTGTGGTGTCCAGTCTACCGTGTTTTGTTAGAGCAGTCCAAGGAAGGCAGTGGGCATTTGTGAACGCTTCCCCAGCAAGCACCACTCCCTTTCCCATCGTCTTTGATGTCTTCTTGGAGATCCATGTGCTTCTGCATAGTCTCCAGTGGTAGAACTTGAGTTAAGAAGCAGCCAGCACATTGCATTTCTATAGGTGTGCGGTTGGTTCAGAGACTAACAGTAGATCCAGTAGATCCAGTGAGGTTGTTTTTGGCAAGCATCTCTAGCTCATAATCCTATGGTTATTCTCTAGATGTGGAAGATGACACAGGTGTCACTGATCTGTGCCTGTCTTGCCATCATCAGAGTGTCATTAGGGTAAGGCTGGTACCAAGGAAGGAAGAGTGTGGAGAACTAAGAACTAACGTAGACAGTTTGGTGACATCACTAACCACGGGACCCACCATTGTCTAAAGCTCTTTTCATCATTTTTTTCTTTCTGGAAGGAAATTAAAAGCAATAACTAAAACTTTAAATAATTAATGTAATTTATTATTATTATTATCATCATCATCATCATCATGAAAAGCATAAGTTAGCACTAGTGTTGATGTCTCAGAGTGCTCTGCCCTGCCTTGTATTCTCATCATGGACACATCTGAGCTCCCTCTTCACTATTTTCAAATAACAAAATACCCTCCCTGAAATAGCAAGGGTAGAGAGGTAATTTATAACAACAGTATTGGCTAGTTTGTGTTTGCCTTCTTTCTGTCGTTTGGGGACAGGATCTCCTGTATCACAGTCTGCCCTACTGCTGCTGCAGCTTCTGATTCTCCTGCCGTCACCTTCGGAATGCTGGCATGAGCTGCCACAGTTCTGTGGCACTGAGGCTCAAACCCAAGCATCAGAAACATCACACAGGCCTTTGTGTGCGCTGGGCTGGGCGAGAGCTCTACCAGCTGATCGGCATCCTTCACTTTACCTGCTGTTCTGTTCTGAGAAATGGAGAGCAGCCACTGGGTTATAATCTGTCTGACAGATGATGCTGTGCCTTCATGCAAAAAAGAAGAAAAGATACAAAATAAATCATCCAATATTTTCATACCAAATACTAATATCTTATGAGTGACATGATTATCCAAGAAAATTAATAACAAAGAATTAGAAGATTCACAAGGTAGTTTTCTAGACAGAGAATCACATGAACTAAATTTATTTACACCAGCAACAGAGAGAAAATTTAGTCAAAAAAGACAAAAAAAAAGGCGGGAAAGACAGGCAGCAGTGGCACACCTTTAATCCCAGCACTTGGAAGGCAGAGGCAGGTGGACCTCTGTGAGTTCAAGGCCATCCTGGTCTACAAGAGCTAGTTCCAGGACAGGCTCCAAAGCTACAAAGAAACCCTGTATCGAAAAACAAAGCAAAACAAAAGATTTTATCAAGACAATACAAAAGTTCCAAACAACTTAGGAAATAGTTGGCACTATTACCAGGCCAAGACCCTGTGGCTGGATAGATGGCCTGAGGAGAGAGCCTTCTTCTGTTGTTCTGCTAAGTGACACAGTATCAAAGGGACTCCTGAAGCCTTATCATTATACCAGTAGATCAAATCACTTCTCAAACCTCGTCAGAGAAGCTCTGTTTATTGTTGTTTGTGACTGACATAGAGACCTACAACTGGCCGAGAATCAGAGGCTTAGAGACTGCAGGATGCTCATCCCAAATGTAATATCCTAATATACTTTTCCCCTTCTCCAAAGACTCAGTGGTTATTGTAGAAGATGGGGCAGGAAGGATGTAAGAGCCAGAGGTGATAGATGGCTGTAAGGAAGCAATAGAGTCCTGGACCCTGCAGGGAAGCTGAGCGAACAAAGTCACAGCCATGCTCATGGCATGCACAAGACCTGCTGAACCCAAGCCAGAGCAAATCCCAGCACGGAGAAGGAAGTTGGGCACAAAGCCCACCCCAGCCCAGGAGCTGTTGGCATTCCTTAGCCGCTGAGAGTGGAAGGGTTGGTTTTCTCTAAGGACATAGCTCTTGATAAATCATCCCTCCTCCCATGGAAGGCCACTCATCCTTTGGCAACACAAATTGACCTTGATGGGGTAGAGGGAGGGACACAGAGTGGGGTGGGAAGAAAAGTGGTGTAGGATGGGAAGTGGGGTGCATCTGGGAAGAGTTGGGGGAGGGAGTGAGTAGGGTCAACATACGTTCGGAATTCTCAAAGAACTAACTTTAAAAATACATGAAAAGCAGATTCATGGTTTCAAAGAAGAAGAAATGCGAATGGCTCATACACAAATGAAAAGATGGTCAGCCTCACAAACTAACCAGAAACATACAACTTAAAACACAGTGGACCTTCTCATAGCCACCTGCCTATAAAGCCGTCAGTTGCTCACATTGGGTTAGAGATCCAAACTCCTGATTTCTCTCGAGGAGATGGACTGATGGTCTTGGACTGGCAGAGTAGAGACAGACAAGATGCCTTCAACAGCAGGTTTGTTGTCTATGGTTCTGGAAGTTAGATATCCAAGATGAAGGTGTTGGCAGGGTTGCTTTCTCCTGAGGACTTCCTCCTTGGCTTGTGGATCTTTTGATTTGTACTGACAAGGACACCAGTCCTGTTGGATTAGGGTCTACTCTAATGATTTCATTTTAACTTGGTGGTCACTTTGAAGACTATCATTCCGAATGAAGTTAATGGATTAATGTTATGAAGAAAGAAAGTACAAAGATTTAGGGATGCGCCGGGAATCTATTGATATTTTAGATGCCATGACTGGGAAGGCCTGTCTAATGAGGTGGCGTTTGAGCAGCACAGAAGGCAAGGAGGCTTGAAGGTTTGATGGGGTCTGCAGGAGCTCTCCAGGTGCAGGGACCCATGTGGAGAGCAAGTTGGGGTCCTCCAGAAACAGAACAAAGAGGGGTGGGGCTGTAGCTCAGCTGGAAGACTATTTGCCTTGCACGGGTTCAACCCCTAGCATCACATAAAACTGGGCATGGAGGCACATACCTGCAATCCCAGAATGCAGAAGGTGGAGGCAGGAGGATCAGGAGTTCTAGTGGAATACTTTGGTGCCAGCCAGAGTTACACAAGGTCATGAAGCAGGAAGTAAGAGAGGGTTTCAGAGAGGTGGCTAAGAACAGGACGTGCTCTGTAATGACAGAACTGTGGGCACCACGCACAGTGATAGGGAATGCTGGAGAATTTTGAACAGGACGTGTTAAGAACTACCATGCGAAGAGAGTGAGGTGGACAGAGGGAATGGATCAGGCAGCCTTTGAGGACACCAGTGCAGACAACGTAACCCAGGTTACGGTGAGACAGTGAACAGTGAATGATTGGCAGATCCTGGAAGCTTGGTCCAGCACTGTCAGGTTGTGGACCAGGTCTAGCCTGGAAGGCACCGAGGTGTCTGGGCGCTCTTCTTAGGAGCTCTTGAAGACAGCAGTTTCAGATAGGAAAGAGAGACGTCTGCTTTGGACTCCAGTGACCCTGGAGCTCTTTTGGTCATTTAGAGGTGGGATTTTTGACACAGGTCAGGATGTAGAGAACCCCTAGCAGTCTTAGCAATGATTATCCTATCAATAACAAGCAGAAAAGACACACATGATGAACTTTCTTAAGCCGTCCAATAGAGTGACTCGGAGGTTTCAGACAGCACTGCTCACAGTTGGCTGAGCCATGGCATTGAGGGACAGAAAACAGATACAGTGAAACCTTGGAGACCCATTGGGGCTGAGCTTCCAGGACGCTGCCTTTAGCAGCACACAGGGGGTCACTGCACACAGGGGATCACTGCACTGTCTGTCTTCCCCAGTGTCCTTCCACACAGCAGGTTCTTCATTTTGCACCAAATGTCACTTTCCACCAAGTAACCGGTGAGCCCACAAGCCCAGCAACTGTACTGGGAGCAGTTAATGACAGTCCTGCCCTGGATGCTTGGCCATTGCACCCTTCCATCTTCCAAGGCCACAGAGCAGCCAGCAAGACTCCAAGGGCCACGCTGGCCACTGGCTTTGACCTCTGCTTTCAGAGCAGGCGTCTTGTCAAGTGCGTTCAGACCTCAGACCGTGGCCGCTTCTCTGCAAGCTGGTTGGGTCTAATTTCAGAATGAACAGCAAACAGAAAGCTTCTTAGAACCAGCAAGGAACAGTCAGTCATCGTAGCTGAATTCCTTCTCCACTTTCCAAGTGGCAGGGGGCAGATACCTCCTCCCCAGGAGTCTTTCTGAAGCAGGATTAAGGTCTCTTGAGGCATGTCTTGGGATGTCCTTCCCTTTAACTAATGAGACAATCCTCCTGGCTCGACTTCCGGTCCTGGGTCATAACGGCTTCTGCAGTCCTGCTAAACATTTCCTGCAGTCTCCCCCTCTCTGGCTGTGATAAGTATTAATGCCTATAATTGGTCATTCCTCCTTCGGGCCCGAGCTTCTGGTAAGACATGAGTTTACTTGCTTTCGAGTTCCTCAGAGATAAACAGCATTCATTTTCTGTAATGGCCTTTCCTAGGTCTGGTTTTCAATTCAAAACCTCCCCGCTTTGTGCCCCAAAGAGGAGAAGACTATAATTAGAGCTGGACCCTAGAATTTGAAGCTCTTTGTGGTCTCACGTCTTGTCCAATGTTTGTTTGCTCTTGAGAGCCTTTAACCTGGGCTTCTAAGAGATGGGGCAGTGTGCTGAGATTATACGCAGTGTTTTCTTTGAACAGAACGTGCACCTTTCTTCCCCTAGATAAAGTATCATAATTTTCTATAATATTTTTTAGTGTTTAACTTTTAAAATTTTATGTGTATGGGTGGTTTTTTCCAGCATGTATGTTTGTGCACCACTTGCATACCTGGTGTGAGCAGAATTCAGAAGAAAGCATTGACGCCCCTGAAGCTGGAGGTAGAAACAGGTGTGAGCCACCATGTGGGTGCTGGGAATTGAACCCAGGTCCTCTGAAGAGCAGTCAGTGCTCTTAACTGCTGAGCCATCTCTCAGGCCTTCTTTGGGTTTTCAAAATATGATACCAAAAAAAAAAAAAGTAAAACATTTTGAAACCCTGTATAGCTATTCTGAGGAAGAATAGTTTTTTTGGGGGGGTCCTTCTGGGTGACCCCACATGTGGAGACATCAAATACTATTATATCTTCTGGACATGATTTACAGGGGAGCACAGAACATCAGAATGAGAACGGGGTTGGAGAGATGGCTCAGCGATTAAGAGCACTGGCTGCTCACCCTCAACACCCATGTGGTGATTCTCAACCATCTGTAATCCTGTCCCAGGGTCCTCTCCGGCCTCCTCCCACTCCAGGCACACATGTGGTACACAGACATGCATGCAGGCAAAATACCCATACACATGAAAAATAAATAAACTTGATGGGGCATGGGGGCACATGTCTTTAATCCCAGCACTCAGGAAGCAGAGGTAGGTGAATCTCTATGAGTTCGAGGCCAGCTAAGGCTACATAGTCTGACTCTAAAACAAAACAAAACAAACGAAAAAGGAAAACTGACGTTCCCCTCTCTACTTTGGACTGTGGCTCTCAGGCTCTGGGGCCTTGTAGGGATGACAGCCAATGCAGACTAAGGAAGACAGGTGGAGGGGCACAGGGTGATGGGGAGCTGGGAAAGATCCCCTCAGAGGCCAGACTCACAGCTATGGTGGTTTGTAGACACCTCACCCCCCACACTATAAAACTGATGGGATGTGGTAAAAGTTAAAGAAAAACTCAAGACCAACCATCCCAGGACTCTGGACACTAGCCAAAGACAGACAGCACATTGAGAAACATTTTCTCATGGAATACCTAGAGCCTGCGGCAGGCAGGAGCAGTGGAAACCTTCAGCCATCTTTGCTGGCTCTGCTCCTGACTCCACCCTCTCTTGGACTGCCAGTCACTTCCTTAGCAAGGGCTTAGCCAGGACAGACAGCAGCCTTGCTGCCAAGAGGTTAAATCAATTTTGAGCAGAGGGCACCCCTCACCCCAAGACACAGTATTGACACTAAGCTATAGAACTTACTAGAAAACCAATTGAAAGTCCAGGCTCTGTACACCAAAGGATGCGGTCCTGTCTGGGCTGAGGAGCTGTGAATGGCACGGGCATGCTCACAAGGACAGCCAGAGGCACAGTGGATACTCCGGCCATCTTTGTCAGCTCTGCTCCCCACTCCACCCTCTTCCTTGGATATGACCTGCAAGCAAGTGAAGGTTTTGATGTCCAGCTTAATAAAGTCTCACATCTTCTGACAACTTCGTGTGTTAACTATTATCATTTGCTTTCTTCTTTTTGTGTGGTCCTGAGGATGGAAACCAGGGCCTTATGCTGCACTTCTGTGCTGGTGCTCCATCACCAAGTCACAGCTCGATGATGCCATAGGGGTCCTTCCTTCCCTCTGTTTCTTTTTCACTGGGGTGGCGAGTCTCTCTATTATTTAACCCTAGCTGTCCCGGAAACCACCATGTAGAAGAGCCTGGCGTAGAACTCACAGAGATCCACCTGCCTTGGCCTCTGGAGGGCTGGGATTAAAGGTGTATGCCACTTTGCCTGACTTTCAGCATTGTATTCTGAAAGCAGTTATTGAGGTGGTTCAAGAACTTTCATCCCAAAAATTCAGACCGATTTTGGGGTTCTGCTCCTCTCCAGAAGTAGAGTGATGATGAAAATGTGCATTTTTATCTCCATGAGGTGGGGACCAAAGTATTTCTTTAAAATGCAACCAAATAGCACTCAGTATCTACAAATCATGGTCTGATCTCACTTGCATGCCTTCACCTGCATGAACTTCAGATTGGTGTGATCAGTTGTATAGAGGAATTTTTCTTTCTCTGTCTCTCTATTTCTATCTCTCTGTCTCTCTGTCTCTCTGTCTCTCTGTCTCTCTCTCTCTCTCTGTGTGTGTGTGTGTGTGTGTGTGTGTAAGGAAGCATGAGTGGATGGGAGAAACTCTCAGTTTTGTACGATGAAGGACTCTGGCAGCCATCTATCTTGTAAGTTAAGAACTCGGTGTTTCTTATCTCCTTAACACTTTGTCCTACAAAAGCACATGCAAGGTGTACCCGAAGAGCCAGGTGCACACTTTACAATGCCCAGTATAAAATGAAAACAAAACTAAACAAAAGTCAAGCTATCAACTGCAGGTCTTTAAACTCCACGTGAGGCCCTGCTGCCTGGGCAGATCACATGCTCAGAACGTGCAGGTGTGTCTCCTGACACGACACGGCTCTCACGGAGAGATCACCCCTTCCCCAGGTGACAGTCTTCACTGGAAGAATTTCCCATCATCCACTGCTCACCATTAATCGCCTTCTCCACAGCCATTCTCTGGAGACTTGCCCCAGTTCTCTGGGGTTCTGAACACTGGCTCCAGTTTCCTGTTTATCTGTAGCTGGGAGGTGTGGGTGAGGCTTGCTTCGGTGAGCATAGTAAACACATCTCTGTCATGGCCTCTCCCACCTGGCTCCTCCTTTTGTGGCTGACTAACTTCTTGAACTCAGCTGGGTGTGGTAGGAGACTCATAAAGGTCCCGTGAAACAGAACGAAGGGCAGGAATTCTTGGCATGTGTTTCCTCGCCAGTCAATCCTTTTTGGTTTAGTGGGTTCTGAAGGGTAGATGGAGGAAACTCACCTGCTGGGGAGTGCCAGGTGCCAGCCACTCCTGTGAACCCTGCCTCCCTGGTGCTGGCTCAGAAAGACCGATCACACCACCAGCTCAGCTTCTTGCTTGACTTTTTCTCAGCCTTAGTCTTTTTGCCTGTTTCTGATTAACAGGAACAATGGGCGCTGGCACCATGCCTTGGGATGTACACAGAGCTTTTTGAATATTAGAATGTTTCTTTTTTTTAACTCAGGTTCCCTTCAGGCATGCTAAAATGCAAGGATAAAGACTCTACTCCCAAGCCCTTTTCAGAGATTATCCAAGCTGCACCCTAACCCCAAGGTTCAAGCCCCTTCCTTCTGACACTCTAGGCCATGCTGTGGGTAAAGGCTATGGAGGGCATCAGATGTGTGCAGATTACAATGGTAAGTGACCACTTCTAGAGGAAGTCCTCTGATGCTGTGTTGGAACTTCTAGGATGACCTTGAACCCTGGATCTCCCAAGAGAGTGGTTGAGACAGCAAGGGCTTGAGAGCTGTAGAGATAGATAATACACACACCCTCTCCACATCTTAATCCCCCAAGCTTGTGATTGTGCTGATTTACTTAGCAGAAGAAACTTTTACTCCTGATTAAGTGAAGGCTCCTGGTGTAGGGAGACTGCCTGGGTTATGCAGGGGGGTCTGATGTAACCCCAAGATCATTGTCAAGGGGAGGCAGGCTCGAGTATAAGGTGTGACCGGGAAACAGAAGGTAGAATGATGCAATTGCCAGTTGATTCCTGAGGAAAAGAATGTTGGCAGTTTCTAGAAGCCAGTCAAGGGTGAGGTAAGGAAACACAATTATTTCTCTTGTATCTTCCAGAAGGAATGCAGCTTTGTCCACACCTTCAGAGGATAGTGAAACCCACTCCAGGCTTCTGACCTTCAGGACTGGAAGGCCATGCAGATCTCAGTGGTTAAGTCTTAAAGTTTGCAACTATTGGTCATAGCAGCAACCAGAAGCTAATATGCTCTACCTCTGTCCTTAGGGAGTTTTCTGACTTTTCAACTGGTGATTCCCCTAACACCCCCGTGGCCATCTTTATTAATAGATTATCCACTTCTGCAAACCTACAGCTGGAATTTCATCGAATCTCCATGCCGAGTCACGAACAGTGACAAAGCTAACCGTCGGCTACGCAGAGATAACTGAGCTTTTATAGCTCACTCTCTTTTACAGGCAGAATATAAAGAGATGCAGTCTAGAATGCACAATGGTTTTAGTCACTCGGGAATTTAAATGGGATCTTGAAGGATGCAGAGAAATCCCAGCGCAGTAGGAACGAGCTGAGACACTGTGCAGCTGTTCAAGGGTTCCCGGCGCTGCATCTCCGCCACTAGCTGAATCTTGCACTAACACCAAATGCAGACACTAAGTTGACTTCGGGGCTGTGCACAGGAACCCAAAGGCAGGAAAACACTAAAGGTTGCTGAGAGCATCCAGTCCAGGAAGGACTTTACCTTTCAGGAGCTCTAGACAGGGACCGCCCCCAACGCTCACATGGCTGACTTCATCCTCTGCATCGCATTCGGCACAGCAAGTGGCAGCGTCCCCACCACCTGTGATGGCGATAAAGCCTTTACAGCTGCATCAGGCCCCAAGTCCGTGAGGGACTTGGTTCCCCTGGCAAAAGCTTCCCATTCAGATCCCCAACAGGTTCGTTCCAAACAATCTGCTTAGCTGGAACCACAGCCTCAGCGTCTTTCTTGCTGCTCTCAGGACCACAGTCCAAGCCCAGCCAGCCAGCAGGTATACCAATGGCCTGTCCTGGGTTCTCATCAAATATGTCAGCAGTGACAAAGTCAACAGGCAAGGTAATCTTCACACCATTTTCTTAGTTTTGGACACGGGATCTTTGACAGTCTTGGCTCCTTCCTCATCACACAGGGAAGTGCCGGTCTCCACGTTGTTGAGCACCCTGAGAAAGGTCAAGGCCGTTCCACCACCAGGGATCATCCCATGACTTTGTCCAGCATATTATTGATCAGCTGGATCTTGTCTGCAACTTTTACTCCTCCCAAGATAGCCAGGAAGAGTCGCTCAGGACTCTCCAAAGCTTTGGCAAAGTAGTTCAGCTCCGTCTTCCTCAAAAATCCACCAGCCTTCTGTGGCAGATTCACACCCGCCATGGAGCTATGGGCTCCGTGTGCAGTCCCCAAAAGCATCGCTGACATAGACATCCCCAAGTTTGGACAGTGAGGCTCGGAAAGCATCAGTCTTGGCTGGCTCAGCTTTAATTTTGTTCCGAGAAGCATCCGTTCCCTTCCCTTCTTCCTCTACGTGAAAATGGAAGTTCTCTAGCAGGATAACAGTGCCAGCTGTTGGGTTTGTACAGGCATTTTCAACGTCTGGGCCCACACAATCCTTTATGAACAGAACATCCTTGCTTGCCCAGCAGAGATGAGTTCCATGGCACCTGTCTCTAAGGAGTATTTGTCAGGCATGGGAACACCATCAGGCTGGCCCAGGTGGCTCTCCAGGACTTGGCTCCATTGTCCAAGCCGAATTTGGTGCTTGGGACAGCAGCCTTGATTTTTTGGTTATTTGTTATCTGGTTGTTCTTCATAGAAACACTGAAGTCCACCCTCATCACGACCCACTTCCCCTTCATGTCCAGCTTGTTCAAAGCCAGCTTGTCAGACATCGATGTCTTGGCAACGTAGTAGGATCAAAAGGCCCAGACCTGAAGAAGAACTCAACTGGTGATTTCTTTCTCCTTCTAAGGTGTTTTTCTTTCGGGAGCATCATGCAAGCACATAAAATATTTAAAAGAACCTCTAGAGTAGCTATGTACGTTTTCTGCTGAAATCCTATGTGGAAGTCTTAACACAAAACAGAAGTGTAGCTTCTTTGTTAAGTTGGAGACCTGCAGCAGATGAGGTGGAGGCAGCAGGAACTGTGTGTGTAAGATTGACTGGTAACTACCCACGCAGACACTCACGTCTCTTTTAACTGGGGCAGAGTTTGAAATACCATCATTATGAATGAGGTGTGTAGGTCTATTTTATTTGTGGCGCTCAAGGCGATACGAAAGAATAGACCTCATCTTCAAGCAATTTCTTTTTCAAGAGTCTCATTTCAAATCTCTTCCTGTCGGGAAGCTTAAGCAGCAAGGTCGTGTCCCTTTCTTCCACGTTGGTTTTAGTCATAACTAGTTTCTCATAGCTATTGAAGTTGGCGTTTGTGGTCTCCTGAGTCTCTGGGGAAGTCCCTCACCCAGTGCCTTACCCCATTTAGTGTTTCCCTGTTCACCTTAGCGTCCAGTTCAGCAGGGAGCAGACTCAGAGATCCCCTTGCAGGTCTCTGTTGTTGGTGTCTAGAGTAGAGGACATCCTTAGACACGCAGATCAAATAACCTAAGGGCAAAGAGGGCAGCAGACACCCAGCCTTTACTGTCGGCACCGACATTCTCTGGGAGGAGGCCAAGGGCAACATCAACACGGCCAGGCTGTGAAATCAAAGCCCTGGTTAAAAATAAGCAAACAAACGGAGTGGGCTGGGATTACCACCCCTTTATTAAAAGCAACCGAGGACAAGACAAAACAAACATAAACGTGGAGGAGGGTGATTAAACGTAAATTCATCTTGTAGAGGAAAATTGCTAATGTAGTCACTTCCTGGAAGGCTACAGAAAGCAAACTGAAACTCACGTATAGGTAATATTCCTTTAATGTTGCTATAATAAGCATCGACTCAGGAACATGCGAAGAATGTAAGTTCCTGGGGCTGTGTAAATGTGAGGATTCCAGCTCAGATCCCCAGAGCCCACTCAAATTCTGGATAGGCATGGTCCCCCTCCTGCAATCCCAGCCTCTCATGGCAGAGGCAGGGGATCTAAGGGCCCTTGGCTAGAGCAGTTCTCACCTTTCTGATGCTGCAGCAACCCTTTAACACAGGTCCTCTTGTTTGGCCCTGGCCATAAGAATTATCTCGTTGCTACTCCATAACTGTAATTTTGCTACTGTCATTAATCATATTGTAAATATCTGGTATGCAGGATATTTGATCTGTGGTCCCCAAAGGGGTCTTTACCCACAGGTTGAGAACTGCTGGACTAGTGAGAGTAAACATATCGGCGGGCTTCGGTTTTGATCAAGAGACCCTGTCTCCACTCTTTAGCGTCCTTCTTTAATTCTCTAGCCCACCTGTCATCCGCCGGCTCTAACAGCCCCGCTTTCCCTCCGAGCAGGCCAACTGAGCGAGACTCGCAGCCACAGCTGGTCCACGTGGCTTAGGGCAAACTCGGAGTCTGAAGCAAGTTGCTTACTTTCTGGTCCCCCCAAGGAATGGAGGCAAGCTCGTGGTCTTTGCCTCCCAGGTTCTTTTCTTTCATGCTGGCTTCCTGCTGTTTTGTCCCTACTCTCTCTGGTTCCTCTGTGACTTTTCCTGGCACGTGTGGATGGGTCTGTGTGGGTGTTCGGAACTCATTACCTCTGGGCTGGATCCCTGGGCAAATGGCATCCTTCCTGAGCAAGGATGACTCTACTTTGAGGGGTGATTACAACAGAAAGCTGGACCCCCGCCCCCACGGCCACACAGACACAGAGCAGGTGTGTCTGGTCAGTGTACAGATTACACAGTCCAACCTTTCTCTCTCCTGGCCCTGGCCACCCTGCATCTCACCTGCAGCCTCCTTGCCATTCTGACCGCTACTCTGGCCCTTGTCTCAGGAAAGGAACTTTCATCTTCACTGGGCAGCCTTGCAGGGGCAGTATCATCGCTCTTTTCCACTTTCAGTGCGTATGTGAGACGTACATACAATAAGACATGTACAGGGGCTGGAGAGATGGATCAGAGGTTAAGAGCACTGGCTGTTCTTCTAGGGGTACTGGGTCCAATTCCCAGCACTTACATGTGGAGGGGGGGAGCACAGGAGGGGCATTCAGGCAGAAGGAGAGATTAGAGGACAGAAATGTAAGATCTGAATAATCAAACCATATAAATGTGTGCACAATATAGATGTATGTGTGTATGTATATGTATGTATATACGGAGCGTGTGTTGTTCATGTCTCCACTGAAACAGGCTACAGGAAGTCAAAGTCAATGGTGGAGAAACACAACCTATTAGCAGCAGAGACAACCAAGAAAGGTCAAGAAGCTCAACGGAGCAGCCAGGACTGATTGAGTCCCTCCCCTGAAAGGGCTTTGTCAAGAAATCAAACCAAAAACAAAGCTGTTCAAACTCAAACCATGGCAGTGACCCAAGCAATCCCGCTTCTGCTCCCATTGAAATTCAAGGAGACTTCCAGTCAAGGAGGACCCCGAAAGAGTGCTCATGGGGCCCCACCCACCCCTGTGGCAGTGTAGACAAACCTCGCCATTAAACACTACAAACACACCAACTGAGGTGTTTGAGAGGCTCACTTGCTATAGATTATTCTGCGGGTCCATTCTCATGATCTGGAGTTAATGTAGTATGTAAACCAAAAGTTGAGCAATATTTATTCAGGTGTGCCTCCCCCCACATAGGCTGGGATGTTTAAAATGTGTGTTCCGTGAGTATATGAGTATACTGCTGGCCCCGCAATCGGCAAGAGTCGTAACTGGAATGTTTTTACCTTCCAGTATTAAACGTTTGTTTAACCTAAATTGCCACATAGGTCAAGCGGGTACATATCATATACATTCTCACCAAAATAAAGTCAGCGGCACCACACAGTGCCGGAACTGAAGGGTGCCCCTATGGGCCCTGTGAGGTTTCACAGTCAGCGTTTCCTTCCACCGTAAATATAAAATATACGTCTTTGTTATTCAGCTGTAGCGAAGAATGAAGCTCCACGGCTTGTGTGACACCACAGTTGGAATGAGAAATCTTTGTGACTGGTACCAGTGGGTGGAGTTAGAAACACTGTTCTGCAGACCACAGTGCGCACGCCCGCACCCCAACCCGTCGACTGTCTGGCCCCAAAGGTCCATGTTGCTGACCGAGGGTGAGAAGTCCTTCTCTGAAGTCCTCCTGCAGTCCACACCCCAGGCTGAAAACCCAGGAACCATATGAACAGCAGGCTACACGGGCCGCTGGTTCTACCCCGAAAATCAAAATCAGCAAGCAATTGTGTTTATTCCTTCTTCTCTGCGGCCGTCTAAATAACTTGACTGTATGACAAGCTAAATTGCTTATTTTTAT
This sequence comes from Alexandromys fortis, assembly GCF_014885135.2. Taxonomy (NCBI): domain Eukaryota; kingdom Metazoa; phylum Chordata; class Mammalia; order Rodentia; family Cricetidae; genus Alexandromys; species Alexandromys fortis. The sequence continues at coordinate 3,557,890 of NW_026067951.1, forward strand.
TCTCAAGATTAAAAAGTGAAAGGGCATACAGCTCAGCAGTAGGGTGCTTGCCTAGCACAAGCAAGGTACTAGGTTCAAGCCCCAGCACCAACAGCAGCAGCAAAAGCGCCTTTTCCCATCAAGTAACCTGAAGCAAGTTCTCAGTAAGATTTCAATGCAGAGGTAAGCAACTACTGCCCTCTGCTGGACAATCTTGTAAATGCTACATCAAATGTGGAGAAGCCAAATTCACAAGGCTGGCCACTTGACTCTTACTTTCGCCTTTGAACATGTAGTTGCCTCCAATGGTGGGGAGTGTATTGGTTTATACAACCAATTAATATTTTAAATAATAATTTTATTCTTTGATAAGTCACACATTTATACAGTGTATAAATCCATCCTCTCCTCTTGCCTTCATGTCCTCTTCGGTTTGTTACTAATTCCGAGTCCAGTTAGTGCTGTCTATGTGCACACGGGTACGAGGCCATCCCCTGGGGACATCAGCAATCTGCCAGTGAGAACATCTTCAAAGGACAGTGGCCTTCCCTCATTAGCCATCAACTGCCAAGGGAGACTTCTCCTGTGTAGGTACCCACAGCTGCTGTGAGCCAATGGAAGCCCAGGTGTGTTCTATCCAGAAGTCGCGTTCCTAGCTCTCCTCTTCAGCCACTGGCTCTTACACACTTCCCTCGGCTCTTTCTAGGAAGTTCCCTGTGCTTTGGATAGTGCTTTGGATAGTGGGGGTTGATATTAATAATAAGGCTGGACACGTCAAGGTATCTCGACTTGGCTTTTGGGCTTTTGGGCCAGTTGGAGGTCTCTGCAAGTACCTGCTACAAAAAGAAGCCTCTCTTTCGACCGCGGTGGGGAGCAGCATGTATCGCTTGGTGTAGACATGGGGATTTAGAAGGCAGTTTGAGACTGCGCAGCGAACCACAGAGCAGGTGCCCCTTAGGGCCCATGATCCCCTCAATTTTGAGCATTTGGCCTGGTTTACAGGAAAGTCCTCCAGTTAAGCAAGTCTCAAAGTGAATCAGAAAGCAGTTTTATATACCCTTATAACTGTCACGCCACAACTATACCAACCACAGCTACACCAATGGGCATATGTTGCCAGTCTCTTGGTATCATAGCCTATATAGTCCAATGCTGAGTAAGACATTGATGGAAAAAAAGAAAGAAAAACATTAAAAAGTCAGGTGGTAGTAGTACAATGCCTTTAATCCCAGAACTCGGGAGGCAGAGGCAGCCGATCTCTGTGAGTTTGAGGCCAGCCTGGTCTACAAGAGCTAGTTCCAGGACAGCTAGGGCTGTTAAACAGAGTAACCCTTTTGTCTTGAAAAACAAAACAAGCCAACCAACCAAACAACAACAACAACAACAAAGACATTGATGTTCCCCCCCCCCCCCAAGAAGCCTGTAAGCATTTCTGACACTATGTAAGCTAGTTAGCAGGCGTGGGGGTTCCTGGTCAGTTTGAGATTGATTTCTTTATGCCTGCGTCCAAGGTGAGAGGTATCTTTAGCAAGAGTCTTACTATCTAGCTATCGTGGGCAACCAAGAGTAATGCAATTGATGCGGGATTCTCCTCTGTACGCTATGAATGCGTCTTATTACCATTGGTTATTGAAGAAGCTGTGTCGGCCAATGGTTTAGTAGAGTAAAGCCCAGTGAGAAATCCAAACAGAGATATAGAACAAAAGTAGGCAGAGTCAGGGAGAAGCCATGTAGCTGCCGAAAGAGAAAGATGCCAGCCACGAGCCAGAGCCTTACTGGTAGGCCACAGTCTTGTGGTGATTCACAGATGAATAGAAATGGGTTAATTTCTATGACTTACATCTTAAGATGTAAGAGTTAGCTAGAAATATGAAGCTATTGGCCAAACAGTGTTGTAATTACTATAGTTTCTCTGTGAGTCTTCAGGTCTGGGGTGGCTGGGAAGATATGAGCCGTCTCCCACTGACAGACAACAGCTTGTGTAATTTAGGGAGCTCTCAGGCCTTCATCGCCAGTACTCACAGGGAGATAACACGTGATCGGCATGGAGATTTTCATTAACGGCCCAGATCTTCTGGGAGCAGCAGTGTCCTCCTATGCAGTGAACATCTGTTCCAAGTCTTCTTTTAAAAATATTTTTAATTTGCTTACAAACTAGTAGATTTCCATAGACGTGCTTCATGTATCCTTCGTTTGGTCTAACCACTACCCTCTTCCTGCCCCAGGCCACCTACAGCCACGTAAACCTTTGACCTTGAACATGTCCCCATCTCCTTTCAGGTCACTTGTGTTGTCTGTCCCTCTGATTGAGTTTGTCTCGGGTTAGAAAATCGCAGGCTTCCGTATAGCTCATCCAGGCACCCTTCATTTTGGTTAAACCCTTCCACTAACATCTCATTTCCCATTCTCCACCCCGACCATGCTTTGACAATCAGTTTCTTTTTTATGTAGCACCCAGAAGGTTTACATGTTATTTGATGATAATGGAACATCCCGTTCCTCTCTAAGCAGGATGGCATTAATTAACAAAACAGTGCCAAAGGTTAATGAGAGGACGCAGAAGTAGATCCTGGGATGAGCTGGGGAGATGGCTTGGTGGATGAAGTGCTTGTCAGATGAGCGTGCTCCGTTTCCAGAACCCCCCATTTAAAAAAAATCCAGGCTTGCTGGTGCATGCTTGTAATCCCAGCACTGGGGAGGTGAAGGACAAGCAGACCCTTTGGGCTCGCTGGCCAGCCGGCCTAGCCTACCCGAACAGTCACAAAACATGACAGACAGCACCTGAGAGATGACCCCTGAGGTTGCCCTTTGGCTTCCACATGCATGCATATACACATGCATACATGCTAGCACACACGCTCAGATGTACACACATGCCTGTGAACACATATGTACATATCTTTCTGCTATCTCATGGTAAAATTTATTTACTGATTTCATTTATTTTTGAAATTGTGTTTTATCTATCTCTTTATTTATTTTGGTTTTTCAAGACAGGGTTTCTTTGCGTCGCACTGATTGTCCTGGGACTCTCTCGGCCTAGCCTACCCGAACAGTCACAAAACATGACAGACAGCACCTGAGAGATGACCCCTGAGGTTGCCCTTTGGCTTCCACATGCATGCATATACACATGCATACATGCTAGCACACACGCTCAGATGTACACACATGCCTGTGAACACATATGTACATATCTTTCTGCTAGCTCATGGTAAAATTTATTTACTGATTTCATTTATTTTTGAAATTGTGTTTTATCTATCTCTTTATTTATTTTGGTTTTTCAAGACAGGGTTTCTTTGCGTCGCACTGATTGTCCTGGGACTCTCTCTGTAGATCAGGCTGACCTTGAACTCACAGAGATCTGCCTGCCTCTGCCTCCCAACTCCTAGATTAAAGACACCACCTTTAATCTCCACCCAACCGAAATTGTACTTTAATTAGAGAATTTTCCTCTTCCCTTTCCTCCCTCCAACCCCTCTCGTATACCCTTTCCTGTTCTTCAAATCATGGCCTCTTTTTCCATCAGTTGTTACTGCATGCATATGTGTATTTGTAGATATGTATATATTGCCAAATACAGCCTGTCACATATGTTTTTTGATAATCTAAATATGTTAAGGGATGGACTGGAAAGCTTATCCAAGGGTATCAGGTTCCCTGGAGCTGGAGTTACAAGTGGTTGTGAGCTCCCTGATGTGGGTCCATCCCCAAGAGCAGAAAACGCTCCTAACCTCCGCGCCATCTTTCCACCCCCAGCACTATGAGTTTGAAACCTTTGAGCAGTCTGGAAGGGCAACCAGTGAAGAGCAAGTCTTCCTCTCTCCTTGCTCCAGAGGTGTATCGTTATCCACTCTGTGTCTCTTTCCAGGGCTAGGCAGTGCACAAACACACAAAAGTACCGCGATAGCTAATTTTATGATGCCCAGATGGCTGGTTACACATTATTTGTGGGTGCACATCTGTGTTACCTACTTTCCTTGTCACTGTAACCAAATACCTGGCTAGAAACATCTTGAAAGTGGAAATACCTATTTTGGCTCCTGGTTTGAGGAGATACAGCCCACCACAGCAGGGAAGGCACAGAGGCAGGGGCATGCAGCGGATTCTTTATATGGGTAGATAGGGAAGAACAGTGGTAAGTCAGACATCCAATTCACTTTCTCTGTTTCCTTTTTGGTCTTATCTAAACCCCAGCCCATAAGATGCTGTCACCCACATTCAGGAGGGGTCTTCCCCGTCTGAAATCTCTGAAATGTCCTCCCAGACACACCAGACCTAGGTGATTATAAACCTAGTCGAGCTGACATGATGAACTATTCCAAGTCTTCCTTTGTCAACCTGACATTCAAATGCACCACTTTAGTCCACATTATTTTATACTTGGATCTCATTGGCTCCTGGCCATCTGACAATGCAAAATGCATTTAGCTCAATTTCAAATGTCCCTACAGTCTTTACAGTACCAATACTGCTTAGAAGACTTTGGTCTTCTACACAGTGAACTTCTAAACTCAGGGAAATTTCTTCATTTTCTAAACTTTATATACTCAAGGAAATCACTTAACTTTCCTCTAAAAATTAAAAAAATAACATGTTACATCGTTCTAACATACAAAGGAAGAGTGGAGAATAAGGACATCAACACCCGTGACCGTGCGTCCAACACCAGGGGCTTACACGGTCCCAGTGTGGAAACCATGGAGGCAGCCCTATGACAGCGGGGCCGTGGTGGCCAGGAGCATGTGGCTTCTCACATCTAGGCAGACCATAAACACCGGACTCAGCTCACTTCCTCCTTTCGCCTCTTCTCTTCCACCCAAGGCTGCAACCCACAGACTGCGCCTTTCCTTAAATTTTATTTATTTAATGTATTTATTTATTTGTTTGCTTATTTTCTTGACATGATGGTCTCTAGCTCCATGGATACAGTATTTTTGGGAGTGCTGATTTGAACCTCTGGTCTCTTTCCTGCAGAGCGGTGCCGTTTGCTTCCACCTAAGAAGGGATGTGCTCTTCCAAGTCCCTACTTCCAGTCGCCCAGAAAATTCTCTGCAAGGTCAGTGGAGATGGCTGTGAGTTTCAGTTGGCTCCTGAGAGACATGTCTTCCTTCTTCTGGGGCTGAATACATTCCAGACTCCTGCCCTAATCGCCACTCTGCACTTCCCTTTGGTATAATTTTCGGAGTTCCCATAACCTCTCCTTCTGTTGGTGTCTTAGCCCGTGTTTGCCCTGAAGTCAGAACTTTAGATACAGGCTTGCACATGGTTTATTCTGCAAGGTGATCCCGTCAGACAGAAGTAGAAGGCCACACAAGAGGAGGAAAGGTATACACCAAGGGTGAGCTAGTGAGTTGGTCACTGGAGAAGGCAGGTGGGGCTCCACCCTGATGGGGCTACCTAAGGAGCCTCCTCCCATTGCCTGGAGGTGCCAGCCTCTTGTGCTTCTGGGGTGAGTGTGTGATGTGGAGACTCCTGAGTTGACGTCTATGCAAATGAGTCCAAGGTGGCCTGGGAACAGAGGGGCTTTACAGAGAGAAGCTGTGATGTTATCTGATTTCTGGTTTCTGCATCTTCTTTCTTGGCTTATGCATTTGTTTTGATGTTAAAAGGGACATAACGGCAGCAGTCCTTTGAGCTACCTGACCTCTAGTGGACTGGCTGGATGCCTGTGACAGTTACCTTCCTTCTTCATCCCCCCCCCACACACCTGGATTCCCTTTTCCTCCCCAGGGGGTTGAAATCCTGGTTCCCATACCCCTACTTCTTCTTTTGCCTTTGCTCTGTTGGGATGGATATTTCTCCCATCCTTTCTGAAAAAGGCGGACGGAGGAGGTCACTGTCTAGAAAATATCCTTATTTTAATGCCACATTTTAGGAAAAGATTGGAAATCATGTTTCTAATTTTGGAGGAATCTACTCTATCGTTTTCTTTATTCTAGTATTGTTGTGAAGTCCAAAACCAAAGCCTTTGTTCTTAAACTTTTGAAAGCCGGGCGGTGGTGGTGCATGCCTTTCATCCCAGCTCTCAGAAGGCAGAGGCAGGCAGATCTCTGTGAGTTTGAGGCCAGTCTGGTTTACAGAGTGAGTTCCGGGACATCCAGGTCTGTCACACAGAGAAACCTTGTCTCAAAAAACCAAAACCAAAACAACAACAACAAAAGCAAAGCAAAGCAAAGCAAAGCAAAGCAAAGCAAAGCAAAGCAAAACAAAACAACAACAAAAAACCCTTTGAAGGGTTTTTCATTCCCACTCCATATAATCTGAAGGGGGATGTGTGACAGCCACAAGTCCAGCCTTCAGGGACCAGCTGTGTTAAATATGCAGCAAGCCAAAGTAAGAGAGTAAATAGCAAATGATAGATACATAATAGATAGATATATGGATGTATGATAGATATGGATAATAGATATGGGTAGATGACAGATAATATAGATGATAGATAAATGGATAGATGGATAGATAGATAGATAGATAGATAGATAGATAGATAGATAGATAGATAGATAGCAAAATATCATCACATCTGGTCTTCAAAACATCCAGTAGAAACTGCCTGGGAAACCCTGTTGGGCAGTCAGCTGGTGTCCCCAGTAGCAGAGTCGAGCCCTTGGGTGAGGATTCCAGGTAAAGGAGCACCAGCAGAAAGGTGACGCCATTAAATTGGGGGCATACAAACACCCAGCAGAAACCCACTGGGGAAGCTGAGGCAGTCAACTGGAGCTCCCAGTTGAATTTTATCTCCACGGAGAAACTTCCCATGACTGAACTTCCCACGGCCAGACTTCAGGCTTCTGGTTCCCACGGCAGGCACTTTTATATCACGGATTAAACAATAGGAACCTCTGTTGGAAATAGCTCCCAGCCTTTCTCAAGGACACAGTCTTATTACTTGGGCTGTGTTTGTTCTTTCCTTCCCTCCAGATCACAGAGCTGGGCGTGGAGAACTCATCCCAAGACAAGGGGCCTTGGAGGATACAAGACAAACAATTTGAGTCTGAAATTGGCTGGGGGTGAGGGACAACCCCATTTCCAGAGCCAGCATCTCAGTGAGCTCAAACAACAGATGCTGATTTGCCTGTACAACATACATTACAATCCATACATTCCCCCACCAGCTTCATGCATCTTCTCTCTGTTCATGAGATTTTTTTAGGATGGTTTACAGGCTGTGGTCCAGTTTGTCCAACAATGGCTGACTACCAACACAAGGTCCAAGAACTCAATAGTAGCTGTTCAGTTCATGAGACTGGATGTCTCAGCTGGTCTTCTGATGCACCAGAATCCTGAGGAAGTAGGCTCTCATGCCAGTGAAGAAATGGACTTGCTAGTGAGAGCAAGGACAAGCAGGCAAAGAGATCAAGCTTTCTGCTTCCACGTCCTTTAGATAGGCTGCCGGTAGAAGGTGTGGCCTGGATTAAAAGTGGCTCTTCCCACCTCAAAATATCTGGATTAAAAGTGTATCTTCTCACCCGAAATGATCTGGATTAAAAGTGTGTCTTCCAACTTCAAATGATATAATTAAGAAAAAAAATTCCAGGGGCTGGAGAAATGGCTCAGTGATTGAGAGCTCAGTGACTGTCCTCTTCCAGAGGACCTGTGCTCAAGTCCCAACATGGCCACTCACAACTGCCTGAAACTCCAGTTCCAGGGGATCTGGCAACCTCACACGTACATACAGGCAGGCAAAACACCAATGCACATTAAAATAAATAAATTAATTAAAAAAATTCCTCACAGGTGTGTTCAGCTGCTAGGGTTTCCGTTACTTCCAGGTGTAGTAGAGTTCACAGCTATGAAGGCCCTCACGGGTGTGGTAGCTGTAACCCCAGCGAAGATCTCTAGACACTCTCTGTAACCAGCCACCATAGCGCATGTGGCAGTGAGCTCCAGACCAGTGAGAGACTATGCCTCACAATAACCTGGACGATGTTCCTGAATGACCCTTGAGAGTGCCTTCAGGTGTCTGCACATGTGCACACACATACGTGTACATATATATATATATATATATATATATATATATATACCTGCACACACGGGAGCACATGTTCCTTAGTATGTAATGGGGTTATATATGAATGAACCCACAATAAGCTGAAAATATCATGGGTCAAAAATATATCTAACCTACCTTGCTTACCCAACATCGTAACTCCACCCGTGTATTGTTGTCAATTGACAACTTCCTTACAATCACAAGGCCAACTGAGAAACCCAGCACCGCAAGGCAGAATCTTATTGCATACCACTAATCCTGGGAGAAGGTTAAAACATTTCCGCTGAATGCTATTGGCGTCACACCATTATAAAGTCCAAAAAATGTTAAGTCAAGCAATCACGTGTTGGAGATCATCTACATGTATGTTTATTCATTACATGTATGTGCACACATCTATGTATAACAACTTGTTCTTGTTCCATGAACACAGTTTTTCCACTCAGGATATCACAAGGATTTTTTTTAAGATTTATTTATTTATTAAGTATACAGTGGTTTGCCTGCCTGTGGGTCAGAAGAGGGTACCAGATCTCACTACAGATGGCCACCATGTTGTTGCTGGGAATTGAACTCAGGACCTTTGGAAAAGCAAGCAGTGCTCTTAACCTCTGAGCCATCTCTGCAGCCCAAGGATTTTTTAAAAAGACTTTATTTTATATGTATGAATGTTTTGCCTGCAAATATGTCTGTGCACCATGTGCATGCAATACTCACGGAGGCCAGAAGGTGGCACCAGATATCCAGAAACTGGTTGTGAACTGCCGTGCGGGTGCTGGAAACTGAACCTGTGTCCTCTGGAAGAGCAGTCAGTGCTTTTAGCTGCTGAGTCGTTTCTCCAGTACTTGTTACTGTTTTTACAACAATTATTATTTATTACTATTGTGTATAATGTGTATATGGGAGTGAGGGCAGGTGTGCCCCACAGCGCATGCGGAGGTCAAAGGACAGCTAAGGAGTCCTCCTCTTCTGCCTTGCTGAGTCAGGCTTCCTCTCGTTTCTGCAGTGCTGGTCCTCCAGGTTATCTGGCCTTCGAGCATTTGAATAAAACTCTCCTCTCTTCTCACTGAATATGTCCTCCTCCTCCAGCTGCCTGCATGGGTGCCTGGATTACAGATGCAGGCCACGACATCTGGCTTTTTCCATAGGTTCGAGGGACTGAGCTCAGGTCACGTCTACGCGGCAGGCAGCAGGCACTTTTACTGACTGAGTGACCTTTTGGGCTCTCTTACATTTTTTCTCTTTTGTATACTTTGTTCCTTCCAAGTCGCTTTCTTTTAACACGGTCTTCCACACTCGACTACAGGCAAATGTGGGGACTTCAGCGGTTGACTGCTTGTGGCTCTGACTTTGCTCATCACCATGGAGGGATCAGGCTGGGCCACGTGTAGGGAGTTCGGAAGAGAGCATCATCTGCGCGTCTTTCCCCAAACGCTACTTAGAGTCCCTGGAGTGTGCTCTCTCAAACCGCTCACCATAAAGTGTTAGTGTGCTTTTACGAGGGCCTGGGGAGGACGCGGTATCAGATGCCGGTTTCCCATCTGCTGCCTGGCTTAAGGAAAACGGAAAAGAACTTCCGGGCTCCTCACATGCACCTCCTGCGACTTCTCTCTTTCCCGGAGTTTCGTTTCCCGATTCCCACATTTCTGTGTCTCTGAGATTGGGAAAAGTCGTCTTTAAAAGCTCGGGTTAAAACGGTAAAGGAACGTGAAACAGTAACTCGATAACCGAGCTGACCAACGCTGGGTGTTTGTGAAATAATTTATACCCGAGAGCCTGGAACTCCGCGGCAGGCGGTGTTGTTCAATGCATGAGATGTAGGATAAAGCAACGCGCTTGGATGTGGGGGTGGCGCTACAGCTACAGCGAGGCCAAATGGAGTTCTCGGGCTCTCCCAGCTCCCTGTGAACTGGAGACAATGGATCTGCTCAGATGAGGCGGGACCGGAATCCTGTAAGAAGCCCCTCATGTGGGAGGCGATTTTCCGGATGGTGAACGACTCTTAGTAAAGCTCAAAACAATAACAGCCATAAAATGAGCGACGTTTCAGCTCACATAGCTAAACTTCTGTACATTCTGCGTACAGTAATGCCATACAAACATGTTATAAATGGGGCTGCTTTTGGATATATACCATTGCACGAACGAGTCCGTGGGGTGTAGACTCCTTTGGGTTGGGGGAGCTAACTACCTCATGCTTTGTGAGATATCTCGTGGTCCTGGTCTTTGGTTGCTGAATGCTTGTGCCTCCTAGTCTTTGAGGCCTCGAGGAATGACCCATGGAAATTGCAGTTGCTCCTGGCCACTGGAAGTTCCTCCAGGGAGACTCGCCAGTCACCCCAGCAAGTATTCTTCCGCATCTCTTGGCTGGTTCCTTTTGGAGGGCCTAGCCCAAGATCCTTGGCGAAAATTGCTACTTTGGAGGGACCGTGTTTTCAGAGAGGCACTTACTGTTTAAGCTGTGCTTAAGGAGTGGTCAGATATTAGTATCCTCTTATAAAAATTAAAATGTGGTCAGGGCTGGCTTTACAAAAGTCTTGTGTATCGGAGGGATGACTGGAGGGAGGAGCGGGTGTCTATAAATTAATCATTGTTAAAATGTGGTAATGAATTCATGGTAGTGGGTTTTTAAAATAAAATTTCTCTCAGTTTTTCCATGTGTTTGAAGTTGTTCACAAAACGTTTTTGAGATGTCCCACACCAGGTTAGGTTCCTGTGCCTGCTGGTAGGGGTGATGGAGGAGGCATGTTAAAGTAGATATTGATGCTTAAGAATGGCGGGAATGCCAGCGAGGCCTCCAAAATGCTGTTCTATGCCACAGTTACTTCAAGACAGAGTGCATTTGGGGGCTTTGATAAACAGCCTGTGAGGGACACTGGACGCTCTCTCCCCAAATCTGCTAGCTCTCCAGACTCCTCGTCTTCTACAAGATCGCGGCATCCCTCACAAGGAAGTCCTGGGGATTATCTCAACACCAACTTCCTCATGATTTATTTTAAAAAGAACAGAATCAGAGCGGAAATCAGTCTATAAAGGAGAAGAGGCAAAGCGCCGGAGGACGTGCGACTCGGGGCAGCCTGGCTGTTTGTCTCAATTCCCCGTGCATGCCCCAGGGCAGCTGTCACCGCGGCGGCGGTGGGAAGTGGATTATTGGAGTCTTTGCTGCTACAAAGATGGAAGGCTTGTAAGCGGGACCTCTTCTCCTCGCAGGGACCAGGCGCGATATTGAGCAAAATAATGGTCAGAACGAACATCGCCAGGCCCCTAATGAGAAGCTGTTGACAGAAAAATCGCGCTAACATTCATCAAAAAGCCAATAAATGCCAAGGAAGGGAGCGGAAATGCAGTAGCTTATAAATTCCTTCTCGAGGGGACTCTGGAGGAGACCTGGGGGCCAGCGGACCGCACTGCCTTCACCGCGCCGCTGAAGAGGCCTCCTGAAAGCCCGGAACATCGACGGGTGGCTTATCTGGGCAGTTTTCACTATTTATTTCTGAGGGGAGAGTATCAACAAGGAGGCCACTCCAGTCTTCGATCAGAGCATTCTGTGTTGGATACCAACAGCCGCTGAAGCGCTAGCTCAGTCACGTGGCAGTCTGGGCGCCACGCCCCTATGAAAGCTTTACAGGAATGAAGTACTTTGCTCACTAACAAGCCGAATGGATTCTTCTGGGTTCCTGTCATTCCCATGGCCCACACTGCTCATGTTACAGCTGTTGCTCTGTGACAATGTGTCTTCTGCGGTGGTGGTGGTGGGGACGGGGTGGGTATTTAGTTAGTGACAGCCTAGCATGACTTAGCTTCTTGACTTATACTGGTTCCTGATGGTCGTACTGAAGGAGGGACTTCGGTGGGTGAGATCTCTTTGGAAAGGGATCGCAGGCAACAAGTATGAGAACTTGGCTGGGGCCGAGAAGGCCGGCAGGGATGGGCCAGTCAGCGATGGGCAATTATCTCCCAACTAGGCTGGGGACGGATGGCTTGGAGGGGGTCGGGACAGTGCCCGCTGGCAGTTTGAGATTTCTTATGGGGGTGTCTGGTTTCGTTGGGATATGGTCTGAACACTTGGTTCCCAGCTGGTGGCTCTGTCTGGGAAGGTTATGGAACCTTTAGGAGACAGAGCCTCACTAGAGGAAGAGGGTCACTCGGGATAAGCCTTGAGTTTTTCTAGCTGGTCCCACTCCCTGTGACTTGACTACTTCAGGGTCCTGCCATCGTGACTTCCCCGCTATGGTGGAATGTGTCCCCTCGAACTATAAGACAAAATGAGCCCTTCCGTCCTTAAGTTTCTAAAGTGACCACGACAGGGGCTGATGAAAACGCCTCAAAGTTGAGTGTGTTACACCAAAGAGCTACGAATAGGAACAATTGAATTGTATGTCTTAAGTGGGATCATTTCATGGCATGAGAATCTTCTCTTTCTTTTTTCTTTTTGGTTTTTAGAGACAGGGTTTCTGTGTAGCTTTGTTATCTGTCGTGGAACTCACTCTGTAGACCAAGCTGGCCTTGAACTCAACATCCTGGTAAAGTGGAACAGATACAAATAAACCGAGAATGATGCTTGGGATGGCCTACCCAGTGCCGTGGGTGTGTGGCACATTTCTTGTTGGATTATTTTCTGCCCCAGCGACTGCTGATATTTATAGCTGGTTGTCAATTGCACATCAGCTCGCAGGCTGGGGAGCCAGCCTAGAGGCCTGAGGAGTTCATGATTGGACGGAGCAATGTTTGCTCATATGGAAACGGGCATTTTGTTTTATTTGTCAAATGTGTGGGAAGGGTTTGCTCGCCTCACCAAGGCCTGGGTAACGTCTGCCACCCTCTCTTTCTCGTCAGCGTGATCCAGCACCCACCAGGCAGCAATCTTCTCAGTAGGGGCACCAAAGAGGGACAGACAGTGGCTAATTCATTTCTTTTGGACTAACTGCCATAGTTAGTTCCTAGATTAAATAGGAATGTCAGCCTGCGGTCCATTGCCTGGTAGTAAAACCCCCACCGGTGCCCCGCGGGCTAACAGATCCAGGGTCTCTTGTGAGCTGGGAAAGTCCCCAAGGTAAGGAGTATGTCTTCCACTCTCCTGCATGGAGGCTGTGTTGCAGAGCAGGATCAGGCTCAGGCCATCCCTGGGGACGGTGAGAGAGGAGCACAGAGTGTATCCCACCAAGCAGGGTAATTTCCTGCAGAAGCAGTTCCAAACTGTGCTCAGCCTCTGGTAACAAATTCGGACTAGCATCAGGCAGCTGAGCTCCCCAAGAGAGCAAATGTGTGGACTGAGAATCAAACATTTTCCTTTCTGGATTTGGGTCTAATGATCTGGAGCATTTCCCATGAGGCAGTGCAGCAGGGGGCTGAAAGCGATGGTGTTAGCAGGCAGACATGTTGGAATCCTCCAACTCCAGTTCCTGGCCTCAAAGACCCTCGTGAGATGGGGTCACTGTGGCACCTACTCCCGGGGCCCTATAGAGGGCCACGTGAGATCAGTCAGAGACACTTAGCACGTTCCAGGTCTGCAGGAGATGGCAGCTCAGATTGTTTTCTGTTCACAGGGCACTCTTAGAACACACTCTCTTCTGCCATCTAAACCCTGGAGAAAGAAATAACCATGAATCCCAAGAGAAGCCTGTAGCAATGATATCTGGGGACGTCCATACCACAAACACTTTTACCCCAGCATCTAGAGTAGAAACTACAGGTTAGAACCACACAAATCAATCTCTCTGCCTGTCTCTGTGTCTTCCTCCCTCCCTTTCTCTTTTCCTTTCTCTCCCCCTCTCTCTAGTGCTGGGGATAAAACCCCAGATCTAACGCATTCTAGACTAGTGTTTACCACCAAGCTACTTCTTTACCTTTTAAGTGTTTATTTTGAGTCAATGTCTTGTTAAGTTACACAGCCTGGCCTTGAACGTGTGATCCTCCTGCCTCAGATTACTGAGCAGGTGTGATTACAGGAATGTACCATTGTGCTTTGTTCTTTTCTACTCTTTGGGACAAAAACTGAGGGTGTAGCTCAGTGGCAGAGCACTCGCCTGGTGCACACAAGGCTCTGAGTTCAATCCCTAACACTGGTAAGAAGGAAGGCGGGCAGGGGAGGACAGACAGACAGAAAGACAGACACTGATTTATGATCAAGTTTACAGATAAAGAAATTTTGAACACTTCTTAGGCTGCATTAGATCAGAAGCCAAAAAATACGACTAGGTCAAAACATTAGTTCAACCGGAGAACTCAGTGATGGGCATCAGTCTGGGGTTTTTACCAGAAACTGAGCAACACTCAGAACTGGGGATGCAACGATTCACTGGGTAGGAGCTGCTCTGCATCATCTCTGGATTACTGGAGGGCAAGGATGTTCTCAAGAAGACACGTGGCTCTTGCTACATGCCCATCAGAGCGGACAGAGAGAATGTTCACTTTTCTCTTTTCTTAGCTTGGAGTAGGTTAGAAATGAATGACCGAGCTCTATAAATACTTAATTTATTCAGATCACATATGATTATTCCAAAGCCACAGGCATGATTATTTCCTGATAGAATCAAGAATATTTTCATTGTGGAGATGATCTCATGGAGATTTGAAATGCTCAGCTTGTCATGAGAGACCAGAATGGACTCTGCCTTAAGGGAGCTTCAGAAGAGTGGGGTGGCCTCTCTGGATGGTCACCTGTGTGCAGGTAGCACGCCACTCTGGGAGCTGCAGGCTTCCTGTCACAGCCAGCACTCCCAGCTCACTAACCTGGCCCACTGACCTAGAACTCCATTTACTCCTCTGTATCCACATCCCACGGAATCGTGAATTTTAATATAGACCACACACTGGGAAACCAATATCAGAGTTACAAAGGCTGGCTGTCCTCTCTTACAGCCAAAGGTGATTGGGTTGAGAAGACGAGGACTGGGCGACTTCCTAGCACTGGCTGTTGGCCCAGCCTTGCTCATGCTGGCTCAGTGTGACCAGATGGGCTTTCTCTTCTGGATGAAGGCCTCAATTCCCTCCTGCCCATCCTGCAGGGCCAGGTTGTCCACCATGGCCTGGGAGGTGAGGTAGTACGCTGTTCTAAGGTCTTGGGACAGCTGTTTGTAAAAGGTGGCCTTGCCCAGCGCCACCACGGAGCGACTCAAAGAGGCGATCTTCTTTGCTATTCTCATGGTCTCTTCCTCCAGCTGCCCCTCGGGCACCACTTTGCTGATGAGGCCATGGCGTACCGCCTCCTGAGCAGAAATGGGCTCCCCAGTGAAGAGCATCTCCAGGGCCACCTGTGAGAAGGGCAAGAGAGGTCAATAAAGCACTGTTCCTATCCCATGGCTTCCTCAGCCCCCAGCCCTGTTTCCCTGTACTGAGACAGTCATTCTCTGGACTTACCTACACGCCTCTGGCCAGATATCCGCCTCCCCAAATGACATGTCATCTATCACCCCTTGATGTTGTCAACACCCCTAACTCCCCGCCAGGGAGAAGATCAGATTGATCCAAGAGCCAGGAAAATAAAAGTAGCCTGGAATGGGTGGAGTCTCCCTCTGTGTCCTCTTGTTGCTCCACAGATTTGATCGGAAGGCCCTGGCAACCCAGGAGATCCCTTCCATCCACCCCTTTAAAGGCCCTGTGAAGAAAGACAGCCTATCTTATGAGCCCCACTGTGAATCGAACAAGCCCAGAACCTCCTGAAAACCAGTACAGGGGCCACTTCCCACAAGGACACATGCCCATGGGTCCCTTTTCCTCATCAGGACCCCAGAGACACGAAGGGACTTAAATATCCTCAAGGTCTAGATACAGAGTCTAGCACGAGTGGCTTCCAGGTGTCCCTGCACCTGTATAGATCAGAATGGTCATGTGCATGAGACGACCATGTGCTGTGGCATTCTGGGGTTCCCTGCTTATCTTTTGGGTGGGCCCCATGTCTATCCAGACTGACTGCTAGAATAAAGTGCCATAAACCGTGAAGCTTAGAAGGAACAGAAATGCCTCACACTCTGAGGTTGGAAAGCCCAAGTTTAGGGCATCAGCAGAATTAGTGTCCAGAGAGAACCCGCTTCCAGGTTCAGAGACGGAAATGTCACTGTGTCCTTACACGGGAAGGAAACGGGTGAGCCAGCAACCCGCACTCCTTTTCTATGCGCACGAATCCCAGCGTGAGAGCCCGACCCTTGACCTAATGTTCACTTCCCCAGGACTCACTCTGCGACTGTCACATTGGTGATGTCAACATCTGAACTTGGGGGACACCACATTCCGGCTATAACGATGGTGTCTGTCTCCCAGAGACTATGGATGGCAGGCTGAGGAGCTGCCGTGAGGAAGAGAAAGTGAGCTGGGGACGGTGTGCACAGGTGACACACTGGATCACCAGCCTCATCTCACTGGGAACCTGAGAAAAGTCACTAAGATTCGTAGGTGCTTATAATTGTGTTTCTTAAATTATGTTGGGCATATGTGTCACTGTAAACAGTGTGTCAGGAGTGAGTCTCTGGGGGCTCTGGTCTGAGTGAGGATCTAACTCTTTCCAGCGTCTAAATCCCACCCCGAGTTAGACTGGCGGGAAGCCAGGGTGTGCAAGCGCACAGTCAGGCGGGTAGCTGCACGGCAGCAGGGGTTTCTACCGTGGTGAAGGGACTGTGCTGGGAAAGGGGCTCATATTTTCTCCACCTCTCCTGGGGTACCCACCGCCTGAGGCACTGGCTCTGAGTGTATGGCCAGCTCTGGCTGGGGAAGGGAGCAGCTGGAACCGGCAGGGCATTTATATGGCACAATGAACATGCATTATTTAATGCATGCAAAAAGAGAAAGGCTTTAAAAATAAGGTGAATAATTCATGTCCTGGCACAGTAGGCTCGACTCTATGACTTTTGCCCAGCAGACAGACTTCACTTTCCAACACAGTGGAGCAGTTTCCTAGAGTGTCCAGCAGAGGGAACTAGAGTCCAACACATGCTGTGCTAACCTCTGTGGACAGGGCAGAGACTTTCTATCCAGGGCAGTTTGCAAAAGCTTTGCCAGTTTCTGTGTGGATAAACACAGGGGCAGTCACCCACCTACCACCAGGACATGCATGGGCATAAGCACAGTGCGTTGTTCAGTCTTCTTCTGGGGTCCGAACATGAAGAGAGACCAGACATCTGAGTAGGGCATGACTCTGCATGCACATGTGTGTGTGTGTGTGTGTGTGGGGGGGGGGGGGTTCAGAGGTCAGAAGTCAACCTTGGATGTTGTTTTTCGGGAGTTGCTCTTGTTTTTTGAGACAGAGCCCTCAGTGGAGAGAAGTTGCTGGTTGCTTCCACTGGCCGGCCGGTGAGTCCCAGGGCTCCTCCTATGTCTGCCTCCCCAGCTCTGGGGTTCCAAGTGCAAGACACCAGGCCTGGCTTTGATCTGTGAGTTCTGGGATCTAACTCAGGTCCTTGCTCTTGAACAGCGGGCACTTTGCTGACTGTGCTTTCTCCCCAGCCCCAGGCCAGATTATCCTGACAAAAATATCTTTGGGATGGAAAAAGCAATCCTGGTTCTCACAATGTCCCTGCCCCCTCGTCCGTCACTCTGGTTATTGTGCAATGTTGTTCCGAGAATTAGGCTTCCATGGAACTTAAGGGATATTTTGGCTGCATTTTTCCTGTTTTAAAAATCAAATGTAAAGTTTGATAAGCATGATACAGTGTGAAGTTTCTAGGAATTTTGATAAGCCCTGATTTAGAAGGCTTTCCTGATAACAGGACTGATTTAAAGGCTTCAAATGCCTCGACCATGGAACCTTCCGGGAAGTCACATGTTGGAAGAGAATAAACCTTCATAGCAACTTCTTGCTATGAAAGGCTTCCTGGTTTTTCCTGCAGTTACAAGACAGTCTGTGAGTCTGACAAGAGATTTGTAAAATATTTTGATTAAATGTCTGGGAACAAAGCAATGACCTACGAAACATTCACTAAATAAACATGGATACACTTAAGGCAAATCTATCTAGAATAATAAAAACATCCCCCTTTGGACGACACTCAAGCCAACCATCGCCTCTTGCAGCATGTAGGGGCTGTCAGTAACCACGGAACCTCCCTACAGGCACACGTTTCCGTAAAGTAACCAGAAGAGCTGTGGAGGACGCAACCCTCCCTGGGATGTCTTAGCTCGACTGCGAGATTCCCTCCGGGTCTCATTTCTTTTGTGCCTCAGGCAGCTGAGCCACTGTTAATTTTCGTTGCTGTTTCTGAAACAGATAGCCCGTTCTAGGGAGCAGCTCGCTTCCTCACTCGCTGCAGACGTGATTCTGCCCCTCCTTCTCCAGGTTCCCTACTGAGGAAAGGATGCCTTTTTCCTAGAACAGACGCCTTGTTCTCCTCTTTGGGGATGCTCGCTAAATGCTATTCTGTGAGGCTGGAAGAAAGCTTCACAGGGGAATGGACTTGACTGTCATTTGTAGGGACAAGACAGCTCTGACACACACTCCTGGGCGGAGTCACAGTGTGAACAGGACAGTCCTCGTCTAACCACTGTAAACGCCACACTGTAAACCAGCAACTTTACGTCCTTTCTGGACTGAAAAAGGTTGGCAAGAGGTCGTTAGCCAGAGAGTCAGCCTCGGCCCCTGGACACTGGTGCTGGGTCAGCACGCTGTTTGCTGCGACTCCTGGGCAGCCACTTAGGGTAACAAAACTGCTTCAGTTGCATTTCAATATGATTTCACAAAGGCTGGGCTTTTCTGAAGATGGAAAACCTAACAGTCATACTGAGGGGCTTGTAAGATTGAAATGTGGCAAATTCACAGGTGATGTGGGAGTGTCATATCAATCTGTTGATTTCATTGGTTGAGCAATAAACCAACTGCTTGGCCTCATAGCTTAGAACATAGATGGGAGGAGTAAACAGAATAGAATTCTGGGCGGAAGAGGAAGTGAGGTCAGACTCTGCGCTGCTTCCAGAGGGACCGGACAGCCGCCATGCTCTGCTCTCCCAGGCAGCTGCAACCCACGATGGACTTAGGCTAGAATCTTCCCGTTAAGCGCACCTTGGGGTGCTTACACACATCATTAGAAATGGGCTAGTCCAGGTGCGAGAATTAGCCTGTAAGGGCTAGAGTTCATGGGCCAAGCAGTTCTTAAATGAATACAGTTTGTGTGTTGTTATTTCGGGCATGAGCTAGCCAAGCGGCCGGGGTGTTGGGGACGCAGCCACGCCGCTCTTATTTCAACACACAGGTTGATACCTGGTGTTTGATGCTACAGAGGAGCAGGCAGCGAGCTCTTCTCTCCGTGGCTCAGAAGGAACACTACAGACCTTCAGGTAGAATGTCCGATATAGAACATAGAAAACACTGTGTGTGTGTGTGCGCGCGAGCGCGTGTGTGTGTGTGTGTGTGTGTGTGTGTGTGTGTATGTATGTATGTATGTATGTGTAAAAGCCAAGAAGGCTAACTTCTGGAGGTGTTTCTCAAGTACAATATATCTGTTTGTTTGTGTAGAGGGGACAAGGTCTCCCTGGCCTGGAGCTCACCCAGTAGCCTAGGCTGGCTAGCCAGCGAGCTCCAGGGATCTGCCTGTGTCTGCCTTCCCAGCACCAGGATTACAACGGAATACCACTACACCTGGCTTTTTTTACGTGGAATCTGGGGATTGAATTTAGGTCTTCACGCTTGTGTGGCAAACATCTCCCCAACCCCTCGGGGGTACTTTCCCTAAGCTACTCTGCAACCTGTGAGTACAGAGAGGCAGTTCAGTTACCTTTCTGGGCACGGCTCTCCCCAGGGCAACCGCGGGGGTGGAGCAGAAAAGTCCGACATTGACCCCAGGAGTGGCAAAAGAGGACTTCTCACTTGCCACAGCAATGTCACAGCTGGCAACAAGCTGGCAGCCGGCGGCTGTGGCCAAGCCATTGACCATGGCGATGATGGGGACCGGGTGGTTCCGAATCAGCATCATGACCTGTAGGACAAACACACCCATTTCATTTCCATGAAGAGCTGTGTACCTGCCGCGTTACATGACTGACTCCACGGAGTGTGTTTCTCCTGCACTAGTTACGGGAGTCTCGGGAAAAGCACGAACCCTCAGCTTGCACTGCGTCTCCATGATGAAATAGACTCGGAGAGTTTTTTTTTTTTTTTGGAGAAAAAGTAACAAGAACATGAAGCTGAATGGGTAAAGGCTCATTGACTTAAGGCGTGGTGGCCCACCATCTCCTTGTGCCTCCTGCCTCCCCAGCACCCCGACAGAGAACTGTGGGGTTTTGTTTCTGGGGAGCAAGCAAACTCCTCCACCAACTGTCAGCTCTCCGCACCTCTGGGCAGCCCTGGTGTTAAAAGTCTGAAATTGGCATTTGGTGTCTGCTTGGAGAATTACGGGGGAAGGGGACTGGAAGGCAATTTCCTTAGTAATTACTCCTCAAATTACCTTGCTGCACAGCGTCCTCTCTCAATGCCACCAAAGTGGGGGAGGGGGCACCCTACTGTCATAAGAATAAGCAAAATTCCTGAGACAGAGCCCTTGGCTCAGAGAGGAGAGACAAAGTCATGTTCGTGTGACCCCCGCCACATAAACGGTCAGAGCTCTAACATATTTGAAGCTTATTTTTTTCATGACACTCTAAACAGATTGTGTTGTCATGGCAACTTCGATTTCTAAATTATTGCTCTTTGAACCTTGGCAAGTTGGGAGGGGAAGATAGGAACGACATCTGGGCTTTTCCCCAAGGCAGTAGCTGAAAGAAAAACGACCTTCACAGATTTGAAGAGTTTTGCCTGCGAAACTTGTCTTTTATATTCATAAGCATTTGGTGTTTGTCATCTTCCCCACCCTAAATAACCAGCTATATAGTCAGGCACGACACAATGATGTTTCTGGTCAAGTTCAAACTGTATATGAGGGTGGTGCGAGAAGGTTGTGATGTCAGAGTGAGTGCTTGCCTCACAAGCGTAAGGTCCTGGTTCAATCCCCTGTAAAACACACACACACACACACACACACACACACACACACACACACACACACACACACAGCCTGGCATGGGAGCCATCCGTATAACCCCAGCACCAGGAAGGCAGAGACAGGAGGATCCCTGGCCATCACTGACCAGATGGTTTACCCTAATGGGGAGCTCCAGGCCCAGGAGAGATGCTGTCTCAAAATGGGGGCTAGAGTTCCTGAGGATGGCATGAGATTAAGACAGGACTGATAATTCCCACCATCTGAGTCACCACTCAGCCTAACATTACAGGACAGTGTTGAGCGTGAGGAGGCGTGGCTCCAAGGGGTGCGAAGGTGCAGCGGATGCTGAAGTGCAATGCATCACTCAGTGACGTGGACACCGTGCTGCAGGGGTTCTCTGTGTGGTCTTGGCTGCTCTGGAACTCACTATGTAGACCAGGCTGGCCTCAAATTCACAGAGTTCCACCTGTCTCTGCCTCCTGAGTGCTGGGAATAAAAGCATGCACCACCATGCCATGCCCCAAGCTGCCAAATCTTAAATTTGAATCTCAGAACTCAATTGTAAAGATGTAAGTTCTTTGCCTCAGTTATTTCTGTATGATGATGTGAACCTGACACGCACAGGGCCTGCGTACACTGCGCCAGTTTGGAAATGCAGCAGTCTCGTGAAAGGATCGCTTCTAAGGAGGAAAACAGAACATCTGTGTGGTTTAGGGCTTGTGTAGCGATATGGAGCAAGCCCGCTAGGATGCAGTCTGTCCCCCACTACCTGAGAGCTCTGAACAGACCACATGACCCTTCAGTTTTCACAGCACTAACTGTGGTGTAATATCAGCTCTAACCTAACACAACACGACGGTTACATACATTAGCAAACCTGGAGTGTATCATAAAACGCTACCTGGCTTACTAACCATCCAGTTATAATCATGTAACACACACAACTGTATACTGTAATCATACCTATATAAGAGCATCCAAACAATTATGAACTTAGGAAAAAAATCACTAAAAGTGAATATGGCAAAAGACAACACTCTTCTCTGGGTTGGTGGTTATAATATGGTAAGAGTATCTTTTGTTTTCTAAATTTAAAAAATCTTCTACAATACATACTTATTTTCATCAATCAAAATATTTTAAATCAAATCAGAGGGCAGTTCATAAAAGACAAAGGGAACTTAGATTTAAAAAAAAAGTCAGGATAATCAAACCCACGGGAGTCAAGAACTGACACCATCTTTCCAATCTTCCTGAGCTAAGTACGGTTTTGAGTTCCGCCTACTCCGAAAGGGGCGTCCACTGCGCTCTGCCCTAGCCTCATGGGAAGCATAACCGAGGGACCCCATGGTTTGCTTTTTTTCTCCCCACATTATTTTCTAAAACAATCCACTCCCGTTTTATTGGTGAGGAGTTGGGAGAAAGGAAGACTCTTCGGGGAAAGACATCCAGTTGTCAAAGTGTTGGAAGAAGAAAGACAAGTAATGATCCTCTGGGCCACCACATCAGTGCCCAGGAAGTCACTGAGGCTCTTCCACAACTAACTCTTCACATTCTTGTTGGTTGTCCTCCTCCCGGCTGGAAAACACTGGCTGTCAGCAGTACTTGTGGTGTAACAAATGCACTCCAGCTTGGAGAGGCTAAGCGGAGGCAGATCTCTCTCTCTGCCTCTTGGAATCCACCTACCTGTGCACGGACCTTCGCTCGTCCTGCTCTAGTCTGCTCTGTCACACGAGGACGCGACGGTCTGAGTTTCACAGCGCTCCGGGCAAGAGTGCCGGCACAGCCTCTAAAGGCTTGAGCTGCTCTCCCTGTGTTCGGTTCCCAGCACTAATACTGGCTCACACTGCCCATAACTCCACTTCCAGGGGGTCCAAAGCCTCTGGTTTCTGTGGGCACATGCCCCCTCCACACACATATACATATTAAAAATAATAAAGAGAAATATCCAAAGGAACCAGTATCCTTGCATTCTTGTTTGATGTTTAGGACTAAGTCCTATTTATTCACTGAGTCGTTTCTGATGAGCTGGAGGCATGAACGGGTTAGAAGCTTCCAAGAAACCAGGCCTTTACCTCCTGAAGAACTCCAGAGTGCCACACAGCACTCTGCTAACCTGTTCAGGTCTCTGTCCACCCAGATACTGCAGCAGACTGATAAAACGCAGGTGCTCTCGGGAAGTTAAAAGGGAGATACTAGTTTCTTTAGATATTTTTCTATTTTAGCCAAATATACTGGGAATTGGTAGAAAATGATTTTTTTTTTCAGTGTGGTGGATTGAACTCAGGGTCTTCTACATGCTAGGTAGATCTTCTACTACTGAATTCCATCCCTAGTGGAAAACGATTTTGAAAGCATCAAACACTGGCAAACCTAATAGGATACTGTGCAAACATTGCTAATGTAGGAAACAAAAGATCCAAATCTTTTTGTTCTGTCAGGTAAGTGAAGCACACTTATAATCCCAGTGCCTGGGTGGTACAGGCAGGAAGATCAGGAGGTCACACTAGACTTGGCGGTACAGCAACTTCAAGGCCAGCTTGAGCTACCTGAGGCCCTGTTTCTAAAACAATCAGCACCCTGCGTCCAAGCTCTACTTTGTTTCTACTCCTCCATAAAACTGAAAAAGAATCTCTTTTCCATTCGTCTTCCCATGAAATGAGAAGATCATGATCTGATCTTCTTACGGGCTTTTTGAATGGCAAAGGAAACAACCTGTGCTCAAGAATGTACCTGAGAGGCAGGGGAGATGGGTCAGCCAGGACTAAGTCCTGCGCAATGCACCGAAATGCCCAGCGCTGGGGAGGTGGAGACAGGAGGATGCCGGATGCTCACTGCCCAGCCAGACTAGCCTAACCCTTGAGCTTTAGCTTCATTGAGAAACCAATCTCAAAACACAAGCAATTCAGGAAGGTGTGCGTGCACACACACACACACACACATGCAAGGGCTGGAGGAGGCTGGCGTCCTGCTCTACCCGTCTGTCCACTCCCTCAAGACAGAGTCTCTCACTGAACCCCCAGCTCACTAGTCTTTGGCTACTCTGGCAGCAGCAAACCCTGAGGAGTCTCCTCTGTTGGCAGATGTGTGTGGCCACGACCAGTTTTTCACGTGGATGCTGGGAATCCAAATGCAGGCTCTCATGATCGCACAGCAAATGCTCTCACCGCTGAGCCATCTCTCTGGCCCCTACGGTCACTTCTTAAAAGTCTAAACCAGTGGCTCTCAACCTTCCTCGTGCTGTGGCTCTTCAATACAGTCCCTCATGTTGTGGAGACACCAATCAAAAAATAATTTTTGTTTCTACTTCATAATTGTATTTTTGCAAGTTATGAATCGTAATGTAAATGCTTGATATGCAGGGTATCTGTGGTATCTGTGAAAGAATCATTTGACTCTCAAAGGGTTCACGACCCAAGGTCGGTAACTGCTGGTAGAAACCAAACAATTGCTTGGATGAAGAACTCACCAATAACTACAGAGCTTTTGATGGCCATTCCCTAGAGCAGCCCCATCTGAAACTAGAAGACTGCTTCAGTGTTTAACACAACGGTGGTTCCCGTGCTTGCGATGCCGGCTGGCTCTTTGCTTACCTCAGAACAGGTCTGAAACACTTCAGTGTGGTAATCACGGCCTCGTGCACCTGTCAGCTCCTTCAAATCATGCCCAGAGGAAAACACGGGGCCCTCAGCTGTGAGCGTTTCCAATTGAGAAAAGAAAAAAAGTCAACAATCAGAGGTGGCAAAATGGCAAACGCAACGGCACAAGGAGATTCCGGGATCAGCGATTTTTATGAAGCTGTGTCTGGTCTGATGACTTTATTTTTGCGCTCAGTCTGCCTAAGTGTATCGACTTGTGCGGGTCCTTTGGACTCTGTCACGCTTTCAGCATTGCCCCCATCATCCAGGTAGGTCAGAGTGTGAAGAGAAACATGGGAGCCACCTGGCTCTAGCTCTTGATTTTACAGAAAGGAGCTGAGGCTGTGGCTCCCGTCATTATCCCTAACAACAAAATGTCGCTCCGCTGATAAGCTGAGAACATTTCCTCCCATTTCCCGTGTGACAGGCAATGTTATCCTGTTTTCACAAGCGAGAAAGTGGTGTCGCTCAGACGTTAGCAGCCTTTTTGCTGTGTCCAGCTTACGCCGCATGTGCCTGCTGCAAGTGAGTAATTCCAACTTCTTTTTCCTTTCATCGTATGAAACAACTGAAAATTCCTATTTGGTCATTGCTAAGAAGGTCGCTCAGAGTATCTCAGGATACAGCGATGCTGAAACAAACAAAGCTTCAGCAAACAGGATGTGTTGTATTTTTCTGGGGGTGCGCAAAGGCACCGGTGTGATTTTTATCATGCCGTTGCAGTATGTACGAAGTGGTGATTTTATTCACTTTTAATTATGTGTACGTGTCTGTGTGGGTATGTGCATGTGAGCGCAGGTGCCTTTGGAGTCAGAGGCATTGGATCTCCAGGACTTAGCGCTATTGGGGGCGCTATTGTGAGCCACCCAACATGAGCTCTGGGAACCAAACTCAGGCCTTCTGCTGGAGCAGTAATTGCTTTAACGTGGTTGGCCACCCCTCCGAATTTCTAGTAGAGAGAGGGGCTAGCGAAATGGCTCAGCAATTGAGATCTCTGTCTCCTCTTCCACAGGACCTGGGTTTGAATCTCAGCACCCACAACCATTTGTCAGGCCCGTTCTGGGGACTCTGACGCCCTCTTCTGGCCTCTGCAGGCCCCAGGCATACAAGAGGTGCATGGACACACACACAGGCAAAGCAACCACACATGTTAAAAAATAAACCCTACTGGCAAAAGGGATGGAAGAAATGGACAAAACAGGGCGTACTTTCTGGCACCATTAAAGACGACACTACAGATATAGGCATGAGCAAGATTCAGCAAACAGAAGAGAAAAACCAACTGGCTGTCCCGACAGCCCACCTGCTAGCTGCCATGATTTATGGAAGGGATTAGTGATTAAAGCCATCTTATAAGGTCCATAAACAAACTGAGCTTTTTAATTTAAAATTCTGTTTTAATATTTTTGTGTGGTTCTGAGGATTGCGTGTGCTAGCAAGTGCTCTATCACTGAGCTGCGTTCCGACCCTGATTCTTTGATCTTGTGTGCATGTGTTCATGTGTACATATGTGCATATTCGTGTGGAGTCAGAGCACAGCCTCAGGTGCCATTGCTCAGGTACCTCCCATTTTCCCTTTGAGATAGGGTCTCTCATTGGCCTGGACCTTCTTCACGAAGTAGGCTAGACTATGGTTAGCGAGCTCTAGGGTGTCACCTGCCTTTGTCTTGCACTGCCCGCCCCCCCTCTCCGTCCCATGTCTGGGATTATAGGCTTGCAATACCAAACTCAGCTTTTTATGTGGGCATGGCGCTTGTGAGGCTAAGGGCTTACCAACTGAGCCATCTCCTCAGCCGCCAGACTGTCTGATTTTGACAAAGAGAAGTCGTGATTTCACTGAGCAAAGGCCTTTGCTACAGTCCCCACAGCTAACGAGGACCAAGCCCAGAGTATCACAGAAGTTTTCACTTCTTCAAAGGGGGTCAGAGCCATTCTCCAGTGAGGCGAGGAGAGGGAGTCCCAGCTCACCAGCACGGTTTGAGAAACCTCATGCGGGCACCGCGGTCCACTGACGACAGGCGTCAGAGAAATACCTGCAATTATAATGACTTTCAGGTCTTTGCTCTCGGCTTCGTGAAGAATGTCACTTCGGAGAGATTTCAGCATGGCCAGCGACAGCGCATTCCTCTTCTTGGGATTGCTTAAGACAATGTTCCTGCGAAAAGCATGTGATATTCCCGGGGTCATGAACCAGTCAAAACAAGCGAGGACCCCTGCAATTCCTTTCTAATTTAGGAGCAATTTTGAAACCCAAGAATAGAGAACCGCCAGGGCTTAGTGCCAATTTAGAGGGCCTGTCAGCCCTCTGGAGTGACAGCTGAGTCAAAACAAGGGAAAAAGATGACCCAGAAGGAAGGCTACCCTTTTCTCTCTGCTCCCTTGATTTGTTTTTGCTCTCTCTTTTTTCCCTCTCCCCACAAGGACTGACAGAAACGTGACTGCCACCTCTACAGCAAGGGTGAGTCACAACAGTCCCCAAATCATCTCTGCCCACAGAGGATGTGAGATTCAGGTGACAGTGGCGGGGCTAGGTGAATCCGATGAACAGGCTCCACCTGCAACTTGCTTCCTCTTTAGCTTGAGGTTAGGAAAGGAGCCAAGGACGAAGTCCCCCCCCCTCCCGTTTCCTCCCACCCATCCCCGAGAAAAGGCAGGGGAGCCTGGCTGCCAGTGTGCATGTACCGCGGCATTTGTAAGGGTTTCCAGTGGGGTAAGCCTGCAGGACAGCTCGTGCAGTCTGAGAACAGATGCTACACAGAGAGCAGACGGACAGACCCATACAACAGACGCAGCATCTTGCGAAGAGCCGGCACCCAAAGGGCCTTTTTGCTATTTTAAACTCGCCCACATTCAGAATAAAACAACCTGTATTGTCATCTCCCTGCCTTACGTAGAAATGTCTTATTTTTGCTGTCCTAAGAAACGGGCAGTGAACCAAACCAGATTCTCATCACAGGCGTTTTATTTCCCATCAGCCTCCGCCCACACATGCTCTCAGCCTTCCTCATTCCTTTCTGAATATGGTGTTTTATCGGTACACGGTCAATCGGATGCTCCAGAAATAACATGTAAGGAGAACTTTTTTTTTTTTTTAAGAAAAAAAACTTTGGCAACTGAATTGATCTCAGCACAATAAGAATAATCATTCCTTTTGGGATATCACTTCAATTTTGCTGCAGCTCCCAGGTAGCTGTGGGATTGTTGTCTTGTTTCTCATAAACATCCTCTCTCCTAAGTATAGGAATGACGTGCAGCCGATCGGCTGCTACACAGACACCTTTCTCTGTGCAAGCCGTGGAGACTGCTTGTAACCTTTCGGTAGACTCGTGACTGTGCTCATGGTGGCAAACATAAAAATGCTGTCAAGACTGGGAGATGGCTCAGTTCTTGCTTTGCAAGAGTGAGAACCCGAGTTCCATTTCTAAAGCTATCTTTTTTTTAATGAATAATAAAAGGGTTATTTATTTAAGGAAAAACTTATAGTTCACTGTCCTAGATAACAGTCACTTTTTTTCTTTCTTTCTGATGATGGGGCGTTGTGACCTGTACTTTGCATCCTAATGTTGGGGAGGTGGAGACAGACTTTGGAAACCCGTTCTAAAAGAAAAGGTGGGCAGTATGGGAGGCAGCATGATGCTCAAGTTGGTCTTCTGGCTTCTCCATACACATGCCACTGCACACACATGGACACGAGAGTACACGCACATACACAAAAGCTGCTACCCTGGCATCTACATCAGCTGAAAGTAAATTCTAAGGCCTTGGGCAAAATTGCACAAAAAGATTCCAGCCCAGATGGAACCTTACTGCTTGGTGGTACGTTTCATGTGCATCCCCTTCATCCTTCCAGACACATTGTCAGACAGTTCTCATTTTAAGCCATGCCAGACGTCTTTTCCCACGAGCCTATTGACACCCTTCTCAGCGGTCATCTCCTGACTGTCAGGACCAGATGCGCGGGCCACCCGCACCACTGCACCTCCCCTCCCCCGCCTTTGGAAACATCTTCTCTGGGGAGCAATTCTTTCTTCTCTAGTCCTTCTTGCCTTCTTTTACAGGGGCCCTGGACTCTGGCAGGAGACACTCAGTTCCATCCTATGTCCTCTCTTTGTTCCGAGCACGCTGCCCAGGCGACTTCGCTGGTGGCCATGACATCGGCTGCCCCCTCTATGCTGACACTGGCCCTGGTTCCAGCCTCTCTCCAAAGCCCTGGATCTGTGTGTTCACCGTGATGCTCACTGGACTGTTCCACCGAGATGCGCATTGGACCTTTTCCTCTCCCAGCTCAGGCCTCTCTGAGCTACTGCTCAGTCTCCCAAGCTAGAGCCCGAAGGTCATTTTACATTGCTATGCAGTGCTCTCTTATTTCACAGGACACGAAACCTCCTAAGCCCCTCATCAGTTTCAGCTCTCCCAGTGGCTATTTCAGTTCCAAGTGTGGAATGCCTCAAGCCGAGAGCTTCAGCAACACCCCTCCTCCGCCGCCACCACCAAGGAGAAATGTCTTTCTGATGAGGTTTCTCACAAGGTGACATGTGTGCAGGCAAGATCTGGTCCCTTTAAATGCTCCAGTGAGCTATCTAATGCCATCAAGGTAAAAATACCAGTAAGTTTTTCATGGCTAACTCTACCGAATGTAGCGGACTGGCGTGGTCCCACAGGCCCACTCTACCATGGTGGCACATGAGTGGCAACAACTCAGGAGGCGGAGGGGATCTCTTCCAGGCGCCTGGCTCCTCTGCCTCCTGACAGCCATCTGAGAACTTGACTCCTGTCTGTGATGCGGGTCACTGTGTGATTAGAAACGGCGCAGAGAGTCTGACACAGCACTCATTTCGTAGCTGGCCCTCATGGTACAACAGCCTTATTGCTCTGAGGCACAGCTTTCAAGGGGGACCCTTGAGGTGACTGAGTTGCACAAGCTTAGTGCTTAGCATCGTGCTGTGGGAGCACATTCTGCTCCTTCAGCCAATAGCCTTCAAGACACGGGCCCACTTGGGCGCGCTCTCTGATACTGTATAAGCAGCTGTGAAGCATGCATCTCTCTCTCTCTCCCTTCCTTCTCCCAGCATTAGTCCAGTTTCCCCTGCCTACCTCAGTTCTGCCCTATCAACAGGACAAGGCAGTTTCTTTATTCATTAACCAACACATAGACAGAAGGACCTCCCATACCAGCTTAGTACTGCTCTAACGCTTGACTGGGGGCTCTTTAATACATGATTCCTGTGATTTACGGCCAGTTGGTCTCATCTCCCCCTTCCAATTCTCGATTCATGTTTAATTTTGAACGACTCAGTCTCCTATCTTTTGCTGGAATTTTTTTTTATCAGATTTGACCAGACTTTGTTTTTTTTTTTGGGGGGGGGGTTGGGGGGGAGGTGATTGGTCTTCCTATATAGTCCAGGCTGGCCTTGAACTTGCTGTACAGTCCTGGTGGGCTTTGAATTCAGGATCATCCTGCTTCAGCCTTCACAATGGTGGGATTACAAGCCTATGATACCACACCCAGATTATATATTTTCAGTAGCACAGCTGTTCCTTAAAATTGGAAAGAAAGGCCCCTGTGTGGGGCCTGCAGTTCAGGGCCGTCCCCTGGCTTTCTCTGGGAGTGTCGCTATCTCTGTTGATGAGCAAGGAGTTCACAGGGAATAGAATTGCCCTTTTTAAAATACACTTTAGTTAACTGAGCACCCAAAATGCCTCCCTGTGGTGGCCACCCACAGTTGTCTGTAGGGAGTTAGGGGACAGACAGATATGGGCACTTCATGCCAGCATCTACAGAGCCGCGCGCTAAGCCCTTTAAGGCAGGAGGGGTAGAGAGTTATAGACGAAGGGATTATGTGGAAAAAGCTGAAGGCCAGAGACTGGCTCTCTCTCCTTTTGGGGGAGCACCTAAGGGTTTGGGTGAGGATTAAAAAGTTAGGCATGGTCTTCTAGGATTGAGAAGGGCTGTTTCCTGGAGTTGGAGACGATAACAAACAGCTCCGTCTGTAACTCTTGCGCACGGACACCCATTTCCTTTCCTAACCTGATCCTGGCCAGGCAAATGGTCAGGCCTGAAAGGGTCCTCGTTACTCTATGGTCCAGGTTGGGCACTGATTTATTTCTAAGGTTTTTAGGCTCATTGCACAAAAGGGCAGAGAGTAGGGTGCTGTGCCCTTTATCCTGCTTAATGACCTGCCCCCACCCCGCACTTCAGCCTGCGATAACCCTGGAACCTGCCGAGGTCTGTAAGGACCATGGATCTCTTTTGTGATGAGTTTTCTTGGAGGCCATGGAAACAGTGGGTAGGGTGCTTGTGCTGCCCACACCAGCGGAAATGCTCAGAAGTGACTGGGCGACTGTGCCCGGTAGGCCTGGGGGTTCAGGGGGCCCCCAGGCAGTCTCACTTACAACCCTCACATGTACTTTGTACTAGCGTGCACAGGGCAGGGACACCTGTAATAGCGGTATGCAAGGATTCTTCCACCAAACATTTCGTTTTTCCGAGATGAAATCTGAAAGAGAAGCAGTGACTGCTAACTCAGGGTTAGTGGCGGCGAGGCCTGTTTATCCCGAGGCCTGGTGCCCAGCTCCAGGGAGAGGGCCCTGGCAGGGTCCTCAGGCTGACCTGATTCCGTCCTGCTGTCGCATGCTAGTGGGCCGTGGCTCCGACTCCGGCCGCGCTGTTACTGCTGACGCCGGGCTGCAGAAGCCGGCGGAGAGAGGAGCCCACCGACTGCGCCAGAGCCAGCTGGTCCCCTTCACCCCAAAGGCCCGTCGGCCGGCGACCAGGGCCATTGCAGCCAAGAAGCAGCGAGGTCGACGGTGCAAGCGGCCTAGGCCTCGGGTTTTCCCGGGTTTGGACCCGACAGCTCAGAGCCTCGCCCCAGGCCCCGCCCACAAAGTCCTGCCCTGTGTCCCTCTCCTGGAGCCCGCCCCCTGGAGCCCCGCCCCGCCCCCTGGGGCCCCGCCCCCAACCCGGGGTGTGGGGGGGCACGGGTCCTGCCCACCAGAATAGGTCACTTGAAATCAGGCCAGTTCCAGCGGTTTGTTTGGTTTAGTCGGGCTGTGAAAGAGTTTAAGGGAGGGGAGACCTGGGTTGGCTCGTTCCTTTCCGTACTGACACCAGGAATGTGCCGGATGTTGTGAAATGAGTGTCAGCAGGTGCTGAGTGGCAGGAGCTGTGGTACACGTGGCTACGCTCACACCTCCCACAGGAAACACTCTCAGTTCCTTGTGGGCGAGCCTGGATCACAAAGACTATTTAGCCTACTAGAACTTTTAATGTTTTGCATTTTCTTCCCGAGCAGATGCGGGAGACCCATATTTATGACTTGGGCTTTCCACATTTATCCAGGGAAAGCCGGGACTCCTTTTCAGGATCCCAGTGGCTGGATGAGAGACACATCCAGCATGGAAGGCTTTAAGCAGAGGGAGACTACTCTTCTTGCATGCTAGTAGTTCTTGCAAATGTGGGTGTTTGTGGGAGACACGAAAGAAATAACCTCAGTTCTTGGGATTGTGTTGTTTCTAGGGGGAGGTCTATTTGTAAGCGTCTACACCCTTTCCACGGGTTCTGCAAGGATAACAGTATGCAAAATGCATCTATTAAGTCTCAGAAAGTAAACGAAATTTACAAGTGTCAGAAAGTTCCTGATACTTATAAGATCCACAAGGTCCCCCCCTCCACGTTTTTTTTTATGCGTAGTACCAGCTGTTGGACAAAATAGGCTGTTCTATAAGCCTATCTACCTGCAAGACATTCAAGGAGCCCCAGAGATACAGCCTTCTGTGAGCCTGTGCTGGTGAGGGATTTTAATCGATGCAGCTGCCTTTGAGTTATCTGTGCTCTTGCAAGTAGTCCCTCACCCCTACTTCTGTAGGGAACCCCAGTAGACTTACTGGTTCCCTAAGCTAGCCCAGGTTAGAATTGTTTCTTTGGTCTGTGGATGTCTTGTTTGTGTCTCCCTAGGAAAAGACACACGGGGCTATTAGTGAAATACAAGAGCTTAACTTGAGTGAAGCCCTCACTCTTAGCTTCATTACTGGACAAAACACTTAATGTATTAGACAATGTTTTGAAATATCATTTAAGATTCCTCTACCACTATATCTCTCTCTCTCTCTCTCTCTCTCTCTCTCTCTCTCTCTCTCTCTCTCTCTCTCTCTTTCTCTGACATTTACTGTATTCTGAAAGCTGTATTATTCTTTGTTTCTTTGAAGAAACCCAAGATTCAGCAGAATCCAGAAATTTAGAGGGTTACAATTTTTGGCTTCTGGGTTTTTTAAAGCTTGGCTCTTAGGGATAGAGGAATACAAAGCAAACATAATAGGTTAGCCTTACCTCGTTGGACCAAACAGTATGAGTTTTGAAATGATCTCCCCCCCTTACCTTAGGGGTGTGGAGTGAGCAATCTATCAGTAGGTAGCCACAGGAACCTCCTGCTAGGATGTGTGGCCCTAGAGTGCCAGGCAGAGTGCCAAGGTTTAGGTGCCAGGGGGGAATTGTCTGTGGTAGGGGTCAGTGATTCAGAACAAAGCTTCCAGCCTGAGGCCAAATTGAGATTTGGGGCAGGGGACTAGGGCAAGCAGACCCAATGGGAAAAGGAAGAAGAGGGTGCCTGTTATGGGAAGTTGGGAAAGAGAGCCAGTCGAGGCCCCCAGGAGGAGGATGGAGATAGTGAGATACCTCAGCTAGGGCAGGGGCAGCCTGGCTCCTTTTCTTTGAAACCTCAGAGAAGTCACACGTGTACCCAGCAGTACAGAGTGTCTGGGCAGAGAGCCCTCAATACCTCGTCCAGTTGCTTGTGACCTGGTCTGCTGCTCTGACTGTCTTCTGAGAAGGACTTAGAAATCGTATGTAGAATGACGTGTTGAAAACAAGGTACGAACAAGGACACCTTGGCAGCTTCATCAATGATATCATCTACGCTAAAGTTTGATTAGAAATGTCTCCCTTCCCCAGACCTATGTATCAAAGGTCAGTCACCAACCCCTGGATCTATTGGGAGCCGGTAGAAGCTTTAAGAGATGGGGCCTCGGTAGAGAAAGTTAAGTTGTTGGCAATGTGCTTTTGAAAGGGATCCTGCTGTCACTAGGTCATCAATCTATCTCCCTTTGCTGTCCCCTCCATGATGCTAAAAGGTCTAAAGCAACTTGACCAAACTCTTCGGAACAATCAGCAATAGGACCCTTTTGTCATGTTGAGGTGGTTATCTGAGGTTTTGTTATAGCCCTGCGGAGTTAGCAACCCATATCCTTCAGCCAAGCCAAATTAGGCTGAGGTAATAAAGGCGCTAACAAGGAGGGTCACAAGTTCAAGGCCCACCTGGGCTGTGTGGTGAGACCCTGCCTCAAACAAAACAAAAACAACAAAAACACACTCAGTGGTTCCGGACAACAGACTCATTTCCCACAAGTCAGTGTCTGCTGCAGATCAGCTGAAGGCCTTGGGTCACATCAGCGTTGCCCCTGTGGCCGAGGGAGAGCAGAGAGCGTGAACTTTTAATGCATGGGAAAATCGTGAACAGGCATTTATAATGTCCTTTCAGACATGCCACTTGCTCTCATGTTTTGTTTCTGAAGCAAGCCATGCGGCTACACTGAACTGCAGGTGTATGGGAGAATTTGGAAGAAAGACCCAGGATCCTTGCACACAGTCCGTGTGGCTTACAGGACCATCTTAGTATAGGGCCTTGCTGTGATAAGCTAATTTATGCTTGCTATTCAGGGTTTGGTAATACAAGTGGAAATATGCTTAGGTTAAGTTGTTGCCACTAAGCCAAATGGGGTTTTGAAATAACATCAATCTCAAAGAGCTGGTGGAATGGCTCAGCAGGTAAAGTTGATTGCCACCGAGTCTGATGACCTGTGTTTAATCTCAGGGCTCATATGGCAGAAGGACAGTACTGACACCTGAAAGCTCCTCCCTGACTCTGCAAGTGTGCCCTAGCGTGTGCAGGTGTGCACGTCTGCACAGATGCACACACGGATGTAGTAATTTTTAAAAATCAAGCTCAAACAGTTACAGATTTATATAGTGATAGATCCAGCTTTGTGTTCTCTCTCTCTCTCTCTCTCTCTCTCTCTCTCTCTCTCTCTCTCTCTCTCTCTCTCTCGGCAGTCAAGCTGTAGATATTAACAACCCAGAGGAGAAGAACATAGAAAAGAAAAAGACAGCTAAGCTGTTTGAGTAAAGTTGGCATGGAGGTCAGCCATGGTCACAGGCAGTCACACGGCAGTGATGGGGCTTTAGAAAAAGTGCAGGGGAGTGCAAAGTATCAGGAAAATCATACTTACAACTGGACAACACTCAAAAGAGACAGAAAAAGTAAACCTTGCAGCTTTCTGACTCATGAAGGTGCGGCACAGCAGAACCTCGGGTCGGCTTGTAGGCATAGCCGTGCCTGTGCAGACTGCCACCCCGAGAGATGCAGAACACACGGCTAACCGCGTCATAGGCCACCGTCAGCTGAAAGATGTCTCCCACCTTACACAAGGCAGTTTCCCTGGGGACAGGATAAAGAGACTTCACCTCAACCGAGTTGGAGAAAAGGAACCCATATGCAAAGGCCCCTTGAAGTCTGCGCAGCTTGATTCTAAGACTTCTGATAGACACCCAAATCCATGGATATCATTTTCTCTTGAATGATTGGTGAGATAATCTCTTGGAGCCTCTTAAATACATTAAATAATCTCTGGAGTTCTTATAACTATACTATATACCACTTCATTCCAGGTACTCACCATGAGCACTGTGTGGCAAATTCTTTTGTGGAAACTTTTTTTAATTTATTATTTTTATTTTTTTAAGATAGGGTATCACCGCATAGCTCTCATTGGCCTGGAACTCACCTGACCAGGCTGGTGTCAAACTCAGAGATCTACCTGCCTCTCCTCCCCAGGTGTGCCGCCACACCCAATACATCTTCCATTTTTCCAATTTTGAGTCTGTAGTGAAGAACCTGTGGATGTCAGAAGGGGCTAGGGGAGGGATGGGTGGCTCACACCTATGATGCCAGCCCTTGGGAAGTAAGAGGCAGGAGTACCAGAAGCTCAGAGAGTCCTCTGCCACATAATGGGTTCAAGGCCAGCCTGGGCCCAGATTCTTGAGTTGCCGTTTGCTTCGACAGGAAAACCCCAGCAGCTTCAGGAGAGGGATGAGACATAGTGATGGAAACATGACAAGGGGCTTGTCTCAAAAGCCACACAGCAAAAACACAGGCATGGAGGGGGGGATGTATAGGCTTTGAGAAGAGGAATAAATTGGAGGCTCTCTGAGTGTGGGCGTCGTGGATGGAATGGAAAGTTTCAGCAATAACGTTCACACCAAGAGAGATGTGGAGATGGACAGCCATTGCAGCATCTGGTCAGGAACTGACATAACCGGGTGACCATTGCATTATCCAGGCGGGAATTGGCATAAGTGGCTGAAACACTGGTCTGTCCCGAGGCAGTGCAAGGCTCCTTGTGAATTCAGGCTGCTCCTCCGGGCCCTGTCTTCCTCCCATTAATTTTTTTTTCAGGGCTGTCTGTCTTTATCCTCTCTTGTTCAGTGCCCTTCTAATCTAGTTTCTTCACTGTCCTTCTCACAGACACAATTTGATTTCCGGGTGGCTGGCAGGCTTCTCTGGCTTTGATGTATGCACTGTTTCCTGAGCCCCACGTCTTTCCTTCCTTTAGCGTTCCCTTTAAAGACTCACAGGTGCTTGGAGACCGCCGCAGAGGCTGTGCTGAATAAAAAGAGGATTCTAGGAGCCCAGTGTCTTGGGTTTGATGTGGGCATGAAGGAAGATGTAGGCCTCTTCAGGGTACAGAAAAAGGAAAGTGAAGGACAGGTTTTTTTGTTTCTTTGGGAGTAATTTTTGAACTTCCTAAAAATTGTCTCAGTTCTCTTAGGAAGAAACGGGGTGACGTGGTCAGAGGTACATGGTACGAGATGTCGATAGGAACTTAGTTCCTGTGGGGATCCTCTGGCAGCTGATGGCCTCTGTCTTTCTGACCCCATCTTTTCCCCTGTGTCTGTCTCCCCCACCTCCAAGGCCGGTAGGAAGGTCAAACACTTTTCAACCAGAAAGGCTTCTGATGTTCATGATTCCCTAGTCAAGTGTGCTTTCAATGCCCCAGCACTATTATTTTATAATTTATTTGTAATCCAGCAGCCGTCACCCAGATGCCTTTTGGAAGTTTCAGTTTCTTTATAAGGCTCCAAGCCTCATGTTGAGTGAAAGGCAACACAGAAACTAGAGAGGGGAAGTGTGCATGGTATGGTTGAAATCAGCTCTTTTCTCTCCACTTAGTACAGATGATTTTTGTTTGTTTGTTTTTTTAAAAGACTTGTTTGTTATATATATACAGTGTTCTGCCAGCATCTGCCTGCAGGCCAGAAGAGGGCACCAGGTCTCATTACAGATGGTTGTGAGCTACCATGTAGCTGCTGAGAATTGAACTTAGGACGTCTGGAAGAGCAGCCAGTGCTCTTAAGCTCTGAGCCATCTCTCCAGCCCGCTTGTTTGGTTTTTTGAGTCAGGGTCTCTACCTAGCCTTGGCTGGCCTGGATCCAGCTCGTATTGGACCAGACAGGTTTTAAACTCCCAGAGACCCACTTGTCCCTGCTTCCCGAGTGCTGAGATTAAAGGTGTACACCCCACACCCAGTCTATAGAACAAATTCATTCGCGTTAGATATAACACACTCAGCACCTTCAGGTGAGGCCATAGGAATGTGTTACAAATATGACAAATGTGTGTTCACAGCATCGTGATTACAGATCTGGGGAGCCAGGCCCTTTCTCGTGCATTGTGTATTGCATAGTACAGCTGTTCCCAGATGCTGTTTCTAACTTGTAGGGAGAGCAAGCTGTTAGCCCCTCCCTGTAGTGCTAAAACCCATGATCATTGCTGCGGCTTATAAAGACAGTGGGGACTAGAAACAGCTTCCCTCCACAGCACCCTGCCGTCCTCATCCTCTGTTCCTACCCTGCACTCACACAGCCCTCTTCCCCCCTTCTTCTCCCCAGCTTTATTAGCATAATTGACAAGTAAAAATCATATATTTTTAATAGTCTAGGGTATATGGGGTGATCTGTGTGGGTTGTCT
The DNA here is from genome assembly GCF_014885135.2 of Alexandromys fortis. NCBI lineage: Eukaryota > Metazoa > Chordata > Mammalia > Rodentia > Cricetidae > Alexandromys > Alexandromys fortis. Next base: position 3,595,491 of record NW_026067951.1, read on the forward strand.
TATTTATTTATTTAACAGGGTTTCATCTAGCCTAGGGTTAGTCTTTAATTTGCAACATAGGTAAATCTGGTCTTAAACTCCTGAACCTCTCAGTCTTTCCTCCCAAGTACTGGAAAGTATATTTTTCATTTTTTCCCAGGTTTTATGAGACAAGGTCTCACTATAAAACACTAGTTGGACTAAAGCCTGCTATAGAGACTAAGCTTGAACTTGCATTGATTCTCCTGCCTCTGTCTCTTGAGGGCGAGAGTTTGTAATTGGACTTTTCTGTTCTGCCTACCAGCTCCCAAATAACTACCCAGAGACTTTTTGATAATTATGAAAGCTTGGCCAATAGCTTAGGCTTGTTAGTAACCAGCTCTTACAACTTAAATTAAGCCATTTTTATCTATCCATTTTTTTGTCTTGTGGCTTTATTACCTTTGCTCTGTACTGCCCATGCTGCTTCCTCTCCATCTGGCTGGCGACTCCACTCTTCTTCTTCCCAGTGTTCTCTCTGCCCCCCAAATCCTGCCCCCAAATGGCCTTTTAGCATTTTATTAAACCAATCTGAGTGACATTTTCTTACAGTATACAAAAAGATTATTCCACAACAAAGATTTTGGGTCTACCCTACCACCCTAGGATTGTTTTTGTTTTGAGAGTTGGGGTCTAGTTTTTGTAGCTCAGGATGCTCCCATTCTCTCAATTCCTCTGCCGCCTCAGTACTGAGATTATAGATATGAACTGCCATACACAGCCAGATATGTTTTTACAGTTACATATTTATTTGTATATATCTGCTGTGTGATACTCTTCCTGGGGAGAGATGAACAAATATCTATTTACCCCAGAAAGGGAACCAGTGACAGACCAAAGTAATGATGCCACCAAAGTCCATCTTAGTAAGGCAATGTGTTTATTGGGGTTGCTTACAGGAGAATGCACCCACCAAAGCCTGTCCCAGATCCCAACATGAGTGGTGGCTATGAAAACTAGATCTCTGGAGCTCACTGCATGTTAGGGGCACCTTACAGGTTAGGGAATCTCTAACCCCATGCAGCTCAACTGTTTTGAGTCTCCTCAGCATCCCCTACTGATTATATAGTCTTTAAGGGGGGGGGGAAATCTTGTACTTCTGGTTTTAGGGACTTCCTGAGACTTGTGAATTATTTATTTTTTGTATTTTAGAAACCCCCCTTTAACACTTCCTGAATCTTGCTTCTTTGTTTCTTTTTCAAGACAGGCTTTCTCTGTGTAACCCTGGCTATCTTGGAACTCATTCTAAAGATCAGGCTGGCCTTGAATTCAGAGATCTGCCTCTGCCTCCTGAGTACTGAGACTAAAGGCATGCACCACCATGGCCCAGCTTCACTTCCAAAGTCTTAATGAACTTTCCTCCTGGATGGGATATTTCAATTGGAAGGAAATTGCTGTACAACTCAGTTTGGCTATGCACAGGTCCATGGGGGCGTATGTGCAGGCATTTGTGCGGGTGTGCGTGTGTGCGTGCGTGTGTGTGTGTGTGTGCGCGTTTGTGTGTGTGGGGGCAGAGGACTACTTGTGAGAATCCATTCTTTTTATCTATCATGGGGGTCTCAGGGCTAAAATCCAGGTCACTGGACTTGGTGCTAAGCCCTGCTACCTACCAAACCATCTCACTGGCCCCCAGCCTGGTATGCCTGATACCGGATACATTATGAAATGATCATGATAACAAAGCTCATTAGCATATCCATCACCTCACATAATTGCGATTTTCTGTATGTTTTCAGGACACTCAGGATCTGTTCCCCCAGCAAATTTTAAGTGTACAATCCAGTGTTACTTAATACAGCCATCTTGCTTTCCATTAGGTCTCCCGAACCTATTCTTCCTGCAAAGGTGGAATTTTGTGCCCTTTGACCAGCATTTCCCCTCCCCAGCCCCTAGGAACAACCCTTCCACTCTCTGCTTATAAGAGTTGATTTCCATTTATCAGAGTTCCCCAAACACTTTTCTACCTTGAGGTCATGACAAGGGCATGGAAGGGTTGTCTGCGAAGACCTCACTTGGGCATCTGATGACCCTTCAGGCTCCAGTTCCAGACCTGTAGACATGTTTTTCTATCATCTCTCTCTCTTAAGTCTTCAGTAAGTTATGAGAACAGAGGCAACATATGTTTTGCTTACTGCTGTGTACTGGACACCCTGTCCCTCACATTGATAGGCATGCTATTTGCTTAGTAAACAAACATTGCTTCTCTGGCTCCCATTATGCCACTTAGACAAATGTAAGTTCTTTAATTTAATAAGCCAACCTGATTACTTTTCCAATTTTTTGTTTTATTTTGTTTTGGATACTGGGCATGGGATCCAGGATATTGTACATCCGAGGCGAGCATCCTGCCGCTGAGCTAAGTCCCAGCTTTGGATGTTTTGAGAAAGGTTCTTGCTCTGTAGTTGAGTCTGGCTTTGAACTCTGTATTCTTCTATTGCTTCTGCCTCTCAAGTGCTGGGATTATGAGTGTATACTGCCACACACATGTTCCTGTGCATGCACGTGTGTGTGCACATACGTACACATACACATACATACACTCACACCCTACCCTTACCTCTCTAGTCTTTGCTATCACACATAGATGTGGGTTTCAGCAACACAAAGCTAGCTATTCTCTCTTTGGCCCTGTGTTTTTCTTCCTTAATGCCGTTGTCTATTGCTTAAAATATCTCCTGGGTGAGGGAATGAATTGACCCTGTGTCACCTCCCCTCCTTAAAACAGGTATTAAGCATCACGCCCTGAAGCTGTTCAGATGTCCTCAGCTAACCTCAGCATTTTTATTTATAGAAATTAAAAGCATCTCCCCACCTTTCTCTTCTAACCCAGGCTGACCTTGAACTCACAATGTAGCCAAAGATGACACTGGACTGGGCTCCTCCCTCCCTCACCTCATAAATGCTCGAGTTACAGATGTGGCCCCCACAGCTGGCTGTGCCAGTTTTTCCAGTTTTCTTTTTTTCTCTCCATGTCTGCCCTTCCCTGCGGCACCAAGGGCAAGCTCCAGACCCCAATGGCTTCTGTATCAGCTACCCACATCGCGTGTGTGGACAGAGAAGGAGCGTGAATGACGCAAAGTGGGTCAGGGTTTCCCACTTAAATGACAGTTCCCTCCAGAGACACATGGTGGCGGCCTAACCAAGCAGAGTGACACAGAGTCTACCAGCCACATTCAGTTTCTCAGCAGTTTTAAAGATAATGGCGACTCTTTTGAATGCTGTCTCGCTAGTTGTATCGAGCAGCTATGGATGATGGGAAAAGAAATATAAAAGACAACTTAATGAGCAAAACAAGACAGGAAAATCAAACGCTAAGACACTGTCTGCAGCGAGACAAACACCTGCTCTCTGAACAAGGGGCCCTGCCACCCCAGCTAAGGGCAGGGCAGAGATTGTGGGCCTCCGATGAAGAAAGACTGTGACCTGTCTGCTGGAGGAGAAGCTGTGTTTCAGTTTTTCCCTCTTCCCCTGGGAAATTGTTTACATGACAGGTCTCCAACACCCAGGCTGGCCCAGGCCTCCCCTGTGTAGCTGAGGATAGCCTTGACCAGCTCAGGGTCTCTAGCAGGAAGTGCCCTGAATTATTTGGTGTTGGGGAACAAAGCCAGAGCCTGATGAGTGCTAGGCAAATGCTCTGCCTTGGAGCTCCACCCGAACTGTGAGTTCCTGCCTTTGTTAATGGTGGGACATTGGGCAGAGAATGAACTGTGGCAGCTCTGTTGCCTAGGCTAAGTGGATACTCTTTTGTAGCACAAATTCTAGTTGGGCTTAATAAATATAACCCGGAGTCAGATATTAGGGGGTGAAAGCTGAAGGATCCGAGAAGCAGTGCAGCCAGCACTAGAGAGACCTTTACCTCTGTCGCCTCCTCAGACTGCATCTGAGCTCCTGTCTCCTCCCACCTTATATTCCTCTCTCCGCCCAGTCATATCGCTCCTGTCCCCACCTCCCTAATGCTGGGATTAAAGGTGTGGGATTACAAATGCAGGGATCACCATTGTGTGAGCTCTGTTTCTCTTTTAGACAGATTCAACCTCCTGTAGCCCAGGGTGGCCCTGAACTAAGAGAGATGCCCCTGTCTCTGTCTCCCAGGTCCTGGGATTAAAGGTGTGAGCCACCGCTTAGCTCTGCACTCTGATCTTCAGGCAAGTTTTATTTGTTAAAACACAAGCAAAATATCACTACATTCATTCTTACTATTTTCCTAAGTGTACAAAGCATGATGTACAAACACACACAAGTGTGTGTGTCCTGGAGTAACCACCTGCATCCTGTATCTGCCCCACCCTTGCTCCCTGGCTTTGCCTTTCTTCCTCATGAAGCTACTGTAACATTGCTTTGTTGTTGTTGTTAAATTTTAAAAGGGGCCTCATGTATCTCAGACTTGCTTTGAACTTGAGGTGTAGCAGAGATGACCTTGAACTTCTCATCCTTTTGCTTCTCATACCTCCCAAATGCTGGACTCCAGCCTTGTAGCACCACTCCTGGTTTATAGAGTTGGGAGTATTGGAAGCCAGGGCCTCATGAATGCTAAGTAAGTACTCTCCCAACTGATCCACATCCCTGGCACCACTATAAGACTCTTATAGTTTACCTTTTTATTAGAATAAACTAGATGTCTTATTGAATAAATTGAAGTGTAAGGAGCTGAAGAAACCAGCAGAATTCAAAGCTGTGTCAGGAAATGGAAGTTAAGTGTGGTTAAAAGCGGCTTCAAATTCAAGCCATCCTTGGCACCATGGTGGGACACTGTCTCAAGATAACTGAATGAATAAATAAAGCTTTCAAAGCTAACATATAAGCTCCTGCCTGCCTTACCCTGCCCTGCCACCATCCAAATGCTTTGTGCTGGTGTATATGTCTTGTAGACTCCCTCCCCAACCCTCTTTCTCTGTGCCAAATTATATAGTTGTATAAATTTTGAGCGCTGGGCTCTTAGGGACTGACAACCTTGGTGTGGACCGATATCTCAGTGACTGTGGTTTTCAGGGTCAGCCATGGAGTAGGAGAAGAGGCTGGAGGGTCAGACACAGGTTGCAGAAAACCCTCACTCTGAGGATAGCCTCACAGACAATGTAGAGAAGTTAGCCAACATTGGATCAATGCAGAAAAGTCATCAAAACAGGTCTTTGTCCACTCATGCCTACCTGGACCAGACAGCTGTGCCTATGGGGATTATCTGCTGTGATGGCAAAGGAAAGAATCACCAATTCCCACTGGGTTTCTGGCATCTTCTCTTTTAAAAGATAAGGCACAGTTTGGCCATCAGAACTGATTTCCTGGGAAGAAAAGAAACTTTTGGTTGCTACTGTAGATTTACATGATTATGGGACAGTTTTAATTGCCACGATTCTCCTCCCCATCTGGAAGACTACCAGCCCTCGGGACCACAGAACTTACTTCTGGAGTAGCGGAAGAGAACACATCCCCTCAGTCCGATGTCACCCTCATTTATTTAGTGACTATCATCTATGTACTTTTTTTTCTCAGATTGTCTTTTACTTTGTTTTTACAAATGACCTTCACAATAAACTGTTAAAACACCAATAAATATAAATAAACTATAAACGAGGTCCTGATGAGATGACTCAGCAGGCAAAGGGGTCCCTAAAGCCTGAAGAACAGACTTCAATTTTTAGGACCTATATGTTGGATGAAGATAATTGATCTTTGAATGTTACACACACACTAACTAGACAGACAGATAGATAGATAGGTAAATGTAACTAAAAAGAAAAAAGAAAAACAAGGCTGATTTTCACATTGAGAGAAACCTGATAATTCCCCCATCCCCATTCCTGAAAGTCAGAAGCATCCTGGAAAAGCCTATAAGCTTTCATAATTCATAGAATTAGAAACCAAATAAAAATAATGTTCAAATTAATTATAACTCTATTTTGAGACATAGAAAGGTCTACTTTACATTCAAGTTACCTATGTTTCCTAAAAATCTACTTTTTAGATGATGAGATGATTCATAAGGTAAGAGTTTCTGTTGCCAACCTTGATAACCCGAGTTTGATCCCTGGGGTTCGCTAGGTAGAAAGGGAAAAGTCCTCCAACCTCTATAAACACGCCACAGCACAAGTATCCCCCAAAACAAATAAATAGATGTCACAAGAATATATTCTATACTATGTAGCATAAACTTAGAATAACATAGCATGGCATTTTATAGTCTCCTTTCCCCTAATAAATCATAAATACTTTCATGGTGCAAGACTTACAAATGGACTTTGTATTTAATAAATGAACAATGCTATTTTATCATATAGCTTTACCAAAATTTGTTTGACCAGTCTCTCTTATCAGAAACAATTATATACCATAAATAATACCACATCAAACAACCTTCTGCATGAATCTCTTTGCACATCTCTGACAATCCTCCGAGGTTGAACTCCTGGGTTCAAGGCTTCTGGTAACTGTTGCTCAGTTGGTTCCAGAAACATTGCATCTCCAGCACTTAAGGAATTTTAAGGGCATAACTCATGACCTTGAACTGGGCTTAGAAATGACCTCTTGGTAGAGCTGATATTGCTCTACAAGTATTAAAGTACCTACTGGATATATTACCTTGTACGTGAGCACTCAGCCTTGTAGAGTGAACAGTTTGTCAGATATTTTGAAGACTTCCTCTATATTCAGTAGCAGAGGAAATGAATATTAATCAGAGTTCTTTAGAGGAACAGACTAATAGGAGGTGCATGCATTACAATGTATTAAAATAGACAAGGAGATTTATTATGAGCCTTGGCTCATGTGATTAGCAGGCTGAGAAGTCCCACAGTCTACAAGCTGGGAACCTAGGATGATGTAATTTGGCCCCAGTCTGAACAAAACGCATGGAGCCAGAGTCTAAGGGCAGGAGAAGATGAACTGAGATGTTCCAGCTCAAGCAAGGAGACAGGAAGAAGAAAGAACAAAGACCTCTTTTATTCTAATCAGGCATCAGTGGGTTGGATAATGTTTGCCCATCTTGAGAAGGGAAATCTTTACTGAGATCACACATTCAAAAGCTAATACCTTCCAGAAACACGCTCATAGACACACTCAGAGATGGTATTTAATCTGAACACTGGTGTGGGACAATGGTCTGTATTCTGTCAATTATATTTTAAATAAACTCTGATTGGCCAGTAGCCAGGTAGGAAGTATAGGTGGGACAACCAGATAGGAAGTAGAGCCAGGTCAATGAGAACAGGAGAGTTCTGGGAAAAGGATGCCGTCCTGACCCAGCCACAGAGCAAGCAAGATGTGACTGCCTCCTGATTAAGGTACTGAACCATGTGGCTGACATAGACAAGGATAATGGGCTAATATAAATTATAAGAGTTAATAAGAAGCCTGAGCTAATGGGCCAATCAGTTTATAACTAATGTAGACCTCTGTGTGATTTCTTTGGGAGTTAACGATGGAGGGAACCAGGTAGGACAGAATACCTCAGACAACAGAACACCCCTTGTCTAGTCAAGTAGACATGCATTAACAATCACAGTGGCAGAGATGGGGATGGATGGGTGAAAGCTCTGAGCCCCACAACTTTACTATATTGATTATCCATTCCAAGAATCACAAAGAATGATCAGCACAAACTCTAAAGGTAGATGCCAACATTGGAATGTTGCGTTAGACAGCCAGCGATTGAAGAAATGGCATTTTACAGAATGCCCATGTTGGTGTTAGGCCATCTCAGTGACTCATTTGTGAAATAGGAGATGTGGTCTTCTTGTCCAAAGGATGCGTATGGAACAGATTCTTCCTCCTCCTTCCTCACTGACGGAGCAGTTCTCCGTCCTTTTGCTTTTGGTGTTGGTTGTATTTTATTATATTATTTCATGTATATGGATATTTTGCCTGCACCTCTGTCTGTGTACCATGTGTATGATTGGTGCCCAAAGAGGCTAGAAGACAGCATTGGATTCCTGAAACTAGAGTTACAGATGGTTGTGAGCCACCATGTGATTGCTGGGAATTGAACCCAGGTCCTCTGAAGAGCAGTCAGTGCTGTTAACCACTGAGCCATCTCCTCAGCCCCAGCTTGCATTTTCTTTTACACATGAAGAAACAAATTTACCTACCTCCTGTTAGAAATGCTTTGCTATAGTTTGAACCTGCACTGTGCCCCGCAAGCTTGTTTTGAACGCCGGTTCCTCAGCTGTGCCCATAGTTAGCGGACTAAACTTTTATAATGTTGGGGCTTAGCTAGCAAAGGTTCTGTGACAGTGCAGGCTGCAACTTCAACCATTTACTGCTTCCCCGTCTTCCATGACGTGAGGAGCCTCCACCATCTGGTCCCACTGCCGTGACCTCCACCATGCTGTGATGGACAGAAGCCCTCTGAAACCACAAGGCCAGAGAAAGCTTTCTTCGCTAACATTTTTTTCTGTCAGTACTTTGTCAAAAGTGATTCTAAAAGTAACCAATAACTGCTTGATTATTTTCTTCCTGAAACACGTTGCTTTTACCCATCTTTTATATCTGCTTGCGCCCTGCCTACTGTCTTGACTCTTTGCATCCCTATCCTATTTTGGTTAGTGTTCTATTGCTGAGAGGAAACATCGTGACCAAGGAAACTGGTAAAATAAGGCATTTAAGTGGGACTTGAGTACAGTTTCAGAGGGTGAACCCGTTACCATCATGGTGGAGAACATGGCAGAAGACAGGCAGGCGTGGAGCATATCGAATCTGCCAGTTTCAGGGACAGAGATAGAAGGAGATCAAGCCTGGTGTAGGCTTTTGAAACCTCTGAGCTCACCCCTGGTGACACACCTCCTCCAATAAAGCCACACCTCCTAATCCTTCCCAGGCAGGTTCACCACTGGGGGACCAAGCATGGGGACTGGTGAGCCTATGAGGGTCATTCTCATTCAAACCACCACAATTACCATTCCCAGTGTGGTTAAAAAGAAGAAGGACCAAGCCTGGAATCAAGATTTCTGGGCTGGTTATCTAGCCTCTCTACATGTGAGAGTCAAGCAAAAACCTTTCACCGGGAAATCCTGGACTTCTGAGTCAAAGGTTCAGGCCCGTGAGGTACGACTGGATGCTCCTGAGGCCCAGGTAGCCCAGCCCCAAACACACCTTCCTCTGGACAGCTCTACTACTGTCTGTCTTACAAACTGGGTTTTTTTTTAACATCATTTTCTGTGATTTTTACTTTTTTTAAAATTGATTTTTATTGAGTTCTACATTTTTCTCTGCTCCCCTCCCTACCTCTCCCCTCCCCTTTAACTTCTCCCATGGTCCCCATGTTCCCAATTTACTCAGGAGATCTTGTCTTTTTCTACTTCCCATGTAGATTAGATCCATGTACGTCTTTCTTAGGGTCCTCATTGTTGTCTAGGTTCTTTGGGATTGTGATTCATAGGCTGGTTTTCTTTGCTTTATTTTTAAAAAAGCACTTATGAGTGAGTACATGTGATCACTGTCTTTCTGAGTCTGGGTTACCTCACTCAATATGATACTTTCTAGCTCCATCCATTTGACTAAAAATTTCAAGATGTCGTTATTTTTTTCTGTTGTGTAATACTCCATTGTGTTAATGTATTGCATTTTCTTTTTCCATTCTTCGGTCGAGGGGCATTTAGGTTGTTTCCAGGGTCTGGCTATGACAAACAATGCTGCTATGAACAGAGCTGAGCACATGTCCTTGTAGTATGATTGAGCATCCTTTGGGTATATACCCAAAAGTGGTATTGCTGGGTCTTGAGGAAGGTTGTTTCCTAATTTTCTGAGAAATCGCCATACTGACATCCACAGGGGTTGTACCAGCTTGCACTTCCACCAGCAATGCAGGAGTGACAAACTGAATTCTAACCCAAAATTCAATGCATGAATCCTGTGGATTTGATACAAGCCAGCTTCAAAGACTATTAAGCTCAAAGATGCATGAGGGTTCTTCAACATTGTGTATTTCATCATTTTGAGTCCATCTGAAAAGTGCTGAGGGTTTCCTTCCTCACAGACCCTCCAGGGAATAGATGGGTTGTCTGGTTTCAGTTTGATTACAGGGTCACACTATATAGCCTGGGGGTAGCCTTGAATTTGCTTTGTAACTCAGACACACTCTCTCATCCTACTTGGTCTCTTGTGTGCTCTGGCATTCGCTACCACACCCGATAAAAGGCTTTTTATGAATGATATAAACTTACTATGATCCTCCATCTCTTCTCTTTCCCAGAAGTGGATCCTTCTAGGATGTGCACTCAGCAAGATCCCCAGACAGCATTAAAGCATCTGCCCTACTTCCCAGGGACATGCAATCAGCCCTTCTCCTGACTTGGCGTTCTAGGGCGTTTGTTTTCTGTGGGAAGCCCTGGTCCACTTCCACCTCACACGCCTGCTTTGTAGAAGAAGAAAATGGGACAGAGAGGATGAGCCACACTGACCTCGAGCAGCACACGCCATCTGTCAGGAGGACAGCTTCCTCAGGCAGGTTTTTCCCCCAGGTGCTACCTTGCCTGGGAGAAACCTCATTCTCTTTTCTGATGTCTTGATAGCACACAGCCTGCTTTTCTCACTGAATATTTTCTTCTTATAGGAAGCTGGCCTGTCATTGTTTGGCTGCTGTGCCTTGCAGAGGAGAGGCCACAGAGTGAAAGGACACAGATGCTCAGCCCAAAGGGCAAGGCCATCCTTCCTGTGTGGCTGGAGAAAGAGTGACAGGCATTGAGGATTGCCCTTGTGGTCCAACCCTGTCTCATTAGCTCCATTGCCCTATGCTGCCTTGGGGACATACATGTGTCATGCAAAGAGACATCCCAGAATAACCCAGATGGAACAAAGCAGTTGGTTGTGTTTCAGAGGAACACTGGAATTTACAGCAGAGTTCATGGTCTCAGAGCCTAGACCTATTTCATTCAGGAGAACTGAGCTGTTTTGAAAGGGAAAGGGTTTTAGTGTTCCAGAAGCTTCACTCTGAAGGCTGAGAGGAAAGACCAAAGAAACCAGCCCGCTTGGCTTCCTCACCTCTTCCTCTTTGTGGTACCCACAGGAAATGATGACACCCTATCCACAGAGCATGCTGATTGGCTACAAATGTAGGGAACTGTTGGCTCTTAGCCCTAACTGACCACCGAAGAGCTGTGGGGCTGGGCATCTTAATCCATTCGTTCTTGTTGATGCCCAGCATGGAAACTGTCAGATCAGCAACAGAAGCAGAAGGACCAGTGACTGACACAGCAAGCAGGCGTCCCATGAAGGTGACGTGAAAGGACCACAGAGTGGGGCTTGGATATCAATATCCTGAAAAGGATATTTCTCCGGAAGGCTCTCAGGACAGACAAGAAGCCAATTACAATTTAAGAAGTTTTTTTTTTCTAAAATGGACATGTCTGTGTGGACGCGTGCATATGGGTGCAGGTGGCAGTGGAGGCCAGAGGAGGGTGCTGGACCCCCAGAAGCTGGATTTGCAAATGACTGTGAACTGAAGTGGGTGCTGGGAATTGAACTTGGGACCTCTGCAAGAGCAGTGCGGCTTCTTAGCCACTGAGCTATTTTCCCCAGCCCAAGCTTTATTTTATTTTTTAATCGTATGCATGTGCACATGAATGCAGGTGCCCAAAGCTAAAGACACTGGGTCTCCTTGGAGCTGGAGTTTTAGATGGTTGTGAGCCACTGTGATGTGGGCGTTGGGTTTTCTGAAAAAGCGGTCGTGTTCTTAAGTGCTAAACCTCCCCTCGAGCACCTCCCCTTTGTTTTTCTGGTCTAAAAGTAGTCCAGGCTGGTGTGGAACTTTCTGCATGACTAAGGATGCTGCTGAAAATATAAAGATTCCCTCCTCTACCTCCCAAGTCACCAGGATTACAAGTATATACCAGTAAGCCAGGTTCACACTCAGTGCTGGGGATCAGTTCCAGGGACTCATGGATGTTAGGCAAGCACTCTATAGACTGAGCTATAGCTTCAGTGCCCCAAAGTCAACTTGTTAAAATTCAAGATTGAACCACAATGAGAGTTAGAATGACAACCATTAAAAACAAGCAAGCAGACAAAACCCCCAAACCCAGAAACTAAGAAGTGTTGGTGGAGATGTGGAGAAACTGGAACACTTGTGCTTTCCTAGTGGAAGTGTGAAATGACTTGCCCTCTGAAAATGCAACACACAGCTACCAGAGGACCCAGGAATTCTGCATCTGTGTATATGCCCCAAAGAATGGAAACCAAGGCTTTGAAGAGATGTTTGTACTCCAGTGTTCATAGGAGCATCCTGCCCAGTAGCCCAAAGCAGAAGCAATGCAAGTGTCTATCAACAGATAAGGAGAAAACGTGATATGAATGCACAGAGGGACATTAGCCAGACTTAAGACATTCTTTCTGGTACTGAGACACAGAGGAAGTCTGATGCCATGGTTTGAATGAAAACAGCCCTGGAGGCTCATTCATTTGCATACTTAGTGCCCAGCTGATGAACCTACTTAGAAAGGATTAGGAGGTGTGGCCATGTTGGAGGAAGTGTGTCACTGGCAGTGGGCTTTGAGGTTTCGAGAGCCCATGCCAGGCCAGTATCTCCCTCTCCCCCGCTGCTGCCTGCAGATCAGAATGTAAAGCTCTTAGCTACTGCCCCAGCACCATCCCTGTCTGGTTCTTGCCATAACGATCATGGACCAACCCTCAGAAGCTGTGAGCAAGCTTACAGTTTTATTAAACACTTTCTTTTATAAGAGTTGCCTTAGTGATGGTGTCTCTTTTCAGCCATAGAACTGAGACAACTGAGAACGTCACCGTGAGCGACATAAGCCAGACACAAGTGGGCAGAGTATGACTGCTTATTGATCCTTCTTGTTGCTGAGCCCAGAGCTGTCAGATGCAGAGAGAGGGGGAGGGGAGGGAGAGGGGAGGAGAGAGAGGGGAAGAGAGAGAGAGATAGAGATAGAGAGAGAAAGAGGGAGGGAGGGAGGGAGGGAGGGAGAGAGAGCAGAATGCAGCTGCCAGGAGGAGCTGTGGGAGGAGAAAATGGGAAGTCAGTGTTGAAGGGGGAGTGTTTCTGTTTTGTGAGATGAAAATATTGTGGAGTTGTTGATGGTGATGGCTGTGTGGCAGGGCAGGTGTGCTCAGGCCCACTTAAATGTGGGTGGGATGCTAAGTTTTGTCATGTGTATTTTTACACACACACACTCACGAATCCGGGGCTGGGTTCCGTTGATAAAGCACTTGTCTCTGATGGGCTTTTCAGACTGTGTCTTCCACACTCTTGTTTTCATGGGGTTCCTTTCTTGGCTAAGATGTGAGCTGTTACTCCTTCCCCACTTTTGGTTCCAACAATCCTCTTCTAAACCAGTTGTAAAACCTCCCTCCTTCCATCCCCCCCCCCCCCCCCCCCCCCCCCCCCCCCCCCCCCCCCCCCCCCCCCCCCCCGCCCCAGACACACTGCTGTTTCGGCAGTTCTGACTAGTTTTGGGGCCCTCAGTGATCAGAATACATTTCCACTGTGGTTTTGGCCTCATGGAGAACCATAACAGTCTCGCCCTTCTGGCTCCTGCGGGTCTCTGACTGTTGGTCCACTTGTTTTGAAGCAGGAGGGAGTGGGCACAGCAGCGCACTAACACAGACAGCCTCTCTGTTCCCCCAGCGCTCTCGGACGCTTGGTGGGTGGCTCTTGGCCACAGTCATTCCTCCACCTTCCGCAGTGCCAGCTGGACCTTTATCCCCACTTGTCCTGCCACGCCAGCTCCGAGTATGAAAGGACCGTTCTTCACTGAGGGTCAAGTGGCGCCTCTCCCCACCCACTCTCAGAGGCCCTTCTAGCGGGGAGTATCTATTGTGCCAAGGGATTACCTCTGCGGCCTGGGGAGAATTTTGAAGTAAACTGACCTGTAGACCAGCAATGAAGTCTGGCTTTCTCCTTGGCTTCTGCTCTCTGCCTGAGATCTGTTCCTTGAGGCCCTGGCTTTGTGTTGGGCTAGGTCCTCTGCTTGGGATCCCTGAGAAGGTATCTTGGTTTTCTCAGACCGCCTTTGTGAGAGGAAAGCTTTGGCATCACCCCATTCAGTTACTGGGACACAGAGGCCCTGCCATATCAGCTTCTTCACTTTCTAGAACCAACTGGACTCCCCCCAACCCCAAGTCGTAACTCAGTTTTGAGGGGTGGGGATGTAGCCCAGACCCTGTGTGCATGAAGTCCTAAATTCAGCCTTCGGGACCAGATAGACTGGCCCGTCGGCACATACCTGTAATTTCAGCAAGGGCAAGATGGGGGCAAGAAGGTGAGAAGTTCAAAGTCATCCTTGGCTGCATAGTGAGTCTAAGGCCAGAGCGGCAGGAGATCTTGAAAAGAAGAAGAAAAAAAAGACCCAGTAGGAATTTCTTTTGCAACTCACATCTTAATCCCTCTCAAAGATCCACACATCCTTTCCCCTTCACATCTGGCAGCAGCCGGGTGACACATTCCATGACTTTCACCAACGTTCGTAATGAGTCTCAAAGAAGTTCAGAGCTAGGGAGAGCCTTGAAGTGCCCAAGCCTTACTCCAAAGGCACAGCCGGAACCTTCCGCCTGGGTGTGGCTGGAGTTAAGTGGTTTCTTGGCAGCACATGGATGGGTGCTGGCGTGTGACTCTCCCTGCATCTGGGTTGCTGTGACTACACACACACAGCCTCCTTTCAGCAGTAATTGTATGTTCAGTAGGGCCAAAGTTCGTTCCTAACATGCGGCAGGCCGGAGTTCATTCCCAACATGCTGTGGGGCTGGAGTTCTTTTTCACCGTGCTGCAGGGCCAGAGTTCGTTCCCACCATGCGGTGGGGCCAAAGTTCATTCCCAACATGCAGCAGGGCTAGGGTTTGTTCCTATCGTGTGCTTCATGCAGGTTTCCTTCCCATCTCCTTGTGGGAGTGCAGAATTACAGATTCAAGCCACTATATCTGGCTTAAAAAAAAAAGTGTGTGTTCCAAGGGTCAAACTCAAGTCATCAGGCTTGCAAGGCGAATTTGTTTTATCTTCTGAGCCATCTCATTGGCTCTTTATCTTTTTTCAAGACATGGGCTTGCTCATAGCTCAAGCTAGCCTTGAGCTCAATATGCCCGTCTCAGTCTCCTGAGTGCTAAGATTGCAGGAACTGGTCACAGTTCCCGCCCAGGGTCCACTTCTGTTTAGGATGATTTCACAGCCCCGTGGATTCCAGAAACTCAGGCACCTCACCGTCAAAGAGTTCTTGGGGAGGGAATCAAGAGCTCCAGTGGCTGGAGGCTTGAGCATGCCCGGAGGAACAGATGTTTCTCCAAGTCAGTGAACAGCATTCGGAGGATGTAAGGACTTTTTATGTGAGAAACAAAACCTAAGTTCAATGTCAGAGATACCTCAATGCAAAATGAAAACAAAAACCAAACCAAACCAGCCAGTCAACCAACAAACCGAACAAAAAGAATGGCAAATGTGTCGCATGCATCCTAGGAGTGTGTGTTGGTGTGGATGAGAAAGCAGGTCACCGAGGGAGACCTGGGCGGTGCTGGTGGTTGTCTATCTAGAGACTGCCTGTGCTATGCCTGAAGGTCTCTCTGGTCATAGCCACTATACACCCTGGGGACGCACAGCAGCCTCCGCCTTCCCTTCTTGAGACCGTGGAACTGCTCCTCCTGCTCCCTTCACCAGGACCCAAAGGACTTGCTCAAGTGTCACAGGGCTCTGCCACACTTGCCACATAGCGTCATACCGTGAACAATTGTCCTTTGTTCTGCACAGGTTTGCAGGACCGAGTCCTACCCGCAGGTCACCCTAGCCTTCCTGTTGTCCTCTGCTCCCCAGGGCAAGACCTCTACCTCCTGATCTGCCACCTTTCACCTCTGCATAACCAGGATGAGGATAAAGGTGGTTCACTGGATTAGTGAGCATATAGTGAGCGCCTGTGACAGACCAGCCATTGTTCTGTGGCTGGGGCCACAGCAGGCCCAAAACCTGCTGTGTGCAGAGCGCTTTGCTGCTTAATGGAATTTGGTTTCTTTATCCATTTTTGGTGGGGGTGGGGGGAGGTTTCTCTGTGTAACAGCCTGACTCACCTGTAACTCTCTGTGTAGATTAGGCTGGTTTCGAACTCTGCCTGCCTCTCCCCCGACATCCAGTGCTGGGATTAAAGGTGTGCGCCACCACACCTATCTCTTTCTCTACTTTTCATTGTGAAAAGTAAGTATGGGAGCTGGGAAGATGGCTCAGAGGCTATATACATAAATTGAAAAGCAATAAAATTAAACAAAATAAAGCTTGTGGGCTGGTGAGATGGCTTAGAGGGTGAAGGTGCTTGCTGCTAAGACTGAAGACGTAAGTTCAAGCCTTGGGACCTACATAGTAGAAGCAGAGAACACCCTTGCACGTTGTCCTCTGACCTTCGTACTGGTGCTACGGCATGTGCCTGTGTGTGGGCACATACATAAGAGAAAGAGAGAGGGGGAGAGTGAGACAGAGAGGGGGGGAGGGAAGGAGGGAGAACATAAGAAACAAAAGTAAAGATCCCCCCCCCCCAAACTTGCCTGCCTAGCCAGTATTTGAGAGTACAATTCAGTGATATCAAATATATTCATATTGTTTTGTAACCGACTGTACTGGCCAGTGTTATGACACCTTGACACAAGCTAGAGTCATTTGGGAGGAGGGAACTTCAATTGAGAAAATGCCCACACTAGACTGGCCTGTGGCCAGCCATTTCCTTGAGTGGTTGATGTGGCAAAGCCCAGCTCAGTGTGGCAGTGCCGCCCCTGGCTTCTATAGGAAAGCAGGCTGAGCGGCCGTGATGAGCGAGCCAGTGAGCAGCGCTCCTCCATCCGCCTCTGCATCTGTTATTGCTTCCACTCTGGCACTGACTTCCCTGGATGATGGACTATAATAAGCGGGAAGCTGGAATAAACCGTTACCTCTCCAAGTTACTTATGGCTACAGTATTTCGATGCAGCAATAGACACACTAAGGAAAGCTCCAGTCTCAGTGAATTAGTTTGTCATCTTGCCAAACTAGAACTCTGCACTCTCTGTACAGCAAACTCCATTCCATCCTCCTCTTCTTCCAGTTCTCTCTTCTGTTTCAATGACTAAGATGGTTTTTGACACCACAGAGAAGGGCGATCCTTCACGTCGTCTTGTTTGTGACCATAAGGTCCATCCATGTCATGCCCCGTGAGCCTAGTCTCTCCTAGACCTCCACAGTGAGCTCCCAAGTGGGCTTTGAGCCACAGTTTCCAGGTAAGAAAACTGAGGCTCAGAAGGATAAAACAACCGTCCAAGATTATATGATGGGTTGAATTACGCACCCTCAGATTTATGGCTGAGCTCTTCCCACCGCCATTGTCTATAAATGTGACCTTATTTGAACATGTGGTCTTTGTGAGCATAATTAAGTTATGGACCTGGACATGAGGTCATCAGTCAGGTGACTGATGTCTCTTCCTCAGGCATCTGGGCAGGATAGCAGAACTCACAGGAACCACGTATCTACTTACTTTCCCAGAGAGCTTTGGGACTCCTCTCAGTGTGGCATGAACTTGGCTGTGCCCCTCTGGCTTCTATATTTTACTTTCTTTCTCTGACTGACTCAGATGGGGTGGTCAGCATCAGTCGTGTTTGCCTCTTCCTCACTGCGCCCCCAAACCTTACTCTAGTCTGTCTCCACACTCAGTGGCATCACAGTCATTGACCCCTGAAGGTCAAGTCGTTCTTTATGTGCTGGAATGAAAGGCTGTTCTCTTCCCTTCTCTCAAAGCTGGAAGTTCTCAAAACCTTCCTCTACTCCAGCCTTTATGAGCTTCTTTGGAACTATGTCACTGGCTATCTGACTACAGAGTCATGTCCGCTTTTCTCCAGCCGTGACTTCTGCTGCAGGCAGTCGTTGCTGCCCGCAGCAGCCTGAGGAGTTTCCTTAATCATTTAGGGCCCTAAACTCAAATAGAACTAGATCCTTGGCCTTGACACAGAAACTATTTCAGGATGAGCCAGTAATACACAGAGGTGGTTTATTAAGAATAGAAAGAAAGGTGCCTGGGGAAAGAACGGGGCGCACCTGAAGCCATGGGTGTGGGCTTCTCAAAGGAGAGTTGCTTTTAGGTGTCCTTTCAGTGCCTGTCTATAGGATTTCAGAAGCTTCTGGAACTTCATTTGTGGCGACAGGTTTCTAAGAGAGACCCTCTCCTCCTCCGTCTCTAGTCCCTGCTCTAATAATTGAGATCACAAAGTGGCCCTGGAGATGTTTTGGATGGGATTCCAGTGATAAGGGCAAGTCAGGAGTTGCTAGGGTTGCACAGGCGTTTCTGTGTGATTCCTAGAAAATTGCAGGCCTTAAGCAAATGTTCATTGTGTTGCAACTCTTGATTCTCACCTGGGAAGAGGCCTTATCAGCTACTATCCTCAGGTGCAGATTTTTCTTTTTTTCTATTCTGCCTCGACAATAACAAGCCATGTGATGGCTAAATGCAGCTGCAGTGCCCTTGACAAGCCTACAGTCCTTCAGCGGACTCTGATCTCCCTGGGTGATACCCGTTCTTTTTGGTTCCTTCTAGTCCCTGCCTTGCTCCTGGTAGAGCAGGCTAACCCAGCACTGGCCTTCTGCTCCACTCTGCTCAACTTCTGTGCATAGAGGCCTCTCCCTGGCAGTGACCAGTGCCCTTACAGTATTTCTTCGTGAGCACTTTTATTCCCTTAAGTGGCTGTTGTCGTTTGAAATGTCTGCCCTTCTCCCCTGTGCTGACTGAGGGTCAGGCTCTGCACTGGCCTGAACAGTTCGGGGTTGAAGCTAATTTCACTTGATGTAGAAAAAGGCAAAGCCAAGCCAAACAAAAACCCTACCCTCTTTAGAAGAGTGGCAGGAAGAGGTGTACTTGAAGCCCCCTCTTCTTGGCCTTGGGAACCACTGATGACACTTCTGCCTTTCAGTCCAAGAGTCTACAGATCTGAGAGGGGAGAAGATGGATGACAGTGGCTGGGAGCTTTATCTTCTTGGGTGGCTTGCAGGGCCAGTTCTAACTCTGTATTAGACAGGGGGCAGGGAGCGCAGCTCTGTTTTCCAGTCTGCTTCCTTTGGGTTTTAGCAGGCATGTGTGACTAGGCTGCTAACAGCATTTCTCAAAGTGTGACCTTGGGGTGTGGGCCAGCCTAGTTTCTCAATAAAAGTGTTCCTTGAGTCAAGAAGTCTGAGAAGTGGTTCAGGGCTGGTGAGATGGCTCAGTGGGTGGAGGTACTCGCTGTCAAGTTTGAGGAGCTGAGTTTGATCCCTGGGCCCCACATGGTGGAAGGAGAGAGACTTCTCTTGCAGGTTGTTCTCTGACTTCTGTATAGGAACATGTACACACACACATACGCACGTACACACACATACACAATGAATAACTAAATTTAGTTTTTAAAATAAAAAAAAATGAAATAAAGCAGTTCCAGCCAGGTGTGATTGTGTTCCCAACATTTAGGAAATGGAGGTAGAGAACCAAGGTTCAAAATCATCCTCAGCAACCTTGGGAATTTAATACAACCTGGGCCACTTAGGACCCTGCCACAAAACAAAAACATCAAGCCCCAAACCCCAAGCCAAAGCCAACCATCCAAACAATCAAATCAAGCCCAAACAACAACAACAAATCAAAATAACATTAATTAGAGTTCTTTTTTTTTAAATCTTTTTTTATTATTTTATTTATTTATTATGTATACAATATTCTGTCTGTGTGTATGCCTGCAGGCCAGCGGAGGGCACCAGACCCCATTCCAGATGGTTCTGAGCAACCATGTGGTTGCTGGGAATTGAACTCAGGACCTTTGGAAGAGCAAGCAATGCTCTTAACCTCTGAGCCATCTCTCCAGCCCTAATTAGAGTTCTTTATTGCAGAACTCTTTGGATAACTGAGTCATGAAATAGTAACTGAGGGCCATGTGTCATGTGAGGTGCTGGGACCAGAAGTCTGGGAAAGAGCCTTGTCTGCAAGTAGCTTACTGGTCTGTAGCAGACAGACTTCACGCAAGGGGCTACCCACTAATTTTACCTTTCCAGTGCTGCAAAGGGGAAGGGTGGGCTCCAGGGAGTGTGCGTTTGCCGCTAGGTTCTATCTGATCCGGTGCAACAGCAATGACTTTCTGGGGAAATGACGTCCACCTTAGGATGTGAAGGAAGAGATCTGTTTCTTAGGGGACAGGTGTGTGGGTGGGAAGCCTCTCAGGCAGGGCTGAGCACACACAGAAGCTCTCGGTGGGAAAGCGCTCCAAGTCTCTGTGGGACGTAGAAGACCAAAGTGAGCAGGGAACCGCCTTCACTGCCCCTACACCCCCACGACCCTGCCTGGGCGCTGACTGGTTTACGGACTAGTGCTGGCTGTGGTGACAGAGAAAATCCCAGCAAGGATTTTGGAGACCAGGGAGAGCTATGGTGGTAATATTATCGTTAATTTCTGAAGAGCAGGCTCACTCTGTCCAGCCTTGCTTTGTTGTCAATGAAACCCAGAATAAAGAGCATGCTCACAGGAAGTCTTTTCAGCTGTCCTTATTTTACTCCGTTTTATTGACTAAGGCTCACGTGTCCCAGGTTGGCCTCAAACTCAGTGTAGCTGAGGATGACCTTGAACTTATGCTCCTCTTGCCTTCAACCCCAGAGATCTATATTTGCAAGTCTCCGCCATCCATAAATTATATATGTGTGTGTATATATATACACATAAATGTATTTCGTGCATTGTTTTCCTAGTTCTTAGGGTACAGAGAGGAGGAAAGAACATTAATCATCGGTGAGAATATTTTTAAGCAGGAAGGGAAAGTAATAAAATAGAAAAGAATGCAACGAATATTAATTATAAGTAAGCGATGTAGCAGTGGCTCAGCTCTGTGGAGAGTATGGGCAGGCGCAGTACAGCTGCCACTCTAAAGCCTTGGGAAATGAGTGTGCCCCACAAAGCCTCGTGTGCTGAAGTTAATCCGTGTTGTAGAGTATCAGTGTAGTATTCAGAGTTGGGGTCCACGGGTGGTGATCAGAGTTAATAAGGCCACCAAGGTGGGGGCTTCATGATCGACGATGGTGGCTTCAGAAGGAGACAGTTAAGAAGGGGCACACACTTACCTGCACTCGGTCTATATATCTGATGCCCTCTTCCATCTAGGGACACTGTCAGCAAGGTTGTCTTAGTCACTATTCTATTGCTATGAAGGGACACCATGACCAAGGCGGCAGTTCTTATAAACGAAAACATCTAACTGGAGGCTTGCTTACAGTTTCAGAGGTTTAGTCCATTATCATCATGGCCAGAGCACGGAGGCATGCGTGGGCTGGAGAAGTAGCTGAGAGCTACATTTTGAACCCCAGGCAGAGAGAGAGAGAGAGAGAGAGAGAGAGAGAGAGAGAGAGAGAGAGAGAGAAAGAGAGAGAGAGAGAGACCTGGGCCTGGCATGGATTTTTGAAACCTCAAATCCTATACCCAGTGACACACTTCCTCCAACAAGGCCACACCTCCTAATCGTTTTCAAATAGTGCCACTCCCTGATGACCAGCATTACTTCAAGTATATGAGCCTATGGGGGCTGTTCTCATTCAAAACACCACCAAGGCCATACCCAGCATGGTGGCACAAATCTTTAATCCCAGCAAGAGGCAGAGGCAGGAGGGTCTCTGTGACTTCAAGGCCAACCTGGTCCAGTAGAGATTTCTAGGCCAGCCAAGGCTAGACTCTGTGCAGACAAACAAACAAAACAACAAGCTAAACTTAACTGAAGGAATACATTGACCTCAGCAAGTAGCAAACTGAACTGAACGAACACATTGACCTAGGTATATAGCCCTGTGCTCACTGGGGCTTCATGTCAACCCACATTTACTGACAGCTGTATTTGAGGGGCTCAGTAAAGAAAACACTGAAATGCTCCATAATTAGGTGGGGGGTGGTGGTGGTTATTGTACATGAGAAAGAGAGGGATGATCCAGAGGCGTCTGGAAGAGTCCCGAGTAGAGAGAGAAAGAAGTTGACTGGACACGGCCAGCACTAGGGAGGTAGGGACATGGAAAAATCATGAATATTATAAGAGAGATGAGTAGCTGGGGGAAGGGAAGCCTGGGGCAGGCCTGGGAACTTAGGGTAGAGGAGGAGGCGAGAAGGGCCAGGATGCTAGTGTAGGGGCTTGGAAGTGTGTAACTCATATTTGTGGATAGGGACTGTAGGAGCCTGGAGGCCAGTACAGCCTTTGATAAGCAACCACCGGTATAAGCCAGAGGCAAGGGAAATGACTTCTTTTGAAGGAATCTGTTTCACAAGTTCCTGAGAAATGCTAGCTTTTATCTAACTGCCAAAAATCCTTCTATAGTCCCGCTTGAGCCTAGCCAAGCCTGCCATTTCTGAATATATGCTCTTCCTTAGACCTAGCAACAGTCGTTAATTGTTAAGAATTATGGGGGAACAGATCTCTGAATACAGCACCCCACACTTCCACCTCTCCTCCCTTTCTTCCTTCTTCCTCTCTTCCTTTTTGAGAGGGTCTGATTGTGTAGCACTGGCTGTCCTGGAACTCAATATGTAGACCTAGGCTGGCCTCAAACTCATGGAGATCTGCTTGCCTCTGCCTCCCGAGTGCTGGAGTTAAAGGTGTGCGCCACTACTCTTCTTTCAGGCAGTGACACGGATGAAAGTCCTCACAGTCACTGGGGAGTCCAGAGAGCTATCGCAATCAATTGCCATTGCTTCCTCTCATCCTGTATCTGTCCTGGGAAGACTGGAACCCAACAGTAATAGCTTGGAACAGCCTTGCATCTTGGGAATCCAACAGACAGGCACCTTGCAGAGGCGAATTCATTGTGTAAAGTAACACACTTGCTCAGTGTGCCAACAAAGAGGCCTGCTTCTATCTTAGAGAAAACATGCCCTGGTCATCAGTTGTTAAGTTAGGACAAATACCAAGCAAAACCAGCGTGTTTATACCAAGCAAAACCAGCGTGTTCTAGGATCCTGGTTTCGCCTTCTCTCTCTCTCTCTCTCTCTCTCTCTCTCTCTCTCTCTCTCTCTCTCTCTCTCCGTTTTTGATAGTTAACCTCTCTCCTATTGTGGGATATTTGTACACTGTGTGAAGATGTATTTGCTGTGATTGGTGTAATAAAAATCTGAATGGCCAATAGCTAGGCAGGATGTATAGGAGGGAATCTGGGGAGAGAAAGGAAGAGGAGAGAATCTAGGCACACAGGAGATGCCAGAAGAAAGAAAGGAAGGAAGAAAGAAGGAAGGTAAAAAGCCACATGGTAAACCATAGATTAATAAAAACAAGTCAATTTAAGTCATAAAAGCTAGTGGAACAAGCCTAAGTTAAGGCTGAGCTTTCATAGTCTGTGTTGTCATTTGTGAGTGGTGACCCAAAGAAAAATCCTACTACCTTCTCCCACTTTTTTCAGGCCCTTGGGCCAGATCCTTTGGCCCCATTTCTCTTTCTCTGCTATAGAAAACAGACACTGTGTCACCTTTGCTGAATTGTTTTTCTGAGATTGTGTCACCTGAAGAATTTAGCATGGTGATGCATGCCTGTAATCCCAGGTATTTGAGCAGTAGAAACAAGAGGATTGTCACAAGTTCAAAGTCAACTTGATTTGTATGGTGAGTTGTAACAGCCAGGGTTATAGAGTAAGACTTTGTCATAGGCAAACAAAGAAAGAAAACAAAATAATAAAAAAGAACTTAGCAGGAGTCATTGAGTGCCTGTTGCCCTGGCTCTATGGTAAACGCATACAAAGTACGCATCCTCCTCTTAGACCACCATGCCACTCAGTGCAATGCTGCTGCAAAACACCACAAATGCAATTCAGCACTGCAGGGCTGGAGGGCCAAAGGCCAAGGCCAAGATTATCAGGGCTGAGGGGAAGATTCTGTTCCAAGCCCTTCTCCCTGGCTTGTACACACTCACCTGTCCTTATGCCCCTATCTTTCCTCCATACCTACTGTTGTGTCTCAATTTTCCCTTCTTATAAGGCCTTCTCATAAAACTTGGTATCAATTTAATTAACTTTCTGTAAACATGGGCACACTCTGAGCCATTGGGATAGGACTATGGCTTGTGGATTTGTAGAGAGACACAGTCCAATCTGTAACAGTATAAGTAAATGTCTTAGTTAGGGTTTCTATTGCTGCCAAAAGATACCATGACCATGGCAACTCTTCTAAGGGAAAACATTTAACTGGGGATGGCTTACAATTTCAGAGGTTCAGTCCATTATCAGGATGCATTATCAGGGAGTATGGTGACATTCAGGCAGACATGGTACTGCCTACATCTGTTGATCAGAAGGCAACAGGAAATTGACTAAGTATCACATTGAGGGAAGCTTGAGCAAAAGGGACCTCAAAACCCCCACAGTGACATACTTTCTCCAACAAGGCCTCACATACTTCAACAAGCCACACCTCCTAATAGTGCCACTCCCTTTAGGATTATGGGGTCCAATTACATTCAAACTACCATAGTAAGTTTTTTTTTTTTTTTAAAAAAAACTGAAGGTATTTGTGATACCCTGTTAGTTAGATACCTGAGTGTTGTGGGGTAGAGCCAGAACTCTGCATTTATTTATTTATTTATGACTTGATATTCAACCAAGTATTCATACTTGGTATTTATACTTTCTGTGTATATATGCACATGTTCATAGTATATGTGACAGGGCAAGGCAGTGCAGGGATTCCTCCATCTTATATTCTTGCTGAAGCCATTTTAGGCTTGACTTTCTTGATAGAGAATCTGGTAGAAACTATCCAACTCTATTCTAGGAATCTAAGGTCAAGATTTCCTAGCTAACTAAGCTTCTGTTAAGCTTCTTGCTTGTCCAAACCTCCCCCTACAGCTGCTGAGAAAGAGACCAGGATGCGGTTTTTGCTTTTAACAGCCCCTTACCCAGAATGCTCAGGGCTACACCTAGGTCTCAAGTATCAGGGTGCAGTCCCAGAGGACTAGATAGGCTTTCAGTTGGTTGTAGACGGTGTCCTGTACCATTTTGGAGGCTCCACTGAGATCCTGAGATACCGGACCCCAACTTTTAGGCATGTCTGGACATCGAGCAGCAGGGAAGAGTGTGTGGCTGCAGAGGACTTCTCAGAGTTTCAGAGAGGCATTTCAGAACTCTTGGAAAATCCTCTTTGACCGAGGAATTTTCTTGCTGCTGAGCATACTCTGGAGGTGCCCAACTAATTCCATAACCCAAAAGTCAAAAAGCAAACCAAAATTATCTGGTCTGAACACCTCCCGAGGTAGTTTTGGTCTGTAGGAGGGGCCATCTGTAAGAGGACGAGAGGAGAGGTTGAAAGTGACCATGGATTCCCCTGTCCAGGATCCTTTTGAGACGTCGTCAGACTCCCCGGGTCTGCTCAGGTGTATGGCTGTGTGGTGGCCACCCCTATTTGTCTTTACTATATGTCTTTCTGTTCATCTGTGTGTCTCTCTGGGAGTTTCTGTTACTTCTGTTGGTTGCAAAAACAAATCTAAAATAGAAGTGGGAAGTAGTTTCCCCAGTTGGCGCTGTTTTGGGGCCCCAACTACCTCAGAATAGTCCCAGCTGGCTGAGTAAATACTTTTAATTGGGTAGAAACCATGCCTGAGTGGTCATCGCTGGTGGGGTCACCATAACGTGTGTTAGGGAGAGTGTACACGTGTGTGCTGTGCATGCATGCGTGTATGTGGAGAGCAGAGGTCAAACTGGGATGCCTTATTCAGTCTCTTGATACCTTGGTTTTTTGAGACAGGGTCTCTCACTTTTACCTGGGTTTTGTCACTTTGGCTAGACTAACTGGTCAGAGCAGCAGGCATTCCTCCTGTCTGTCTTATTGATGCTGGGGTTACAAAATACACATCTGGCTTTGTTTAGTTTTTCGTTTGTTTCCTTTGTTGTTGTTTTTCAAGATATTTTCCTCTGTGTAACAGTCATGATTGTCCTGGATCTCACTTTGTAGATCAGGCTGGCCTCGAACTCACAGAGATTCACCTGCCTCTGCTTCCCAAGTGCTGGGATTAAAGGTTTGTGCCACCATTCCAGGAGTTCTTGTTTTTTTTTTTTTTTTTTTTTTTTTTTTTATATGTGAGTTCTTGGGATTGAGATCAGACCAAGCCATCTTTTTAGCCCCCCCTTTTTTGTTTGCTTGCTTTTTTGGGGGGGAGGGAGCCAGGGTCTCAAGTCCAAAGCTGCCTTTGAGGCCTAAACAACACAGACTTTGAATTTGCACTCTTCTTGACTTATCCTCTTGAGTTTCATGGGATCATAGGCCTGCCTGTGCCACCAGGCCCAGCTAAGGCTAAGTCTGTGCTGCAGAGAAGTCAAGACCTTTAGTGTCTTCTCTTCAGACTGTTTCACACACAGGCTGTGCGCACGGGTGTCTACACACCTGCAGGTACTTCCTAGTCAACCTTGCTTCCTTGTCTTTGTCTCCCTGCTCACTTGTGATGTTGCTGTAGGTCAGATGATAGACTTGATGAGCTGGCTTTGCCACTTCGTGGCTGGTTAGCCAGGAGCAATCCGCTTGGTTTCTCTGAGCCTGGGTTTTGTCATCTTTGGAAAGGAGAGCCTTCCTTATTGAGTCAGAGGGATGTCTAAGCCAGAATGAAGCCGGGTTGGTTCTGGAACATAGATAGGGCAGAAGAGCTAGTATTTATTATGGTGACTGCCCCTCCCCTACCACCCCAAATCAAAACCAAATTTCATTCATGTCTGTAACCTAAACAGATTTTTTTTCTAAAGGTAACAAAGGGAAGGGGATACAGCTCAGTAGCACCTACCTATCAAGTGTGAGCAACAGAGCTCAGACCCCCAGCGCCCATGTCAGTGCTGGTGGAGATCATGGTGCCAGTGTTCCCGGAGGGCAGAGACAGTGTTTCCTGAGTACAAGCTGCTAACTATACTAGTCGAACTGATCAGCTCTGGGTTCAAGTGAGTGCCAGCCCAATATATAAGGTGGAGTGCAACTGAGGACGACCTCTGACGTCAGCCTCTGGCCTCCACACTTTCTCACACACACACATGCATTCATACACATCTGAATATATATATATACACACACACACACTTACATACACACCCATAAACATCTGAATACACACACACATACACATGCATTCATACACATCTGAATACACACACACATACACACATGCACGCGTGTATATACCTCACACAAACATTTGAAATTTTTAAAAAAGAGAAAAGGGGAGATTCCGTGTTTAAAGCTCCAGGAGCTGCCTGTCCTAAAACTGAAGAGAGTTAGCCTCACCTTTGAACTCAGTCTCTCTCTCAGTGCTGACCAGGGAGGTCTGCTGGGCCTATTGTGAAAGCCTGGGTCAGTCCCTTTGATGACTTCCTGTTTCAAAGAAACCAACTTACTCTCCCCACAAACTAGGAAAATGGTCACATTGCCAACCAGTTGACCCTGCCTCCCTCTCCCGGGCTGTAATGGCACAGGCACTGTCTGGAGCAGGATTGCCCAGCCTCAGGGACACCCACCATAACCTCTCACTACTTTGTCTTTGAGGAGTTGTGTAGCTG
The DNA here is from genome assembly GCF_014885135.2 of Alexandromys fortis. Classification (NCBI taxonomy): domain Eukaryota; kingdom Metazoa; phylum Chordata; class Mammalia; order Rodentia; family Cricetidae; genus Alexandromys; species Alexandromys fortis. Next base: position 3,622,954 of record NW_026067951.1, read on the forward strand.
TACTGTGCCTCGGTTTCCTCCTCCTCTTTTTCTTAGAACAGAAGGATATACTATAGTTCATACCTCATAGGACTAAATGACTCTACAGAGACCTCTCGGAACTGTGCTCAACCTGGAGCCTCCCGCCTCCGCACGCCACCCTTTGCCGTCAGCTGCTGGGCCACCCTACTTCAGTTTTATAGGCTTTCTCCTTCACTTGTTCCCTCCAGCTCCATTTTTCTTCATCTCTACACTGTCTATTCTTGTACTTTTAGTCCGTGTTCGTCCATTTCAGACATATGTGAGCGCAGATGATGCCCAATTTATACTGGTTCAGCTTCTGATTTTTCAACCTTATGAGATGAGAAAATTCCCTCATGCAAACATTTGGGTATCATTTTCAATATAGTAGTCAATGTATTGCTTAAGATAGACAGGCATGGTGATATACATCTTCAATCCCAGCACTTGGGAAGCAGAGGAAGGTGGGTTTCTGTGAGTTCAAGGGCAACCTGGTCTATATCATGAGACTCCATCTAAAAGAAAAAAGAAGATAATGATGAAGAATAAGAATAAGAGAAGAAGAAGAGAGAAAGTTGCAGGAGCTGTCAACATTTTGGTATGAAATAGGCTAACATGAGATGACTTTGCCCCACCGGAAGCTAACCTGAGAGTTCTGAGCGCAGTTAATGTGTGTGAGGCCTAGGTTATGATGTGCTGTAGATAGCTGTTGTGGTGGTTTGAAAGAAAATGGCCTCCAAAGGGAGTGGCACTATTAGGAGGTGTGGCTTTGTTGGAGTATGTGTGGTCTTGAAGGCAATGTGTCACTGTGGAGGAAGGCTTTGAGGTCTCATCTATGTTCAAGCCACGCCCGGTGACACAGTCCACTTCCTGTTGCCTGTATATCAAGATAAAATAGCCATATTCCTCGCCATGATGATAATGGACCGAACTTTTGAAAATGTAAGCTACCTCAATTAAATGTTTTCCTTTATAAGAGTTGCTGAGGTCATGGTGTCTTTTCACAGCAATAGAAACCCTAACTAAGACTGCTGTACTTAGCACAGTTTTTACTTAAGATATTTTCAGTCTGCAATTTGTGTGTGTGTGTGTGTGTCAGGGTGTGTATGTGTGTCAGGGTGTGTGTGTGTGTGTCAGGGTATATGTGTGTGTGTGTCAGGGTGTGTGTGTCAGGGCGTGTGTGTGTGTGTCAGGGTGTGTGTGTGTCAGGGTGTGTATGTGTGTCAGGGTGTGTGTGTGTCAGGGCGTGTGTGTGTGTCAGGGTGTGTGTGTGTCAGGGTGTGTATGTGTGTCAGTGTGTGTGTGTGTCAGGGTGTGTGTGTGTGTCAGGGTGTGTGTGTATCAAGGTATATATGTGTGTGTGTGGGGGTTAACGGCCTCATAGGCAAAGGAGCATCTGTATATCACTTCCGTTGTTTTGTGTTTGCTGAAAGTTTATAAAGATATATTGTGTTATATGCCTCATATCTGCGTTAGTTATCATTGTTTTTGTCATTAAGCCTCTGTAATCAGCCTGGTCATTCCCCTGTATGTCATTACCACACCTTAATGACCTGTTCCCCTGCTAGTGGGTACTCAGGTGACTCCTAACTCTTAGTTACCCGGCGCTGCTCTTCAGGGAGTGTCCTTTACAGTCCCCTGACACACATATGCAGTCTTTCTGGGCATTCAGCTACTGCCTCTCCCACTGCCCTTCTAAAATATTTGTGACTTAGCCAGTGCTATGCCAGCAGCTAGGTGTGAGGTAGGATCTGAAGTCACAACTTGATGCTTCAGTGAAACATCTCCTTCTCATGTGCAGCGAATGGAATGGGAGTAGCTCTGTAGAGTGCGTGGTCTCACCCTTGACCCACTGATTCCCTTACGGGTGCAGGGATCAGGCACGCATGTGTCCAGAGGAGACTTCTGGATGCCACCCCAGGGGCATCGACTGCACTGTAGCAAGCAGCTGTGAAAGTATGTCATCATTCAACACAGATGAGTATTGTGTAGTGACAATAAGATTCAGATGTGCATGCTCTGGGCCTCCTGGCAGGGAAGCCTCATGAGGGAGCAGTGAGTTTAGGTCACTGTGGTGGCTTCTGATGGTAAAAATTCAAATATGGAGCATGTCAGAAGCCCTCCTGTGGTCCAGAGAAAAGGGTCTTGAAGGAGGAAGCTGATACAAAAATCAAGGCTGGGAACCTGACCCCAAATGCCAAGCAGTGTGCTTGTTTACTGATAGCTTAGGAAGTGTGGGAGTCAGACAGTCTGGTGTCTAAGAAGAACTGGTTCAAATACGGAACTGGGAGATGTGAGAGCCACTGCTCAGATCAAATGCAGCTTCAGTCTTCCAGTAACTAGAAAATGAATACAGAGTAACAGAACGGTCTCACATTGGAGAACAGGCTGAACTACAAAGAAGACAGACAGTTTACGCATGGGTCAAGTCTAGGATAGGGACCAACAGGCTGAAGTGGGTGATAGTGATGGTGGGGGCTGTGCAAAGGCTTGTTTGGCTGCATCATTGCACGGCTCTCCAGGACTAGGGTTGGGGCAGTGCATCTATTCAGAGTACATAATACCATCCAGGGACCTGTCTAATGCGTGAAGCCCTGCTCCAGTTAGCAAAGAACTGGGGACTATGAGCCTGCAAGTCTCCAGCTTGCTGCATTAGCTCCGGGGCATATGAACTTCGGTGCATTGGGCTGTGTCCGCAGTTGATAAAAAAACGGACAGAAATCCAAGATCCAGGACCAGTCTTCAGTAGCAGGAACCAACCTTTCGTCCGCTATTGCGAAGATGCCAGCAAACAGCCTCCAGAGGAAGTACTAGGGACCAGTCCAGTGCTTTCTGCTTCTTCCTAGCTCACCCACCCAGCCTGAGCCTCTCAAATGCATGGGCTTCCTGCCTATGGGCTAGAAAGAAGTGCAGGCACCACCAGTTTATTCTTAGCCACCCGTCATCTCCGTTGTATCAGTTACTTTTCTCTTTGTGGCCAATACCTGACAAGAAGCAAGTGAGCAGAGGAAGAGTTAAGGAAGGACACCATCCATTATGGTAGGAAAGGCCAGTGGCGGGAGCAGAAGGCAGTAGCTCACATCTCAGCAGCAGTCAGGAAACAGGCGGACACAGTGCTCAGCTTGCCCTCCCTTCTGGTTCAGTCCAGGGCCCTGGTAGGTTTTCCTGTCTCAATCAATCGTCTAGCAAGTCCTCCACAGACATACCCAAAGGTTTGTCTCTTGGCTGATTACAGATCCTGTCAAGTTGCCAGTCAACCTCAGCCATCACAGCTGCCATGACAGAATACCAGCAACCGGTACCTTAACCAACAGAAATGCTTCCTAAGGCTCTGGAGGCAGCAAGTGCAAGAGCCAGGCCCCAGCAGGCTTGGTCTCGGAGGCTCTGTCCTTGGCTTACAGGTGACCTCCTTTCCATTGTGTCCTCACATGTCTTTGCTTTGTGGGCATCCCCTCACTCTTATGAAAACACCATTCATATTGTATTAGGGTCTCATCCGATCACTTCTTTAAATACACACTTTGTATTAATACTTGAAGTACTCTGGAGACTTTGCTAGCTTCAGTGAGGCTCGATTCTGGCCGTAGTAGTTTTCCTCTCTTTAGCCCTCTCCCTTCACTCCTGCTTTGTGTTCGTGTGGCTTCTGGCCATTTTGGACGGCAGCTCATTCTTGCACTTAGACTTGAAGATGAAGTCCCATCTGTTGCTTTGGCTCTGTCTTCTGGGACACAGCTGACACTTCTCAGCAAGCAAGGACTTCCAGGAGGTGAGGGATGAAGCCACATGGGCCATCCTGCATCCAACCCCTCCCCTGGGAGTGTTTCTGACACCAGGCTTGGCTTCAGTTCACCCAATCTCGGGACAGGGCCGTGTGACTAAAGTGTAACGGTCATTACAGTGACTGTAGGTTAATGGTCTGAGTTATTACATCTGGTCCCTAACTCACATGTGACCTTGGTGAGTTCACCTCTCTGAGCTACTCCCCCACTAGCAAATCAGAATGATTTATCTGTTTCGGGGAGTTATTTTAAGGGATAAATGAATCGATGTATGAGTGAGATTGCTGTGTGTGGTGATGCTCACGGGCCCCTGTAGACGCCAACTACGTGTGGTGATGCTCACGGGCCCCTGTAGATGCCAACTACGTGTGGTGATGCTCACGGGCCCCTGTAGATGCCAACTACGTGTGGTGATGCTCATAGGCCCTGTAGACGCCAACTACGTGTGGTGATGCTCACGGGCCCCTGTAGACGCCAACTACGTGTGGTGATGCTCACGGGCCCCTGTAGACGCCAACTACTCAGGAATCTGAGGCGAGAAGATTACTAGTCTGAGGCAGATTCTTCTCAAAAGAAAAAAAATTTCAAGACAGTGTCTCACTGTGCAGCTCTGGCTGTCCTGGAACTCAGTCTTCAGACTAGGCTGGCCTCCAACTAACAGAGATCTGCCTGCCTCTGCCTCCTGAGTGCTGGGGTTAAAGGTGTGTGTCACTATGCCTATCTTCAAAAGAAAAATTCTGAAAGGCTGAGGAAAGCCAAACATCGTGGCTCAAGTCTGCAGGAGGTTCAGAATTTCAAGGTCATCCTTGTCTATAAATTCTAGGCCAGTCTGGGCTATCTCTATCTGAAAACAACGACTGGAGAGGCAGCTAAGCAGTAGAATACTTGCATAGCATAAGGCTCTACCACAAAAATATATGCATGACACATAGACACACACACACACACAGAGGCACACACAGAGACAGACACACAGAGACATACAGACACACAGATACACACACACATAAAGACACACAAAAGGCAGACACACACAGACACTTACATAGATACACACACATACACACACATGTTTAGGTGGAAGTCCTACTGTTATCCATATATATCCCAAAAGATATTGGATGTTGGGGATCTCCGGTTAGGGGCCCCATTCCATGCTCTGGTCTGGCTCCTTCCATCCCAAACCCTGCCCTTGAGAAAGCCTGACAAAAGTCAGATTCTTCCTGGGACTGCTCAAGACCATGCCTACAGGCTATATAAGACCTGGTAGCCATGTTTGCAATGTGATTCCTTCCCTACCTTCCCAAGGGTTACTCAGGAGTTTCTTTGCTCTACTCAGATTTTACCTAGACTTGCTAATTCGGCATGATCTGACTTATTACATCAGCAGTGGTGTTACTACTGGGGGATTTAAACTTTTCAAAACATACATGCAGACACACATATGTGTATACATACAGACACATACATAGAGAGAGATACACAGATGACACGCTGATGCAGTCACACTGACTCAGTCACACATACCACATGCACAGAAACACAGACATACTGAATCATTTCTCTGCTCAACTCCCTTTCTGGACAGAGGCCTGAATAGAAGATGGCCATCATATATGTGGTCACACAGAGAAATTCTCTTACTTTTCTTTTTCTTTTTTTAAATTAAATTTATTTATTCTATATCCCTACCACAGTTTCCCCTCCTACCTCCCCTGCCATTTCCTCCTCCCACCTCCTTTCTGCCTCTCCCCCTATCCACTCCTCCACAGAGAAATATTTTTAAGGTTTTAGAAGAATGCCCACTCTGGCTATATTTAGTAGTTATTTTTATGGGACATAAGGAGCTTGGCTGAGATAGGAGTTGGGAGAAAAAAGCCCATTCCCCTCTCCCCCAGCAAGATGTAGCATGAACTCCCACTCCATCGGGAGAGGCCATATTGGAAATCCTGGGGTGGTTAGAAAAAGGTAATCCTTGATCCTGAGGGTTAGTGGTTATCTTTGGGGCATGCGTTTGTGTCAAACACTGGTTTTAACCTTCACTGTGTGTTGGGAAAACCTAAGAGACTGAAAAAAAAAAGACTGTCCTTGCCTTGGGCTAGCTTTCTTTATTTGTTTCAGAAGGAGATCTGGAAATCAGAGTTTAACCCTAGATTGTGAACCTAGGGTGGCAACTACTCAATTATTTATGGGTTATACCAACCATTTCTCATGCAGTTCATAAGTCTTCCAATAGACACTTATTGAGCGCCTGCTTCACGTTAGACACAGTTAGTTCTTGCTTTTAGGTTAGAGCAAGTAAAGTCCCTGTCTTTATAAAGCCTCCACTAAAGTACATAGAGACAACAAATGAAAATAACAAGTAAATTATATACCTTATTATATGCTTTCCAAATGAGTGCTCGGGAACAGTTAAATGGGAGAAATCACAGAGTAGGGTGGGGATGTGGTGCTAGGATCTTACTTAGGGTAAGCAGGGGAGGCTACATCACTAGGACATGGGAGCAGACTTCAGGAGGTGAGGGATGAATGATGTGGTTATCTAGAGAAATAGTGTTTCAGGGAGCAGAGGCCCTGAGGTGAGCATGAGGCTCACGTAGTAGAGCAAGGCAAGGATCATACTGTGGATAAAACTGGGGAAGTAACAGAAAATCTAAATAGAAGGGGAAAGGGGAGCCACTTGCATAAGGCCTCAGGACTATTTAATGTTAATTATGAATTGAGAATCCATGGGAAGGTAGGAGACATGAGAAGATCCAACCTACATCTTCAGTAGGTTTTTTGTTGTTGCTGTTGTTGAATGTAGGAATATGAGGGCAGAGGCCAAGAGGCTGGTCAAGTTACCTTGAACATTACATCAAGGGACAAAAGCCAGACACAGAGGACAGATAGATACTGGACAGTTCCGCCCACACAAGGTCCCCAGGGCAGGTAAACTCATAGGGACAGAGTTTAAAAGGGCGGTTTCCGGGGACTAGGGGAGAGGAGGACGGGAGGTAAAGTTCAACAGACACAGCTTAGGAAGATGGGAGAAACTCTGGGACTCGCCTTGATTGCGCAACACTGTGATGGCTCCTAATGCTACTGAACTCTTCGTTTTAAAAAGAGGGGCCAGGGAGATGGATTCAGGATCTGAGCTCAGATCATCAGAAGCCATACAGAGCCGGATGAGGTAGCAATCCTCAGGCTTCTTTAGTATGAGACATAAGGCAGAGATGTGAGGAAAAGCTCATTGGCCAGCCAGTCAGATGTAGGAAGTGGCCAACAAGAGCCCCTACCTCAAACAAGGTGGAAGGCAGAGACCAGTATTTGAGGTTATCTGTTATCTGATTTCCACAGGTGCCTTATGTGGCTTGTGCATACCTGCATCCCCACACAAAGATGTTTTAACAGTAGAATGGTAAATTTTATTATTTACATTTTCCACAGTTAAACAAAAACATACACAAGAGCCTATTGCAAAACTCCAGGTGAGGGACGGGACTGGAGGCTTGGAGCAGAAGCTGCTGGTGATGGAAGTAACAGATGTGGTCAGGTGATATCTAGAACAGAGAATGTGCGGGAGTTGGGAGTAGGGTGTAGAAGCGAGCTGCCAGGTCTGGCCCTGGCACTTGGTACTGAACAAGTAGAAGAATGAAGGAGCCTTCCATGAGAAAAATAAGGTTGGGAGCAGAGCAGGTTTGAACACAGTGAGCTTGTGACATCGATCAGACGTCACCAGAATGGACAGATCAAGCTCAAGTCGGGTGACAGAAGCTTGCATGAAGACTGAGTGGCGATATTGGTAAAAACCCAACACACACACATTGTTTTCCGGATGACACGAACTCTCAAGATGAGACCCTAGGAACCTCGGAGGAGAGCATCAGCAAGGAGAGGAAGGGCAGCTGGGAGAGGAAGGGAGACTCAGAGAGGATGGTTGATGGCAGCCAAGCTTGGGAAGCGCTTCTGGTAGACCAGGTAGGATGAAGGTTGAGAAACGCCCACTGCTTTGGCAACAGGAGAGCTGGCAGCGAGGAGCTGGGGGCGGAGCCAATGGATGGGGTGTAGTTCTAAGAGCCATTGCGGGCCAGTCTCAAAGGAGAGTACAGGAGTGTGCTTACACCCACGCTGGACTGTTCTTCCAAGGTAGGATTCGGCCCTGGAGCAGATGAGTCAGCCGAGGATAAACCTGTTTCTTCTCCAACACAGACGCTACTTTAAAACCCTCTTCAACCATGGACTTTTACAATAAAATGTTCCTCTTCTTATACTAGAATTTGGACTCAGTATTTTTTTTTTTTTTTTAGTTTATGTGTACGTGTGTCAGTGTGAGTATATGCTAAGTGTGTGCAGATGCCTTTAGGGGCTAGAAGAGGGTGTCAGATCCCGCCATCTGACGCGGACGCTGAGAACTGAACGTGGGTCTTCTGGAAGAACATGAAGTGGTCTATTCTGCGGCGTCATCTAATAATCTCTCCAGCCTCCCTCCCCCACAGGCTTCTTTTTACTTTGTTGGTGTTGTTTGTTTGAAATATGAGCTCACTGTGGAGCCCAGGGTGGCCTGAAGCCTCCACCTTCCTGCTTCAGCCTCCCAGCTTCTGCAACCACAGGTGTCTGGCACTGCACTCTTTGTTACGCTGTGAGCTGAGTCCCTTCAAATCTGTTTATGGAAGTACTGACCCCCAGTTCTTCAGAATCTGACTGTTTGGAGACAGGGCCTTTAAAGGGGGGTGGTTAATGAAGAAGGGGATGGGGTTATAGTGCTCCGCACCTTCCTCCTGGTCGCAGGCTGTGGGATGTGCACCTGGGAGCTGCCTTTGAGAGACTGTGAGCCTCCTTGCTCTGACCAGCTCTTAAAGCCCACAGTGCTCAAAGTAAAGAGTCATTATTATTTAGAGAAGAGCTGGGGCAATTGGGTAGAGTGGTACCTGCGGATGTCTCTGCCCCTCTCGCCATCGCCGTCGGGATGTGGGAGATTCAGGCTGTACCCCCTCTAGACAGGACCCTGCACCATCCCCTTCCCCTACCGAGGATCACAGGACGAGAGCGCATAGCCCCCTGGTGCTGACTGGTGGAGGAGTCGCAGCTAGTTAGAGCAGCATCAGCAACTGTAAATCAGGTGAGGGATTCTTCCCGTGGTGTGTGTGTGTGTGTGAGATGGGGAGAGAGGGAGGAAGTATGCCAAAATGCCACCTTCCATGCGGCTGCTCCCGGCTGCTGTTCCAGACGAAGAAGCTCTCGGCTGTGTTCCAGGTTCTTCCTTGGCTTTTCATGTTCACCCGGGGGAGGAGTGTGTGATAACGCTTCCAAGCCAGGGGGCCTGCGACATAGCTTTAAATCACCCAGAGGCATCTGGTGTAGCAGGGGCCTTCCCTGGAAAGTGTGAGGCACGCACCCGGGCAGGAGGGGGACGGACGAGCTCTGTTGCAGGACTCAGTGTCTGAGAGCGTGGAGAATTTAAGGTACTGGTGTTTTAAAGAGATTGTAAGATTATAAACTGGGAACCCCCGAAGACCTTGCAGGAGGTGCCCTCCTTCCCTTAGGATACACGAGGTTAGTGATCTCTGGGGGGAGGGGGAGGAGCGACTTTTCAGTGTTGAAGCTGTTCTTCGCACTCTGATACACAGCCGCTGACCCATGTTCATGCAAGTAATCCAATTAACCTCACTAGTTTACCAAGCTAGACTTGGGTACAATAATTTTTTTTTTTGGTCTGTCATTGGAGTCAATGGGCATTTGTTCACCTCTCCCCAGGAAAAGTCATGTGACAGCATGCTAGACATATGTGTCCCTAGACGCTGGAGAAGATTTCCCAAGTCTTAGCCCTAAATGTCCAAACTGGTAGCTACCTCGCTGAGAAAATGTCCTCTTCAGGAAACAGGCACAAAAGGGAGTGGTCACTCTCCACCTCGAAGGGAAGTCTGAAAGGAACGCAAGGCAGGAACCGGGAGGCAGGTGCGGAAGCAGGAGCGCAGAGGAATGCGGCTTACTGACTTGCTTTTCACGATCGGCTTGCTTTACACCACAACCCAAGATCAACAGTGGAGGGGCGGTACTGTCCGCAGAGGGCTGGGTCCTCCCACAGCCATTATTAAACAAGAAAACACTCCTCCACAGGCTTGCCTACAGGCCAATCTGAGGGAGGCATCTTCTTAATTGGGGCCCTCTCTTCCTAAATTACCCTAGTTTGTTTCAAGTTGACAGAAAACTAACCTGTAAAGCCGGAATCTAGTAGGCTCCAAGTGCAAGCCGTGGACAGGTGAAACTGGTTCTTCAGGCAAGGATGGCGGTGAGGTCACCAGTGAGCCACCCCTCATGTGTCTTAAGAATTCTTGCAAAATAATGAGGAAGAGGGACCTACATGATCTAGTCTGACCTCTGCAGAGGAATTTTCTGCACAGATGTTTCTCTCAGACCTGTTCATAGATCTTCTATTGAGCAAAACCGTCTATTGGGCACCAGAGACCCCGTCTGTGTCTTCCATCCCTGCCCGCCTCCCGTCTAGAGCACCATGGAGGCTACTTTAGAGGAACAAGCCATTCCTGGGCTAAAGCCAAGCCGAAGAGGCTGAAAGAAAGGAAGGCTTGGAAGTGCAGTGGTGAGCAATGGTTTATCTTGAACATCTGGTCTATCCCAAAACACATTGTCTGGCCTTGTGTGTGGCTCAGGTTGGTGACACCCCCTCTCCTTTTTACTATCTCCTTTTCCTCCCAATATCTAAAATTCTACCTGGAGCCTACTCTACAGGGCCACAGAAACACTCAGACAGGAGTCAGCACGCTCAGCCACAGTCTGGACCTTCATCTCAGCAAGCGGTGACCGTACGCTGCCTCAGGTCAAAGCTTCTGGAGTTTGCAGACTGGCCTGGGGCCAGTGAGGAAGGACAGGATGAGCTGGAACCCAGGGATAGGACACCAGAGAGGCCGAAGTGACTTAGGCTGTGGTGTGGTGCCGGACAGGCCCACCACTGACCATGCATGGAACAAAGGTGACCAGAAACAAGGACCCATGAAGACTATGCACTGCCTCCCGAATCTATGCCAAACTCAGACTTTGCCTTAAATATAAGATTGCAAAAAAGGTCTTAGTTAAATGTAGGATCACAGATATTCAGAATGGTGGTCACTAGAGGTTGCAGGGAAGTCATGGGTAAATGGCAGAAAGTTTCTGCTGTGTAACAAGGTAGTGTTGCTTGGAGCTAACCGTATAGTGGTCTCCCCACATCTGCAGGAGATACCTTCCAGAGCCCGCCAGTGAATACATGAGAACACAGTCTCAGCTCTCATATACACACAAACCTCTGCTAAAATTTCACGTATAAACTAGTCATAGTAAAATTTAATAATAATACAATGTAACAGTTATGACAGAACACTATAAAATGATTATCTAAAACTTGTGAATTATTTATTTCTAGAATTTTCCATTTAATATTCTTAGACAATAGTTCACCACATGCAACTAAAACCTAGGAAAGAAATCAAAACTGCAGGCAGGTAAAGGAGTGTGTGCTGCGTTAAATATTTACATTTTTCTAAGAGGGGAGATGTTAAGTACCCTTACACACATGCACACACACATGCCTGTAAGCACACATCAATAAGTTATAACAAAGGGTTGGGAAGAAACTTTGGAGGGTGGCAGATATGTTTATAAACTTGGTGATGTCATGGGTGCATATTTACCTCTACATGTGTTGTGATCCTAATGATCTGAACATGAACTATGTAGGTTTCCGAAAAGGATATATTTATTTTTATTTTCTGTGTATGTGTGAGTGCTTGCGTGTATGTGCACACCACAGTTCAAGCCTGGTGCCTGCAGAGGTCAGAAGAGGGTGTCTGGTTCCCTGAACTGGAGTTACAGGTCACTCTGAGTTATCCAATATGGTTGCTGGGAACTGAGCCCAGGTCCTCTGCAAGAGCAGCAAATGCCCTCAACTGTTGAGCCTTCTCTCCAGCCCCAGATGTGAAGTTTCAAAAGTGCCAACCATTCCTCACTAACATAGCTTAAAATCTAAGATCAACCAGATGGGGAGCTGTGTGACCCCCAACCCCGACTCTTCATCATTCAGTGACCAAAGAGGAAGGAGCCAGAAACACCAAAACACCCCCCCCCCGCTGCCCCACCCTGGCTTTTGTGCCCTGTAGAGGCTGTGTGGTGACCAGACACTTAGAGTTATGTTTGCTCTCACGTTGTCTCTGGGACTGTATTGTTGGCTTTCTTTTTAAGAAGACGTTTGAAGTCCTCTAATGAGTCGGTGTTTATATTTCATGCCAAATGAGCACTCATTATTATCCACCGCTACGAAGGCATGTGGTGTTTTCTGTGTTTAGGCAGCTAGTTTCGGAATCCAATAATAGCCTGTCTTACACTAGACAAGAGCCGGAAAAGTTGCATGTAAATCAGGTTTCTGACAACTTAGTCGTGTTTCAAAATCACTGGAGGAGCCACCAGAAGGAAAGAAACTTTTGATGATTTTTTTTTCATCTTGTTTTTTTTTGGTGAAATGAAACCATTCATGTACTACAATGAATAGAATTGCCTCCCTTCTAGGCCATTCAAATTTTATAAATTGAGATTTTGTGTTGGCATGTTTTTAGAGACAGGCTGCTTAAATGCTTGCCTGCCTGACATCCTTGCGCTTTCTTGTCTCTTCCTTTCATGCGTTTCCTTGGCCACTTTTAACTGGACCGTGACTCACATAACTCATGGAGTGCCTTAGAAGCAGACCAAGATGTTCAGCGACCGTCCCAAGAAACCTGGGCCTGGCAGTCATCCCAGCAGTGGGGGAAGCCACATGTTTCCTCAACCAGCTCAACTGGCAAAGGTAATTACAGTCAGAGGAGGAGGCACTTGCTCAGAGCCGCTGGTGGGAGCAGAAAGAACAGGTCCAGCGCCTTTTGTTTCAGCCCAGCACACACAAAATGATGAAATGAAGTTGGTTCACAGCTCGCCCTAAGGGTGCTTACAAACCACTTCCCTGGGGGCCTTTAAAAATAGCAATGGTAAACACATACCCGCTGCCCTGGGGGATTTTGAATGGGTCCTGTTGAGAAGAAGAAGTACAGAACGGAAGGACATCCCCCCAGGCCTGGGCCAAGCCCTGGAGCTTGCCAGAGCGATTCTCTGAGGATTCATGGGTAGCACAAGCCTTGGAGTCCAGAACCAGCCTCAGAGAGGCTCGGGCTCAGATGAAATGTGACCCTCTTGTGTCTCCCAGAGGGAATGGTCGGGACTTGAGTTTGACAGGGGACTCTCTGATGCCCAGGAGAACAAAGGGGTGCTCACCTGGAGGCTCCTTGTGTAAGGGGCTGGGCAGCACTTCCTTGAGGTCTCCCAGCCCAGTCCTCTTGGGGACCAGACAATCAGCAGGAGAGTGTTTGACTCAATGGTGCAGGCCTGCAATCTAAACGGTTCTAAGCACACTGTGGGATGAGCAAGGTATTCTCTTTTCTTACCCTTGTGCGAAGGGAGGGGGGGTCTTTCAGAAAAGGGTTCTAGAAGATGAGGGAGTTTCTAGATTTTTCACTCGAAGGGTATTGTGAAGGAGGAAACACCTGCCTGTTCGAGAGCAGAGGACACTCGGGGTCCTGAAACCCCATATTGCCTATCTTCAGTTACACCCTCACCCCCATTTTAGGCACTTAGAACCTTCCAAGTTCTTGCCTCCACGTTTCAGGGGTCCAGTGAGAAAGCCGGGGACGCGTCAGGCAGCAGAAAATTCACAGTTGGAGGACTGAGGCTCCCGTTCTCGTTCTGGAGGTGGATGCCGTTTCTGCTTTCTGTACATTGCCATCTGCTTATTCATTTACCAAACAGACACCTACTGAAATGAGGACTGCATACAACACAGACTGCCTGGGAGAGGTGACAGCCACATCCTCGACTTTGTGTGTGTGTGTGTGTGAGAGAGAGAGAGAGAGAGACAGAGAGAATATAAATATACCATTATAATATTGTTTTAGAGTCAGGGTTCTATGGCATGATCTCAGATAATCATCCCAACACACACACACACACACACACACACACACACACACAGCCTCCCTCCCTCTATTGGACAGTTGGGTAAAATGGCAGATCACCATTAATATCAAGTCCTTATTGAAAGGCGGCAGCAGCTAGTGGACACTGGGTAATTAGAGTGGCACTCAGAGAGGTCAGTGGTTCTTTGAGGATTTTTTTTCAAATATACCGTCATAGATCCATATCAGCACCTTGACATCTAGGCCTCCTTGGAATTTCTCCAGCAGAGAGTGGGAACACTTCCCAGATTAGTCCCGTTTCCTTACTGTGGGGAGGGGCTCAGAGCCTGTCTGTGGTTGGCTCTGTCCTGGCGACAACCCTGGATTCAGCTGGGCTGTGACTTACATATTAATAACGCTGCTTCCTGCTGTCCTCAATCAGGATAGGTTAGATATCCCCTGCGGGCTGCCTGTCCTACATGTAAGCTCGTTCTTCCTCATTCTCTGCAGCACTTCAAGCTTAAATATCACCCTTCGTGAAGAATGTAAATGATAGTCTGAGATTGTACGGAGCTAGACAGAGGACGGTAAACAGCAGTTATATTACTTTTTCAGAAAAGCCTGCGTAAGGATTCGTACTGCATATATATCATATGGAATTTGCTTCCATCTCTTCTTTGGAAGAGTAGCCCTTTCAGTGAAGCTGAACTGGCTTTAAAACAAGATCAGAGTTAATGTCCAATTCTGTCACCCAGGAGTCAAAGGTATAGCGCCACGAATTAAACTACTTAACCCTTGAAGTCATGGAGAACCTGTGTCTGACAGATGACTTTTGTCTTTAAAATGTTAAAAAGAAAAGAAAAGTCACCCCCAGCTGCGTGACTTTCCTGTGAGGGCAAATTTTTCCCTTGGTCTCCTAGGCTGGAGCTCAGGATGGAGAAAGGCAGAACTCTCTAGAACTGGGTCTTCCATGTGTGACATCTCCATCCAGGCCCTCTGCTTTGGCTTTCCTGGTGTTGAAATTCCCACTAGCTCATACGTCATGTTCAACGTGTGCCATCCTTAACCAGTGGGATGTGGTAACAAAACATCTCCAAGCGATGGAGCCGGAGAACACAGGGAGACCAAGGGCCCACAGGAAACCTTAGACCCCTCCCATGGGCCGTTACCTCAACATAGCACTGTCTGTGACTGGGCGTAAGCATAATTGAATCTGGGCTTAGTATTAAGAGAATGCTTGTCTTCCAGAAATATATATGAAATATATATGTATATATATTCAGTAATTAATAACCTGATATTAATTTTGTCAGTAATAAAGGTGATACCTAGTTAGTCTCCTCTGGACTTAGAACTTTGGTAGAGAAGAAGGCTGTTTTTTGGGGGCCATGCTGGATTCTGATGCAGACAGTTAATTTAGCCCTCAACCCTGACAATGAAAAGAAAACGGATGTTGGGAATGTGCTATGTATCAAAAATGACGGGCTGTGAAGCTGGAGGGCGGCATGAGCCTCCCTGGCACAGAGAACTGGAAACTTAAGAGAGAACAGAAGTGGGAAGGAGTGAGAGCGCTTGAAGACCCCGTTAGGCTTTCTGCTGGTGCAATGAAACACCACGGGCAAAAAACAAGTTGGGGAGGAAAGGGTTTATTCAGTTTACACTTCCACATCACTGCTCATTATCAAAGGAAGCCGAGAAGGAACTCAAACAGGACAGGCACCTCAATACAGGAGCTGATGCAGAGGCCGTGGTGGGGCGCTGCTTACTGGCATGTTCCTCCATGGCTTGCTCAGCCTGCTTTCTTGTAGAACCCAGATTACTAGCCCAGCTACAGCACCACCCACAATGGCTGGACCCTCCCTCATCAATCACTAATTAAAAAATGTTCTTCAGCTGGATCTTATGGAGGTATTTTCTCAATTTAAGTCCCCTCCTTTCGGGTAACTCTAGCCTGTGTCAAGCTGACATAAAACTATCCTGCACAAAGACTGTTGACCATAGATGCTTCTAGAACACTGAATAAGGAAACCTGTACTGAGAAGAAGCTAGAGAAGTGGCCAGGTTAGTTCACGCAGGGTTTGTATGTTGTGGCAAAGAGCTTGACACTGATGCTCAAGGCTGTGGGAAGTCAAGAGGATCTTGAAAGCAGAACTATAACGACCTTACTCTTCCAATATTAGCATTATTGCTAATACAAGAGAGAGCGCTGCCTCTAGAAATGGACCATAAGGACAGACAAAGGAAGCTCATTTAGGAGATTCTTCCCTTAGTCCAGATGGAAGATCAAACAACGATCACACAGAGAAATAGTTTGATAGGAGATACCATTGGGAGATCCAATCTTCAGAGTTTACTGGTAGATCAGACGCAAGGACTGAGAGAAAGGGGAGAAGTGTTGGATGAGGAGATGGGTAAGAGATGGTGGAGTGGGAGCAGGAAGTAAGGGAATTCAGATGTCATGAGACTTCTCTACAGCAGTGTCAGGATACGGGGCCTGGTACTCAGATGGTGTTGAACAACACTTACGACTAAACCCACTTGTTTTTCTCATCCACCTGCACGAATCATTTAACTAGTGTATTAGTTACTTTTGGGTTGGCATGGCCAGAATACCAGATCTAAGCGAGGAAGAGAAAGTTTATTTTGGTTCATTTCAGAGAGGTTTTAGCTCATGGTGGAAGGAGAAGCATTGGGGTATGGCGGAGACTCACAGTGTAATAGCAAACCAGGAAGCATTGCAGGCAGGTGGAGCCAGCGGCAGGTCTAACCACAAGTTCAACTTAAAGTTCTAAAAACTAGGGGCCACTAGTGAGACTTTATTATTATTGCTATTGTTCCTTATGTTGCTGTTGTTTCTTAGGGTCTGGGATTCAATGATACAGACCCCCTTTGGAAAATTCCGCAAAGGTGGGCTAGAAGAGTGGCCCAGCGGTTAACAGAGCACTTACTGCTTTTCATAGAAGACCCAAGTACAGTTCCTAGCACCCAGTCAGGTAGCTCACAGTGCCCTGTAACTTCAACTCAAGGATCTCTAACGCCTCCTTCAGGTCTCCATGGGCACCTCAACTCATATCCACATAGCCACACACAGACACACAAACATACCCATAATTAAAAATAAAATAAATTAAAAATTCTGCCTAGAAAAAAATTGTAAAGAATTATTTCATGACCTTATTTTGAGGAGCTTCTCATCATTTCCAGGATAATTTTTCCTCTCCATACAGTAGCTGGTTGTCAGTCATTTTCTTGGGGCAAAGAATGCAGAAGACTTTTTATTCACTTCAATGAATGTCTTTTTGAGGAAAAAAAAGGCTCTTTAATTAATGTGTTTATGGGGCACAATAGCTTTTTAAGGACTCCAGTCCCTTCCTAACACACACAGCTGTGCTTCAGAGCTCGCTTCTTCACCCAGCCAAAGGGCCCCCCAGGGACCCACTATTCAGCCAACCTCTGCCTCTCAGACTCTGCACAATGGAGCCGCTTCCCTGCAACGCTCCTGCCTACAGAATCTCATTCATCGGCCTGAAAGGGGCTGAGATATTTAAAGCTCATTTCAGGAATGTTTCATAATAAGAACTGGGGGGAAAGAACATAATCTCATTTTAAAAGATTTCCTTCCTCTGGTCTGCTGATAGAATCAAACAATTGGGCATCCCATCTGTCCCGTAACCCGTCCAGATTGTGTGATGTGGTTTTGAAGTTATTTGAGTTCCTTTGTTCCAAGGCACCTCTGGGGGGATTCTTCCCCCTCCGTGGTGTACACACACTCTGCCATTTGATCCTTGGATTTGCAATTCCAGTAACAAAATAATGAGCCAGCACTGTAGGAAAATGTCACTCTGCTGCAGCAATCAGGACCTAGGACGGGAGAGGGAAGTGATTGCTAAATGGCAAAATGGATTTAAAGGAACATTTTCAAGGTAATAGGAAAACAGGGCTGGCAAGGTGCCTCAGTCAGTGGAGTGTTTGTTTGCCTTGCAAACAGGAGGACCTGGGTTCCAACCCCAGAGCTCACAAAAAGAGCTAGGTGTGCTGGTGTGTGCGGATATTCCCAATGCTGGGCAGGAGGGGACAGGAAGATCCTGTTTGTGATGGATACACCTTTAATCTTGGCACTCAGGAGGCAAAAGCAGGCAGATTTCTGGAGTTCAAGGCCAGCCAAGGCTACACAATGAGACCTAGTCTGAAGAAAAAAACAATAAAAAAGGACAAACAAGCATCCCCCCAAAACAAGCAAACAAAACCAAAAAAAAAAAAAACCCAAACAAACAAATCAGGTGGAAAACTGCATGCACCCTGCATATACACACACACAGGCATGCACATGCACCCTGCACACACATGCCTCCTGCATATGCATGCACCCTGAACACACACATGCACTTTGCACCACACACACCCACACACACACCCTGCACAAACATGCCTCCTACACGTGTATACACCCTGCACATACAAGCACCCTGCACACACACACACACACACACACACACACACACACACACACACACACAGAAACCCTGCACACACACACACACACACAATTTTATAGGAAAACATATAAATATTAAGAAATTTAAAACATTAGTAAAAATAGGGATGGCTCCCTATGCAATGTGCTGACAAACCTGCCATGTCCCCTCCAGGCCAGGTGTCTGCTCCAGTCTGCTTGTGAGACTGCTTCCCTGGTGTCTTCTCAGGCCCAGATGGTGTGGATGGTGGGCTATCACAGATCACCATGGGTGGTCTTTCCTGGTTTCTGTTGTGCCCAGAATTTCTCTCCACAGTGCAGTTCAAGGGTCAGCAAAAGTTTTTAGAAACGGCCAAAGAATAAAAATATTTTAGGTTTTAGAACTTGGGTGGAGCTCAGTGGTAGAGCCTTATGTGTGTGTGTAAAGCTCCAATTTGAACCCCAGCGCCTCAAGAAATAAGTAGATATTGGAATGATTTCGGAAGGAGAGTGACCTTGGCAGCAGGGGAAGAACAGACAAATGCAGACAGAGCTTAAGTGAGGAGTTTATTGAGAGAAGGGTAAAGGGGAGGAGAGAGAGAGAGAGAGAGAGAGAGAGAGAGAGAGAAAGAGAGAGAGAGAGAGAGAGAGAGAGAGAACTGTTTGCCTCTTCAGAACAGTGGGACCACAGCAGGAATGGGCATCTCTTAAAGGGATATTTTGCACCTGTGTATAGACCATGTAAGAACATAACAGTCATAGGACCTGGGGCTGGCCAGGGTACTGCCTGAGTGTATCCTGCCAGGTGGCAGGGGCCAGCATAACGCCTCCTGAATCCTAATAAATATAAAATACATTTGTCTTTTTTTTTTTTTTCTGAGACAAGGTTTCTTTGTGTAACAGTCCTGGTTGTCCTAGCACTCACTCTGTAGACCAGACTGGCCTTGAATTTACAGAGATCCTCCTGCCTCTGCCTCCTGAGTGCTGGGATTAAAGGTGTGTGCCACCACTGCCCAGCAAAGTATATATATATTTTTTAATTTAGAATTTCTTTTCTTCCTTTGGGTTCTGGGATTAAAGCCACAGCCTCGGGCTGCTAGGAGCTAGAGTTTGTTGCCAGCCAGCCCTAGAGTTTGTTGTCTTTTAATAACAGCTAGATTCTGCCGTGTAGCATAAAAGCTACCACCCAACACATGCTAGCACATAGGATGACTGTAACCCAGCCAGAGTGTTTATGGACATGAAAATTTGAACTGCAAATAAAATTTACGTTTTCGCCAATTTTTTATTTTTAGAAAAATCATCAAAAAACCATAAATAGTATTTTTATCCAATGTGTTATACAAGACTAGACAATAGTCGGGTCAGGTATGGCTTATGAGCTGTTGTTTGTCAACCCTTTTCTCATTTCTGGGTTTTGTGTGCCTTTTACCCCTAGTGACTAGGGTCAAAATCCTTGTCAACCAGCCAGCATCACTGATACAGTACACAGGAGAAGACCACGAGAGGATGGGTCTCTGTACTTGGAGCTACTATACTAAAGTATGGCCTGCAGAAGACAGCAACATTTTCAGGATAATAACAGAGAAATGAACTGCATGCCTGTCAAGAAAGCCAAACCCTGAAGAAAAAGCTGAAGTAAGGGTTCCTACTTCAGTTATAAAAATCACAATTTCATCTCACATGGCTAAGGTAACATTTGACCTAATTAGGTTGGCAAGGTGATTCTGGTGGGTAAATGTATCCGTCATGGTCTTTAAAAGTCTGTGCACCAGCTGCATGATGCAACTGACTAAGAACAGGGGCAGACGTAATTGTAATTTGTATCTTCTTACTTTTATCCATCTTCCATACAGTGAGACACAAGACACACAGCCTTGTTCATAAGTTAAAGGGTACGAATGTCAGCGCTTTGCTCTGTCTGGTTATCTTTCTCTTGGCAGACTTCATATTTAAGATTGTTCTTGAACATCGAGGCCTCCCTGAGCCATGAGCAAAATGAAGCAGGACTCACCAAGGTCGAAGGGGCACATACTGACTCTGTCTGGAAGCTTTTCAGCAGCCTTCTTCCTTTTTCTTCCTGTCCATTTCCCTCCGTCTTCCTTCCCACTCCCAGATGTAGCCAGCTTCCATTAGAGGTCTGAATGGATGGATCTTGCCTTTCTCTGTAGCATACTCATCTCCATTTATAGGGATCTTGTGATGTTAGCCGTCATTCCCTGTCTGATGTATCTGGAGTCACCTAGGAAACATGTCTCTGGGTGTGTCTGTGAAGGTGTGTCCAGAGAACTTAACTGAAGACTCACACTGGATGTGGGCAACACCATCCCAGGGGCAGAGGTCTCAGACTGAGTAAAAGACAAAAAAATGAGAGAGCAACTGAGCACCAGCATCCATCTCTCTCTGCTTCCTGACCTTCGACAAAATGTGACCAGCCACCTCGTGCTCCTGCCACCAATGCCCTTCTTCCACACTGGACTGCATCCTCCCAACTATGGGCCAAGAGGAACGTTTCCCTCTTGAGGTTGAAGCTTGTCACATATCCCATCACAGGAGCGGATACTGATAGATGAAATCATCTGGAGAAAAAGGTCCCAAAGTGGAACCAAAGCTTTGGGTCACACAGCCATCAGTTAGTTAACAAATACTTCATTTCTTCTCCAGCACAGAGGATGGAATCCAGGGTCCTATACATGGTAAATTTTGCTTTACTACCAACTGTATGTCCAACCCCAAAAGAGGAGACTCTTTAGAGTCTCCTTGGAGACCTGCCCTATAGCAGGTGCTGGAGAGCTGCAGAAGCATACTGCTTCCTCTCTGCTTCCCGTCTGCTTTCTGTCTGCTTCCTGTCTGCTTTCTGTCTGCTTCCTGTCTTCTTCCTGTCTGTTTCCTGTCTTCTTCCTATCTGTTTCCTGTCTTCTTCCTGTCTGTTTCCTGTCTGCTTCCTGTCTGTTTTTTGTCTTCTTCCTATGTTTCCTGTCTGCTTTCTGTCTGCTTCCTGTCTGCTTTCTGTCTGCTTCCTGTCTTCTTCCTGTCTGTTTCCTGTCTTCTTCCTATCTGTTTCCTGTCTTCTTCCTGTCTGTTTCCTGTCTGCTTCCTGTCTGTTTTTTGTCTTCTTCCTATGTTTCCTGTCTGCTTTCTGTCTGCTTCCTGTATGTTTCCTACCTTCTTCCTATATTTTTCCTGTCTGCTTTCTATCTATTTCCTGTCTGCTTCCTATCTATTTCTTGTCTGCTTCCTGTCTATTTCTTGTCTATTTCCTGTCTGTTTCCTGTCTTCTTCCTGACTGTTTTCTTCCTGTATGTTTCCTGCCTGTTTCCTATCTGTTTTCTGTCTTCTTCCTGTCTATTTCCTGTCATCTTCCTGTTTGTTTCTGTCTTCTTCCTATCTGTTTCCTGTTTCTATGTTTCCTGTCTGTTTCCTGTCTTTTTCCTGTTTACTTCCTGTCACTTTCCTGGCTCCCTGTCATTTGCACTTCAGGATACAGTGTTGTAGCTGGAAACTCAGGTCCACCAACATGAGGAGTATCAGGAAGAAAAGGAAGGAAGAAGCCACCTGGGAACCTGGATGTTTGATGTTCTTTGCTGAGGCAGGAGGAATGAAGGGTCCACGCTGAGACTGCTAAAGAGAGCAGTACCCACGGCCTGTGTTCTGGCTCTCAGCTGCCTGGAATGCGGTTCCCCTAGATACCATGGACAACTCTCTTACCTCCAATCACCACCTCTGCCCAGAAGCCTGTCTGACTTAGCTCCTTACAATGTCAGGTCCCACCCCCCTGGAACACTCCCTGCTTTGCTCCCGTGACCTCTTTCCATCCCTCCTTTTTCTTTTGCAAATAGATTTGCCATCTTCCAATAAATAGAGTATAAATATATTGACATACTTTGATTATGCATTGTTTGCTATACCCCTGCCAAGGCACTAGAGTGTAAATTCTGTTAACGGCCTTGTCTTCGTTCACTGATGCATCAAGTGCCTGAAGGACGGCAGATGCTCACTAGATGCATGTTCCCTGAATGGGCGATTTCCTCTCATATTTTTGGTGAATTTACCTTTGTTCTCTGTTATGGTTTGAATGTGAAATGTCCCTCACAGGTACAAGTGTTTGAGCACTTAGTTCCCCAGCTTGTGGTGCTGTTTGGAAAGGTTTTGAAACCTTGGGAACATGGTGCTAGCTGTCAGATGTAGACCCTTAGGGATAAACCTTTGAGAGTCTAACACAGCTCTGCTTCCAGTCCTGTTCTCTGCTTCCTGGTCTGCCGAGACATGAAATCCTCCCGCCATGCTCTGCCACTGTGAACTCCACCATGATGGACTCCATGGGCTAGCATCCTTTCTCTCTAAGGTTGCTTTCGTCAGGTGGCAGCAGTGAGAAAAGTGACCAGTGTTCATGGATTCTGAAGCATCCTCCCACCCAAAGACGTCTTTACCAGCCGAAAGCAGGCAGCTTTGGTTTGTTCCTGTGATTGTTGGTGTTTAAGTAGCTGACCTGGAATCCCTGAAGGGTCTTTGGTCCCACCTCCCCTGCGGGCTGCCTGTGAGAGCAGGGGTTTGGATGGGTCTGCTTCTGATTTCAGGTGCTGAAGACAGGATGAGGCTTGAGTTGGTCAAGTTAGGCAAATGAAAGCGACATTGATGAGAAGGACATTGGCGAGTGTTCCTCCTAGGATGCCCTATAGGTGAGGCTGTAAGGAGAAAGCAAAATGTTGGGGACAAGGCCAACCCATGGGACAGGGAGAACAAAGGTGGAGCAGGCAGGAGGGGCTGGATCCTGCAAACCAGGAAAGCCAGACAGAGGAGTCTTGGCTTTTTTTGCGGTGAGGCACAGCAGGGGAGTGGCCTGATGGAAGCTGTGTTGTGGAAGAGTCCCCAGATTGCTCTAGACAAACCTCACTGCACCGTGGAGCCTGCTGGGAATTGGGAGCCTCGGCTAGTGAGGTCTGAATAGGCATTAGTAAAGGAAAACCTCAAAGAAATCTTGAAAGAATCAACACAGTTTCCCCAATGTTTCTTTAGGAAAAACTCTGAACACAGAGAACTATGTGACAGAATATTATTATTTCTCTGTGTGACCAGGAATCAGAAACAATAGAATTTTACTTGGGGTTGTTTTATTTCCAGGAACCTCAGTGATTGATTATAATAGATAAAACACACACACATGCACTTGTACATGTGCACACTCACACACAAGCCTCTACACACATGCACACACAGAGTTTCAACTGTTGCAATTAAATCTGGGATTATGTATTTGATCAGATTTTTTTATTGTAATTTCATAGAACCAAAACTGTAATCCTATGTGACCCTCTGTAGCAGTCACCATTCAATGAGTCAATGACAAAAGGAAGGTGCTGCCTGGTTCAATGCCTCTGTGATCATCATCACTGCCAGCAAATTATTTTAAACATTTGTGTTGGTTGAGCTGAAATGAAGAAAATGTTGTTTTATCTCTCTCCAAAGAAAATAAAAGCTTACAGTGTGGTTAGTATTTGATGCCGAACATTCTTTGCAGACGAAGGGCTTGTCGAGCCTTCCCCTGTTAACCCCTCAGCTGGAAAAACACGAAGGCAAAGATGTAGTGTAAAGGACACTCCCTCGAGGAAATGACACTCGCCTGACACCCAGTCCTGTCGGATTTCCACATTGCTTCCTCTTCCCGCACATCAGCTTTGCTTTTGTTTACTTGGTTTTCAGTCTGACCTGGTGTTGTTTTCTGTGTCTATCACTTCTCAGGTCCAGGGTGACGGCAGTTTCTCACCATTCTTGTCACTCACAGTGTCTCTCTCGCAGGGGACTTGTTAAAATGCCAGTTCAGTAAATTCAAACCGTCCCAGAGCCTCTGTTTTAAAGGCACAGATGCCAGCAACTCATCGAAGTTAAACCGAGTAGAAATCAAGTGTGTTGTCTTTGCCGCATAACAAACCCCACCCCGCACTGGACAGGGGCCAAGACGGACCTGACTTTGAGTCACTGCTGCATATAGATGATCATATGCCAGCAAGATTCCATTCACTCTGAGGAATGTGTCATTTTCCAAATGCACTTACATAAATAATACATTTATTATTAGAGCTTGTGCGTTCTCCATTTAGAGGCTGTGACTATGAGGTGATGGGATTCTCTAGTGGGACTTTTGTTGGGACTGTCAGCGCCCCAATAATGGCATGGCGACTTATTATTAATTGTGAAAGCTCAGCTGATAGCTTAGGCTTGTTTATAACTAGCTCTTATAACCCATATCTTTTCATCTGTGTACTTTTATGTGGCTCGGCTACCTTTACTCCATATTGCCCACGCTGCTTCCTCCTGGTGTCCCCGCCCTTCTTTCCCAGCATCCTCTGTGCCTGGAAATCCTGCCTAGCTATTGGCTGTTCAGCTTCTTATTAAACCAATCAGAGTGACACAGCTTCACAGCGCACAAAAGATTATCCCACAGCAGGATGCCGTGCAGATTTGCAACAGATTTGGACCTCCCAGTTTACAGAAATGGCGCCCAAGTGACAGAAGTTCACCCTGGAGACCAGGAGGGAGAGCGCTCTCATCAACTTCCTGGGGGGAAAGTTTTACCCCTCTCAACATGCAATTCTTCAGTCAGTTCCCTCTGTAGTATTTGTCTAGCTCATGAAGACAGATTTCATGTTTTTTTTTCCTCCGTTCTCTTCAGATTCATTTTTAATTGCACAAACATGAATGTGTTCACATCATAGAAATTAATTCTATGGATGAAGATAAAAACACCATATTAATTCCAGCTGTAGTATTAAGAGACTGGCCTCCGGGAGGTTAAGTCACAAGGGCAGGTTAGTTGAGGGACCTTACAAAAGGGCAAAGTGGCCTCATTTCTTTTTCCTTTTCTTCCACTGTGTGAGGACCTAGGTTTTGTCCCCTCTGGAAGACAGAGTTGAAAGTGCCATCTTGGAAGCAAAGACTGGGCTTTGTACTAGACATCGTACCTACTGGCATCTTCATCTTGAACTTCCCAGCCTAGGAGGAACATGTTGTGAGAAATGCAGCCCGTCCTTTATGAATTCTTAGCCTGAGGGTTTGTGAAGAGATGGGAGTCAGGGAGATTCCCCTTCAGCTTCCCCTCCTGCCATCGCTGACCTGTTGCCATCCCCTTCAGCTAATCCTGTGACTTCACAGCAGCAGGCTCTAAGTCTGTCCGGGTTTTCTCAGCTGCGTGTGCATGATCACATTTATACAGTCATCTAGTCAGGCTTTGACCTCAGCAGCAATGCTTGCCCGAGCCTTCTGCAGCCTTCAGCTTCCATTCAACCGTGTCCGTGGAGCCTCTTCCCATAAAGCCTTTCATGCGTTCTCTCCCACACAAATCTTCATGTTTCCTCCCTTGCTATACTGTTTTTCAGATATGTCAGGATTTCATCAGTATTCTTTTTTTGTAAAATAATTAAAAGTGTATTATTTTTATTTTATATATCTTAATGTTTTGCCTGCATGTATGTCTGTGTACTACATGCATGTCTGGTGCCCACAGAGGCCAGAGAGGGTTCTGGGTCCCCTGGAAGTGGAGTTACCGAGAATTGTTAGTCACCATATGAATGCTGGGAATCAAACCCGGGTTGTTTTTTTTTTTTTTAAAGTAACAAGTGCTCGTGACTGCTGAGCCATCTCTCCAGTCCCCCCTCCTCTCTTTAGTTTTTTCTCTTAAACAAATAAGAGTAGAATATTTGAAGAATTCTTTGAGGTGTCTGAAAGGGGATTGCTTAGATTTGGTACTAGCCCCCATCCACTATGAGTGAGATCCACTGTAAGTGGTGGCTGCAGTGACCTACGGCCTCCAACCAGGCCCCACCTCTGACCGTCTCCTACTAAGGCTGTTAAATTATGACTCCATCGATGGCTGGATCTGATGATGACATCACAGCCTTCAGCATTTGATCATGTCAGGAAGCCTGATAGCTGCAACCAAGCCCCCCCCCAAGCCCCTTACGCATCAACTTGGGGAAAACACTTCCTAGTCAGCCCACAGCAAAGTCATAATTTAAGACTTCGGAGCAGATAATCCCCACATTGCCACCATGGCTGACTGGTTCTGGAGCCCATTTTGTCTTCTCATGCTCATGCAATGTACGCATGTGTACATGTGTAAGTGTGGGCATGTGATTTCCTAGCATGCCTTCTAATGTTTGGTTGAAAGATGGACACGCTAGGCCTTTAGCATGTGGAAAATGGTGTGTGGACAGGGGGAACATTTTATAGCTCGGTGTCTGGGTCATTGTTGTCTTTTAGGGAGACTTTGTTCCCAGATTGTGACCTTTACACGTGTTTTTCAGCTCATCTTCAGAAATGCAGGAATTTAACCCAGCACTCGGGAGGCAGAGTCAGGAGGATCTCTGTTGTAGGGAGAGGGCCCTCTTGTTCTTTCCAGCCCACCAGCTAGCTTAGCCCTGAAATAACCACACAGAAATTGTATTAATTAAATCACTGCTTGGCCCATTATCTCTAGCCTCTTAATGGCTAACTCTCATGTCTTGATTTAGCCCGTTTCTATTAATCTGTATATCGCCATGTGGCAGTGGCTTACCAGGAAAGATTCAGCATGTCTGACTCTGGTGGCTCCATGGCAGCTCTCTCCTCCTCTGCCTTTCTTCCTCCCAGCATTCAGTTCTGTCTTCCCCGCATACCTACGTCCTGCCCTATCAACTAGGCCAAGGCAGGTTCTTTATTCATTAACTAATGAAAGCAACACACAAACAGAAAGACCTCCTACACCAGATCTCTGAGTTTGAGGCCAGCCTGGTCTATAAGAGCTAGTTCCAGAAACAGGCTCCAAAGTTACAGAGAAACCCTGTCTCAAAAAAAAAAAAAAAAAAAAAAAAAAAAAAAAAAAAAAAAAAAAAAAAAAAAAAACAACAAAAAAAAAAAAACAAAAAAAAAACAAAAAAACAAAGCAAAAACAAAACAAAAAGCGCAGGAATAGCAAGAGAGGATTGAAGTGGCTATTCGTAGTCTATCAGGTGGAACAGAACAGGTTTTGAGGAAACCCAGGCAGGTTAGACAGTGGTTAAGTATGTTCTCATCAGGAAGCTAAGGAAGGAGCATCACTCTGAGTTGAAGACTAGCTTGAGCAACATGTGGATACCCTGTCTTGAAAAAATGAAAGTTTCTCTTCAGGGCAGACCTCTTTAAGAAACAGAATGTTCTGGTGTGTTTCTAAATGGTTCCTTTCCTCTCTGCTGGCCAGACACAGCATAGCTATTCTCCAATATTCATTGTGAGGTTCTGATGGCCAGGCTCCAGAAAGGATCTCCCCAAAGTGCAGGATGGGATGTGACTGGGTCTTATGGAGGTTTTAACCTCTCAAGCTGGTCCACCTCTAGGCAAGCACCAATCAGCTAAAGGTTTCTGCTTTGGCTCCTGGGTATCTGCCAGCATCTTGAAGACAGACTTTATAGCTCTCATTTGTGGTAGTGATTTTGTCTGTGCCTTGACTTTTCCATAAGGAAGAGGGTTGTCACTTTTGTGATTCTGTGTAATGACAGAATGTTCTTTGTTTCAATGGATATCTAGATGACTCTGGGTTAGGATTAACAACTTGTAAATACCTAATAAGGTGTGATTCTAAATGCAAGCTAGCAGAGGTGTGTGTGTGTGTGTGTGTGTGTGTGTGTGTGTTATATCGTATCATATTATATATGAGTGCTCTCTCTGTATGTATGCCTACATGCCAAAAAAGAGTATCAGATCCCATTATAGATGGTTGTAAGTCACCATGTGATTGCTGGGAATTGAACTCAGAATCTCTGGAAGAGCAGCTAGTGTTCTTAACCACTGACCCCTCTCTTTAACCCCTTCCTGGGTGTTTTTATTTATCAACAACAATATCATTGGCCTTATCAAGGCCTCCACCACAATGTGGATTTAAGCATGTGTTAGTGGCCCTATGATCCCATGATGCTTTCCTCCACTGAGCACACATTTCTTCTTTTCTTGTGTGTGTGTATTCGTGTGTGTTACATGTGCACATATAGAAGCTAGAAGACCTCTATTCTTGGCCTTATTCCCTTGAGACAAAGTCTGTCACTAAACCAGAAACTTGGTGTTTTGACTAGACTAGCCAGCTAGTGAGCTCTTATGATGTGGTGTCTCTACTCCCAGGCCAGGGTTACAGGTGTGTATAACCACATTCAGCCTTTTTATGTGGGTCCTACAGATTTGAACTCAGGTCCTTATGTCTGCACAGCACATGTTCTGATCCACTGAGCATCAACTTCTGAATACATTCCTTTAACCTTTCTCAAATTCTTTGCCTCTCTGCTCTCACCAACCTCAGATCTCCTAGGCCAGCTAGGACTCTGAGCACTGCTGGAGGCAGAGATGGGGGTGAAGGTATATGTGGCAACCATAGCGCTCTCTGTGTCCTTCCAGAAAAGCCACCTCTGTTTCATGGCTCTCTGTGGGGCACACCCTATCCATTGCGACACTCCTCCGACTCCAGCCTCCCTCTTTGTCCCCACACATCCTCACCTCTGCCTGTCTTCTTACTTGCACACGCCAGCTCTACCAACTGGGAGACTGAGCCTCGTGGTGCTGGGAGGGGTGTTTCTGCAATCCAGCCTGAGCCCCCCTAGGAAACCAATGGCCACTCATGCCAGGCATGTCCTCTTCTGGCGCTCACCTCTGGGATGTCCTGACTCAGTCTGGCTGAATGCTCCACTGTCTAGTCAGTGGGATGTTTAGGTTCCCATAGCTGGTTTTGGTTCTGAACCTGTTTGACCAGGCAATTGTCATCTACCTTACATAGTAAGGTCTTTAAACTGTGGGGGACACACACACACACACACACACACACACACACACACACAGAGTTCTTTGGGGCTCTCACTGTATAGTGATTAGCCTAGAACCAGAAGCAATTAGATGCCTAGAAGACGCACCTGGCAGTGAAATGCTACAAGAAATTATTCTAATTAGGCATCTCTTGGATTCGTTCCTTGAATTTGGCAGAAAGGGAGTAGAATTAGGGTGGAATTGGTACTTACTTTAAATTTTGCTCAGCAATCCAGTTTCTAATTTTCACCTACCCAATTCCTTAGGGCCTGATTTGAAGTGCAGTTCTGGAAATGAGAATCATAGTTCTATAGCCAAGTGAATTCTCACGCCCACAGCTGAGTGAATGTGAGTGAAGTCACCTCATGCTTGACACTGAGACATTACAGGACTGTTTGGGAGCCTTGTCACCCTTCACCAGGAAGAACATTCGGGTCAGGGACTCATTTCCCAGTCTAGGCATTGCCAGGCTCTTTATGTAATGAAGGCACTTGGCTGGCTGTCAGGCCTCCCCTGCCTCCTATGGTCTTTCCCTTCCCTTCCCTCGCCCCATCTCCCTTTTCCTTTTCCTATCTTCTTTCCTTCCCTCTCTCCTCTCTTCTTCCTTTCACGTGTATGATTTTGTGTGTATATGTGATATGTTTATATGTGCACATATGTGCAGCTATATTCACCTGTGCACACGAGCAGAAAACAGAGTAGGATGTAAGATGCCTTAAGATGTCTTCTAGGGCAGGGCAGTACAGGTGCCTGGTACTAACACCTTACTCTCACCTGGTTTTTGAGGGAGGCTCTCTCAGGGATCCTGTAGGTTGGCTAACTGGGTCAGGCTGGTGTGTCTCCCTTAATTGGCAAACCCTGAGGTGCCAACTTACCATATCAAAGTGGACCTGGTTGCCAGGTTCTCCCGGCATCCCTTAGTCCCTACCTGTTACAGGGCATGTCTGGCATAGCCCACCCTGGTGTAGGAGGGTCTTTTTTCTATGTGTTGCTTTCATTGGCTGAATAAAGAAAACTGCCTTGGCTTTTGATAGGGCAGCCCATAGATGGGTATGGTAGAGAGAACAGAATTCTGGGAGGAAGAAGACAGTGTGGCAGACGCCATGCCTCTCCTCTCCAAGATGAACGCTGGTTAGACTCATGCCAGTAAGCCACAGTCAAGTGGCAATACACACTAATGAAGATGGGTTAAACAAATATGTAAGAGTTAGCCAATAAGAGGTTAGATATAATGGGCCAGGCAGTGTTTGGATTAATACAATTTCCATGTGGTTATTTCTGGTATAAACTAGACAGCTGGCCAGAGTCAAGTAGACGGGATGACAAGCAGCCCACCGCTCCTCCTACAACACCACCCTCTACCCAGAACCCAGGGCCTCGGCTGCCCTTCCCCCAGAGGCTCCTTCCTAATGATCCAGCCATTTTGGTTACCTGCCCCTTTGGTACATTTGCCCTCCTGGCTGCTGTTAGTATTCAAACATCTGTACTGGCCTGCCCTTGGGGTTGACAGGATACATCCGCAGCTGCAGCCAAAGAACAACTCCTATGGACATTCACTATGTTCCCTTTTAAAAGGGCCCTGCCTACCTCCTGTCTCTCTCTTTCTCTCTATCTCTATAAGTTGTTCTCTCTGTATCTCTGCTCTCTCTCTCTCTCTCTCTCTCTCTCTCTCTCTCTCTCTCTCTCTCTCTCTCTCTCTCTCTCTCTCCACTAAATCCGGTCTCTCCCCTCCCACAAGAACTAAGTTGAATAGCATCTTTCTCTCTCACTATCATGTGTGCTTTTTCTAAATTACAACAGCTACTGCACCTCCTTCTCCTCTCTTCCCCCTCCTCTTCCCTCCCCTCCCGCCACATGGGCCAGCTCAGCCTGGCCACGTCCACTCTGGACTCTCGCAGATGTCCCTGCCTCTGGCTGTGTTCTCCGACACGTCTATAATAAACTGTCTCCTCCACCACACCTAGGAGCAGTCCTGTCTTTCCTTTTTATTTCTTTTTCTCAGCCAACCTCTACCCCACAGTGTTGGGTTACAGGAATACACAGCCATGTCTGGCTTTTTTACATGGGTCCTGGGGATTTGAACTTGGGTCCTTTTGGTTTCATAGCAAACACCTTTATCCACTAAGCCATTTCCCTATGTAATACCCAGCATCCATCTTTGGAAGCCCCCTCCCCCTGGGAGTTGCCTTGGTCCAGACTTCTCCAGGAAAGCCCACCAAGCGCTGACCCCTCCCTAGGGAGAGTCAGGACCACTCCCACAGGCTATTTAGGCCGCTGCCCCAAAAAGGAATATGTGGTCTCGGGTTTTGCGTGTCTCCCCATCTCTGTATTCCCCCACATGCTCCCGTGCCACCTGGGAGCACTGCATTTATTAAATGTGGGCATCTTTAATTCGGTCTAATCTGGTCTGATTGGAATTATTTGTGTTGGTGGAAAGGCTCCTCGTAAGATTATAACTAACACCCTAGCCCCAAGCTTTTCTTTTAGATAGTTATATGATTTAGAGTTCCTTTGTTGTTGTTGTTGAATTTCTTTAAAAGAGGAAGAGGAAAAGGAAGAGGAAGAGGAGAAGAAGAAGAAGAAGAAGAAGAAGAGGAGGAGGAGGAGGAGGAGGAGGAGGAGGAGGAGGAGGAGGAGGAAGAATGGGGCTGGAGAGATGGCTCATTGGTTAAAAGCACTGGCTATTCTTCCAGAGGCCCAGAGGTCTCCCAGCACCCACATGGCAGCTCACAACTGTCTGCAACTCCAAAATCTGACACCTGTTCTGGTGGAAGCTACATCTCAACCCCTCTCCCCCATCTCTCTCCCCCCCCAAACCCTGCCTCATTTCAGAAAGCCCACCAAACACAGCTCCTACCCTAGAGATGCTCAAGTTTAAATATCACTTACGCAGGGTATTTAAACTGCCCCCAGAAAACAGACAATGAATTCTTCCCCTCTCCTCTCTAGGGGTCCAGAAAATCATTCAGGAGCATTTTACCCATTAAGCCTGAGCTTTTTCTAATTTGGTTTGATTTGGCCTGATTTAGATTGCTATATCGGCAGAGAGACTTATGGGGTACAGAAACTTTTCAACACCCTCACACAGACATACACCACAGGCAAAGCACCAATGTACATAAAATAAAAATAAATACAATCGCTAACTTCAAACTCTACTACAGAGTTACAGTACTGAAAACAGCCTGGTATTGGCATAAAAACAGACAAGATGACCAATGGAACCAAATTGAAGACCCAGATATCAATCCACACAGCTACAAACACCTGATTTTTGACAAAGAAGCAAAAAAAATATAAAATGGAAAAAAGAAACCATATTCAACAAATGGTGCTGGTATAACTAGATATCAATATGTAGAAGAATGAAGATAGATCCATATTTATTACCATGCACAAAACTCAAGTCCAAATGGATCAAAGACCTCAACATAAAACCAACCACACTGAACCTCACAGAAGAGAAAGTGGGAAGGACACTTGACTGCATTAGCACAGGGAACCACTTCCTAAATATAACCCCAGTAGCACAGACACTGAGAGAAACAATTAATAAATGGAACCTCCTGAAACTGAAAATCTTCTGTAAAGCAAAAGACACAGTCAATAAGACAAAACGACAGCCTACAGAATGGGAAAAGATCTTCACCAACCCCACATGGGACAGCGGTCTGATCTCCAAAATATACAAAGAACTCAAGAAATCAGTCATAAAAAGAACAAATAATCCAAAAAAAAATGGGTACAGACCTAAGCAGAGAACTCTTTTTTTTTTTTAGTAGATACTGTTTTTTTATTCATCTTATGAAAAAACAAATATTTGTTTCCTGTCGAAGGAGTGCTGGGCTGCATTCTGCCGCCTGGCTCTCAGCCGCCTGGCTAGCTTATGCCCCTAAATAACAACACACAAATTGTCTTTAAGGACAAAGCCGTGGCTTTGATAGCTAGATCCAGCCCATTCCTTAGCTTTCCAGCCTCATGGCAGAGGTACTGCTGGAGCCATTTTTATTGCCACAACTCTGTGGTGTTTCAAGGTCCCTGCCAGCAAGCAAGCTGCAGCACTGCACTTAGAAACCACACTCAAACACTCTGTAGTCAGATTGTCTGCCTGAAAGTGTCAGTGTTTGCCCTGGCAGGACAGACCAGAATGCCAGCATTTTAAAACAGCACAACTTTTTTCCTGCTATGGCTGAAAACCAAAAAGCATGCGATCAGCCTTTCATCAACACCATTTAAGTGTTTTGTGGCAGGACCTCTTAAGAGCTTCAGGCTTTTGCAGCTGAAGCTGAGTCAGGAAGCCTCTCTTAGATGAGAGCACTTGCTTGCCTCTAGCAAGCAGAGCAGACCCGAGAAATTGCTGCTACTAAGAACACATGCTTTACTCTATTCTTTTCCAGGCTTTCTCAGGCTTTCTGTGGATTCAGTTATCCACGTGGGTGCCATTTGTCAAAGGAGTGGTGGGCTGTGTTCTGCCACCGGGCTCCCAGCCGCCTGGCTATCTTATTGCAGAGAACTCTTAACAGAGGAAGCTAAAATGGCTGAAAGACACTTAAGGAAATACTCAACATCCTTAGTCATCAGAGAAATGAAATCAAAAAAACTCTGAGATTTCCTCTTACACCTCTAAGAATGGCCAAGATCACAAACATTGATGACAACTTATGCTGGAGAGGTTGTGGGGTAAAGGGAACACTCCTGTATTGCTGGTGTGAGTGCAAGCTGGTACAACCCCTTTGGATATCAGTGTGGTGATTTCTCAGAAAATTAGGAAACAACTTTCCGCAAGACCCAGCAATACCACTTTTGGATATATATCCAAAGGATGCTCAATCGTACCACAAGGTCATGTGCTCAGCTATGTTCATAGCTGCATTGTTTGTCATAGCTAGAACCTGGAAACAACCTAAATACCCCTCAACCAAAGAATGGATAAGGAGGATGTGGTATATTTACACAATGGAGTACTACACAGCAGGAAAAAATAACGACATCTTGAAATTTGCAAACAAATGGGTAGAGCTAGAAAACATCATTTTGAGTGAGGTAACCCAGACCCAGAAAGACAGTTATCATATATACTCACTCATAAGTGGTTTTTAAACATAAATCAAAGAAAATCAGCCTACAAATCACAATCCCAGAGAATCTAGACAACAATGAGGACCCTAAGAGAGACGTACATGGATCTAATCTACATGGGAAGTAGAAAAAGACAAGATCTCTTGAGTAAATTGGGAGCATGGGGACCATGGGAGAAGGTATAAGGGGAGGGGAGATGAAGGAAGAGGAGTGGAGAAAAATATATAGCTCAATAAAAAAAGACATTATTTTTAAAAATATCCAAACAGAAAAATAAATTACTTCTAGTCTTGTGCTCGTCCCCATAGTCCTGGGGTGTATTTGAAAAAAAAAATTGATTTTTAGACTGGAATCATGGTCAGATTCAGTGCCTCATTTTATGACTCTCAGACACAAGAAAACGTCAGACTGTGGTTTTCCTGTTCATGAGTAAGAGTTCTAAGACAGGAATCACAATGATGGTAATGATCCTGGGTGACCCGGAAGAGGAACAGTGCAGAACGGGGAAGTGAGTTTAAAGATCTTTGTCCCAGGTCACATAGCTCAGCCTTCAAAAGACTAACTGCCTCTCGGTCTGGGGCCCTACCCTAGAGGAAGTGCAAGGGGCCAGCTCCAACCAAATGTTCTTGCAAGCTGCTGGGAAGGCTCCCAGAAGGAGCTTTCCCCCTTGTGCTGGGAGAGTCCAGTTTCTTCCTGGTTCTGCCCATGAATAGCAGCCTTAGTGTGAGCTTCTTTCTGTCAGGGCCTCAGATAGGCCTAGCTGCTCTGAGGCTGGTGTTGGTCGCAGCCTTGCCTAGTAGCCTCCTGTGTGTGTTCCTGTGGCTGTGGTCATCAAAGCACAACGGAAGAACACGTTGGAACACGTTGGTGGACGGAAGGATCCTGTTTGAGCTTCTTGGAACAATGCCGGAACAGGAACTCCGAGGAGGGGCTGGGGGAGAACAGTACAGGGGGTGAGGAATAATTAGACCTGAGAAGAAGCATGTGGTGTGTGTGTGTGTTTAGGAAGTAGAGGCCAGGAGAAGAGCGGGCTCCTTGTCCCATTTAACCTCTATTTTAGAATGATCTTTCTGTGGCTTTGTCTGTCTCTGCCCCCTATGGCTTCCACCCTGCTTCCTGGTGTTCCAGCTCTTCCCTTTGGTGTGTGTGAGTTCCTGGATGACTTTGCCTTTTGTCTGTTTTCCATCTTAGCAGCCTTCCCCCCACCCACTAACCCCTGCTTGCTTCCTGCAGTTTCTAGAATGTACTTTAGCCCCGGTATGCTTCTTAGGACTTGAATAAAAAGCTTTGTTTTTACAAGAACATTTCTTCCGCTTTCTCTCAAAAGGAGTTCTTTTGTCTGATTTTATTGTCCATTTTTCACCCATTACTCACTTCTTTCTGCTGCCTGTCCCTATTTACAGAGTTGGTCTGTGTAGAAGAGACAGTTTTATTGAGATATAATTCGCTGTGCACCTCACCCATTTAAAGTGTACAATTCAGTGGGCTTTACCATCTTCCCCAGGTTGTGTAACACAGTCAATGTTAGAACACTTCACATCCTCCCAAAACATCCTGTGCCCATTAGCCGCCATCTCCATCCATCCCCCACTCCCGGCAACTGCCACTGCATCTTCTCTGTGTGTACCACATCTATGGATGTGTTTTGAATAAATGGGGTCCGAGAGAACACATAGTCTTTGCCTCTGGCTTCTTTAACTCAGCCTAATGCTTTCCCCGTTCCTTGGTGTGGTAGCAACCTGCGGTGAAAAGAACGCTAAAATCATATGGAAGATCTCTAGGCACACCTTTGGAGAGACAAGATAGACACCAGCATTGAGGAGTCCAGCCAGAAATTTTTTCCCATGAAAATCTCAGTGCTCCCAACACCCCCCTCTCTTCTTATCATCCTCACCCCACCCCCCACATAGTCTTTCTGTGGAACGAACCTGTTTCTATGTCTGAATATTTCAGTTCTCTTCTTGGTGATGAAGGGAAGACAGAGGGAAATGATTTAGTTATTGCAATTTAAATGAGTTCAAATGAAAAATCAAGAAGCAAGAGCCAGACTGAATTGGCCTTTTCAAGTAGAAAAGACGTTATCAAGCCAGAAGATGAAAAAGGCCCAAGACATTGATAGGAGAGAGTTTGAAGCTAATTGACATCGAAACCGGATGCCCTAACAAGATTAAAGAAGAGCCTGCACGCGCAGGGGCTGGGAGTCAATTTTGGTAGGGTTTGCATGGCGAACGAATCAAAGGAATTTTGGATTGCCTTCATTATCTTGACAGCAATCAGAAACCTCTGGGATGCCTGTGGTATAATGCGCTTCTGCAACCCAGATTATGATGTAGCCACCGAAACAGCTGGCCAGGTTGAAAGTCAAGGGTTTTATGCCCCTGGCGACAATACAAAGCATGAGCAAGAAACGAATAAATGAGCAGAGTAGGAAAGTTGGCCCATTGCAAAATTAGCTCTGGAAGTATATTAATAGTCACAAATCCATTAAAGTTAAATATGAATCGTGTGATTAATGTAAGTCATTACACATAACCAAAGAGAAAGGCCACCTTAAAGCCCCAGGGTGGCTGACAGTAGGCTTGGCTGTGCTGAGGTCAGCTGGATAGACAGAAGCAAAGGCTGTACCGACAGGCTGGTTGCTGCTGTGAATTCTGAGCTCCCCAGATATAAAAACTCCCAGCAGGCAGTTCTCATCTGTCACAGCTTCTGCTGAACAGGGGTGTTGACTGTGCCCTTGGGGAGTCTCCACACCAACCGCTTTTCTTTACCATCTTTGTAACACCTAAGATCCGAGCCTCATTTCGATGTGGTTCTCTAGAAACAGAAGAAGTAGTTAACCAGAATGGTCTACTTAGCATTCATCTATTTATTCAAATGTTGAACGTGCCAGGGGGATTGAGCTGGGTCACAGCGATGACTATAATTGTCACGGTCCCGCTCTTGGGAACAGACGTGGTATGTATTTATTTATAATTGAGAAAGTATCTGTAACACCTTCAAAGGTGTTTGGGAGTCTTCACTGTTTTCTGAGTGCTGTGGTGACGGGGGGGGGGGGGGGGGGGGGGGGCCAGGCTAGGAGACGAGCCAAGGCCAGGGTGGAGGTTGTGGGGGGAGAAGGGGGGGGGGGGGGGGGGGGGGGGGAGGGGGGGGGGGGGGGGGGGGGGAGGGGGGGGAGACACAGTTGCCACAAGCACCTTAAGGAAGGATTTATCTTGGTTCGTGGCTTGAGGGGGAGGATGGGGACTCAAGGGACAGCAGAAGAACTCTGTCCAGGACTGGGAGCATGAGGCAGGAGCTTGTCTAGGTGGCTGCAGACCAGAAGCAGAAGAAACACCCTGGATCCAGGGGACAGGTGTAACCTTAAAGGCCTGCTTCTAACAACTTACAAGTTCCACCTTCTAAAGACTCCAGGGCCTTTAAAAGAGTGCGGCAAGCTGAGGACCAAGTGTTGAAAACACAAGTCAAGTCTGGGCTATTTCAGATTCAAATGCTAAAACCTGGCATGAATTGGCAATTGATGAGTGAGATTGTCCTTGGTTAGTTTTTTTTAATGATTTTTTTAAAAATGAATTTTCAACCCCCTTTTTTTAACAAAGTGTTTCCAGTCACTTAGATATTTTCTGGACCAGGCTGGAACGTCTCATCAAACTGAGATGATGTGACAGCTATCACAAAGGGTATTTCTTTTTCTTGTTTTTATTCTGGCAAAATAGACATAATGTAAAATTACTATCATAACCACCTTTAAGTTTACAGTTTGGTGTTAAAAATAACATAGGTATTGTTGGGCAACCGTAGCTACCATCTATTTCCACAATACTTTCCTCTCCTCAAACTGAAACCATATGCCCATCAAACTAAACTCCATGTTTTTTTTTTTAATTTTGTTTTTTGTTTTGTTTTGTTTGCAGCCAACCCCCTATGCCGCCCCATCCCTGACAGCTACCTTCTTATGTCTGCACTGATAGATTTCTTCGACCTATCTTATGTAGTCGGATTACATTCTATTTGCCTTCTGTGGTTAGCTTTTTAGACTTAACATGATATCTTTTTGCTCTTCTCGAGACAAACTCTCACTACACAGCCTAGTTGACCTCAAACTGGCAGCAGCTCTCCTGCCTCTATCTCCATTCCTGGCTCACACTAGCATTTGGACCTTCAAGGTTAAACCAGGTTGGGTCATGTTAAGTTGTGTTTGTGTTTTCTAGTGGTATCTTTTATTTATTCTTTGAAAATTTCATATGTATAGAGTGTATC
This sequence comes from Alexandromys fortis, assembly GCF_014885135.2. Lineage (NCBI taxonomy): Eukaryota > Metazoa > Chordata > Mammalia > Rodentia > Cricetidae > Alexandromys > Alexandromys fortis. The sequence continues at coordinate 3,661,269 of NW_026067951.1, forward strand.
TTGGCTGCACCCATTTATTTATTCTTTGAAAATTTCATATGTATAGAGTGTATCTTGGTCCCACTCCCCTCTCCAACATACTCTGAATATCCTAACACATCTCCCTTCCAACTTCACATCTTTTTTAATTGAAGCATGTAACTCTTCTCCTTTCATCTTTTTTTGGGTGTGTGTGTGTGGAATTTTAACTGATTTAATTTTAATTTTTCTTCTTTAGGTTGTGTGTAGGTGGCTACTTGTGCTCTGAGTTTGTGTGTGCAACAGCTCTGTCAGGCCCCTAAGACAGCACTTCATAGCTCTTCCCATTCCCTAGCTCCCACATTCTTTCTGCTTCTTCCATGGCATTCCCTGAGCCTTTTGAGGTGTGAAGATTAATATGGAGGTCCCAGCTATTGATGAGCACTCATGGTTTTCAGCACTGTGAACAGCTATGTGTTTCTCTGTTAATCACTGCCCATTGCAAAAAGCTGCTTCTCTGACCAAGACAGAGAGCAGCACAGATAAGTTACTCAAGGCCCTGAGGGTTGGGCTCCTGGAGTGCAGTTTTTATGGCTGTGTACTCTGTTACCATGGTCCCCTGCAGGAAAATGCATGGTACACTCAACATGGACATTGGGCATAACTTAATGAAGAGACTTCTTGGAAAGAAATCGGCAAAGAAGGAAGAAAAGCTAGAGAGAAGAACTCAGTGGATTGTTACACCCAAGGCTCAGGTTGAAAAAGTGTGGTGACCCACAAGTAGGATGTAGGCTGGAATCCAGACTTCACGCTAGATGATGCCATTCTGTCAACATTGGGTTTCTCAGGTTCTGTGCTGGTATTGGTTATGGCTTGGGCTGTGATGTCAATGTTAGGTTTCTCGGGTACTGTGCTGGTGTTGGTTATGACTTGGGCTGTGATGTCAATGTTGGGTTACTTGGGTTCTGTGCTGGTGTTGGTTATGACTTGGGCTGTGATGTCAATGTTGGGTTTCTTGGGTTCTGTGCTGGTGTTGGTTATGACTTGGGCTGTGATGTCAATGTTAGGTTTCTCGGGTACAGTGCTGGTGTCGGTTACGGCTTGGGTTGTGAATGGAAAAGATCTCTGTTCTTAGACATTCTCACAAGCAGACTTTAGAGTGAAATATCCTGTCTCAAACTCAGTTTTGAATGGAGGTGGGAATGGTAGGCAGGGAGGGAGACCCAGGTTGAGGTGGAGTAGCTCATGCAACAGGATGTTAGCCACAGAGGAGAGCAGAGCGTCCCACTCTCTCTGTGGTCTCCTTAGGGGAGGAAGGAAGTGTTCCTAGATAATGTCTTCGTACTTCAAGGAGGAACAGGCTGACAGCCCCTCTGGTTGATTGGCAGCCTCCCTCAAGCAGGAAGAGTGCCACCTGGCCCTTTAGCATTGTTAGCCGTGTGTCCTGGCTATCATGAAAAGCAGAGCACACAGTACCATAAAAGATCAAAGCCTGTTCCTGGCGGGGCTTAACAAGATTTGTGACTAGGATTTATGACTCACCTAGCCCTGAGAAGGCAGGTCAAGCCTGGATGACGTCGTTAGGTCTTCATTGAATAAATGGAGAAAAGGCCACCCTTTCTATGACACAGTGGACAGGAGTCAAGGCTCTGCATTAGAGCTGCATCTCACTATTTTATCAACTATCTCACTATCTTCTGTTTTGTAGGGCAGTGATGGAGAAGGGTCTATGTGTTACTTTCATTGGTTAATAAAGAAAACTGCTTGGCCTGATAGGACAGAAAATTAGGTAGGCGGAGTAGACAGAACAGAATGCTGGGAAGAAGGGAAGCGAGCCAGATGCCATGCCTCTCCTCTCTGAGATGGAAGCAGGTTAGGATCCTTCCTGGTAAGCTACCGCCTCGTGGTGGTACACAGATTATTAAAAATGGGTTAGTCAAGATGTGAGAGTTAGCCAGTGAGAGGCTGACACTAATGGGCCAGGCAGTGTTTAAATGAATACAGTTTGTGTGTTGTTATTTCGGATATAAAGCTAGCCGTGTGGGAGCTGGGCGGGAACTCAGCCCGCTGTTCCTCACTACAGGGCAGTTTGAAGATAGGTTCTTTTCCCAGATGTGGGCAGTTACAAATGAATCTGGGGTTTGTAGCTCTGTTACAGTGTGTGTTGTGGACACAGAGGCCTCTGTTTTGTACAATACTTTGTGGATTTGCTTGTTTTCATAACAGTAATTCATCTCTTGGCTATAGGATGGGGGGGGGGACAGAGGTAGGGAGGAGGGAGGAAAGGGTCGGAAGGGGAGGGAACAGAGATGGTCTCTGCTGTGCTGAGTTCTGGTAGGAGGGGGTTTCTTTCAGATAGTTTTAGTGAGATCTGATTGCACATCTTAAACCTGTTCCAATTGTATCATCTAGGTTTGGGCGCAGGAGGACACATTGATGTCATAATGAGCCTTGAGTTACTGCGTATTAATGGCAGAAAGTCAAGAACATCATCCTAATGGACAGCAGGAAGATTCCTCGAAGTCGTTCCTGCTCCAGGACAGCTAGCCACAGCTGTGCACAGGACGGCTTATATGCCGCAGGATTATCCTGCTCAGTCCATGAATCTGCAGCCCTAACTCAATTGACTCTTAGTTAAAACCCAGTGTGCCAGCCGTTCCAGTGTTTCACGAGCGTGGTCAAGTAGGATGGAGAGGAAACTGGAGCAGAAAGAGAGGTCTGAGTCAACTCCAATGAAATACCTAATTTTTAAAAGTTCAAGAGGCAGTAGTGGAAGCGCAGGCTGTGATCTCTGTACGTGGCAAGCAGATATGGAAGGGCTTCCGCAAAGTTGAGGCTATCCTGCTTTACAAAGCAAGATACATGCCAGCCAGGGCTACCCAGTGAAAAGAGCCCTGCCTCAAAAAGCTAGAGAAAAAAAGGGGGGAAGGATGAGAGAGGAGGAAAAAGGCAAGAAGAAGAAATAAAGGAGGAAAAAGCTGTGATCCATGAATACGAAGTTGAGATGACCCTCAGAACTATGTTTCCAGCCAGCTTAGGTAAGGAAGGAGCAAGGCTTGGATGCTTTATGCTCCAGGGACCTCTGACCCTGGGGTATCTTAGCAGATGGCCACTGGGCAGTTGGAAACGTTGGGCAGTTGTCAAGAGATGATGTGCAGCTGGTGGAGCCATTAAACACAGGGTCTTTGAAGTTGTCTCTGCTAAAACACATTGACTCCTGTCTTGGACTCGGAGGTAACTGAAAACAGGTTGGAAGCCTAGCATCGCTGCCTTTGTGTCTGTCCCCTTGCACAGAGATGCATGATTGCCCCAAACCTGCCGTAAACCTTGGATTCCAGGAATGGTAAGTCCACCTTGGAAGGCAGGCGCTCATCATTTAGATAGGACAGTTATCCACGAAGGTGAGACCACAGGGAGGGACAGCAGTGTTTTGCTGTAGGAACCACATCTATCCCCTCAAACTTGACAAGGACTTCTCAGATCACCTTGCAGACCCCAGACAGAGGACAAAGACCACATTCTGACCAGGACTACTTAATTATGCATACATCTCGTCCCCTTCTCTACTTATAACTAAAGCTCATGTTAGGATCCCGAAATGGACTTAGGGTCTCTAGATTCCCTTAATCACTCCTTTTCTAAACGTGGCCACAATGAGTAACTCTCAGCCCTCTCCTGTCCACCATTATTGTCTCTTAATTGGTGTGTCAGGGGTGTGTGGCAAAGCCTAGGTTTTAGGGGCTGCCAGAGCTTCAGCTTCCCGGAAAACTCAGTTATAATTCCGCAATCATCACAGCTGAGTGGATAGATGAATCCCCTTCAACGAAAGTGTCCCAAGGAAGAAGTAAAAGGACAGAGGCCAGAACCCGGGGCAGCGTGTGCCGTGTGAGTATTTAGTGATGAGTAGTAGAGAGAGTTGCCTCCCGAGCTTCAAGGCGAGGAATCGAGCAGAGTGAGAAAGAGCGGGCTGTGTGGGAACGAGTCTAGATGGCCAGGGGGCTTTGCCATTTAAAACAGAGATTTCTGTTCATGTTGTGTGAGAGAGAGCGCACCTGTGAGTACATGCCATGGTGCCCTCAAGGGGTCAGAGGGCAGCCTTGAGTGTCACTCCTTCCTCACCTTCTACCTTATTTAAACTTGTCAGGTGCTTCACACACCTGTGAAGTCATTGCATTCCTCTGTCCCTGCCTCCCATTTTGCCATAGAATACTGGGACCACAGACACGCTTGACTATGTCCAGTTTTACGTGCATTCTGGGGAACCAGAGTTGGTTCCTCATGCCCATGCAGAAAGCCCTTTCCCCACAAAACCATCTAAGCCCATAGCAGGGAGATTCTGGTAATGCATGTATTTAAATATTTAAAACGAGACACAAAGTTATTGCCACTTTATACTATAATAAAATGAAAACATCTTCAGTACTAGCAGAAAACTCAGCACTCGTCACATTAAAATTAGCATTCAGTGCAACAGATGGTATTGTTTTGCTGAAATGAAATCATTACTGTGGGAGTTAGCAGTAGAGAAACCCATTTACACGGAGCAGTTCTCACATCTTGGCTTGCCTATGTTGATTTCACGCATAATGTCCATCTTAATCTCTGTTGATATTTTTCTCCTTTGGCAGAGTTGATTTTATGGTTCCCCTTCTGCCGTTTAACAAGAGGGAGTCTAATGTGCATCCCAAATATGATGGCAAGACATTTAAAAATATCCTTTAAAAGAGGCTCACTCGCTGATGGTCTGCTACCGTTAGCAAGCCGTGTAAGCTGGTGTGTGCTCCCGCCGCAGGAGTCTCACGCTGCATCCACTTGCCGGCGTAAATACTGAACCAAAGGCTGAGAAATCTCTTTTGAGATTTCTGTGCTGTACCACCAGGTTTGTTTCCATGGCTCACTTTTCTCACCATTGTTTCCAAGGCTTTGCAAGATCTTCATGTTCACGTAAAGTTTTAAATGTGCAAGAATATAAAGAAAATGCCAAAAAGTTTATAATGAATAGAATTGTGTGCCAGAGGGCAGAGGAGATAAAGTAGAAATTGGACCAGCTCATCTTTGTTCAAAATAAGGTGTCAGAACTGTGGGAAGAATGTTTCCCTTATGCTGGGAAGATGGCTCCATGGGGGAGAGTGTTTGCTGTGCAAGCATGAAGACCTGAGTTCAAATCCCCAGCAGCCAAGTAAGAAGGTAGATGTGGCCATGCATTCTACTAACCTCAGCACTGTAGGGGATAAAAACCGGAGGATCACTGAGGCTTGCTGGGTGCCAGCCTAGCTCCAGATTCGGTGAGAGACCCTGTCTCAAGGGAATAAGGTGGAGAGTGCTAGAGACGGTCACTCGATGTCCTCATCTGACCTCCACCTCAGACATGAGCACACACATACTCTCATGTGCATACATAGCACACCATACACTGTACACACACATACATGCACACTCACATACACACACACATGCACACTCACATACACACACACATACACACTGCACTTTTCTAATTGTTCACATCAAACTTCTTATCAGAAGAAGGGTGGGCAATAGGAAAGAAAGAGCACTGGTTTGGAGTCATACAGCTCTGAGTCTGGTGATGCTTTTGTCAGCCGTAACATGGGAAATTTGCTCATCAGTTAGTTTTCTAATCTGCCTCACATAGACAGGCGTGGCAGTGATGAAATGAGGTCATGTGGCAAAAATGCCTATTGCTGTGCCTGGCACACAGTTGGTGGCAGTAAGGGCAGCTGTGACCAATGGTAGAAGTTTACCAGGACTGGAACTTTTAGCGACTTGAAGGGGGTAGGAGAGGAAGGCTGGGCTAAACTGGACAGGGTGAGAGCAGCTCAGATTTCACGCCGCATGGTACTTACTGTTGATTAAACAGCTGGTATACAGTTTGACCCTAAACAGAATTTGTGTTAAGTTCACTTGCCTGTCTGCAGGTGGTCAAAACAAAACCCCCCACTGTTGTTCATAATCATGTCTTTCGTTGTAAGTCCATGATCAGTTTGGAGTCTTTGGTCCACAGTCAACAGAGGTTAAAGTAGCTCTTCCTCCCCCTCTTGAAGACTCTGGATATCTTGGTCTTATTTCAGTATTTTTCGCTTCTTTAGTAAAAGAACCGTTACCTGTGCTTTTCATTTGTTTGTTGCTGTTAGCAGAATTCAGTCCTAACCCATATAGGACTTGATCATCTAAGCACACACAAGAAAGTATAGAAAATTAATTAAATCTCTTTAATCTTAGGAGAATAGGAAAAACAGTACCACCAGACTGAGCCCTAACCACATTGGAAAATAATTGGAAAAGCATTTTTGTGTGTGTGTTTTAATGATTTATTTATTTATATATATATTGGTGTATTGCCTGCTTATGTGTCTGCACGAAGGTGTCCTCAGGTCCTCTGGAACTGAAGTTTCAGACAGTTGTGAGCTGCCATGTGGGTGCTGGGAATTGAACCCGGGTCCTTTGGAAGAATAGCCAGTGCTCTTAACCCCTGAGCCATCTCTCCAGCCCTGGCAAGGTGTTTTTTTTTTTTAACTGCAAGCTTGTTTTATTCAGCATGAGCAAATGCCAAAAATCTTAGGTATAGGTTAAACAAATTAAATAAATAAAAATAAAAATAATTAACCATTAAATAGATGGTTCTTGTTACCATACCTTTTCCTTTCTCCTGGGGAGCTCAGATAAAGCTCTCTGAAGTTATTCTCTGGAGATTGTCTGTGAATGCATTTACCGGGACAATATGACTGACAAGGGGGCGTCAGACCCAAGCCCCTTCCCTCACTTTAATATGGTATGACTCTTCTTGCTCAAGGAGGAAAGGAGTCGCTGAAAGTATGTGTGGGGTTTTGCTCTCATCACAGTGGTTGTGAGGTTTGGGAGCTGGCTTCCAGTCTGGTAGATGGCTATCAATGAGTCTTCCTTGGTAGTGTTTAACCTCAAAAAACCTCTCCCACAGTATGCCAGGGTTGGCTGGCCCACGTGACCAATAGGAAACAGCAGAAGTCAAGGCATGCCATCCTGAGAAAAGGTTTTGAATGTCTTCCCAGCTTCTCTCCCTCTCTGCCCACCTTCTTCTCTGTAGAAAGCCTTATCAGGAGCAAATATGAAGTGAAGAACTGTAGCCTCTTGCCCGCCAGCCATGCCATCACGTGAGCTTGGGAGCACTTCTTCCCAGCCCAGTCAAACTTCAGATGCCTGCAGGTTCATGAGAGCCACTGAGCCTGGCCACCAGCTAAGCCGTGTCCAGATTTCTGACCAATAGACACCAAAGTAAAAATTAATTCTTGTCTTATAATGTTGTCTGGAGTGATTCTCCCCCGCCCCCATAGTTCAGCGTGTACCTGGGTTTTCATAGGCAGAGTCAAGCATGTCATTCCTGCAGAGTGAGGATGGCTCAGCTCAGCGAGGATAGCCTTCATTTACTACTGACCAACAAAAGCTGGGAGCTAGGATCCCCACTCTAAGACTATGCCAGCAACAGAACGGGAATAGAGAGTAATAAATACAATAATAACTATAATAATAAATATAAAATAGTAATAATAATAACTGTAATAATAAATACCAAATAAAGGCAAGGGAAGGCTTTGTTTTTTGTGTGAAGATCAAACAAGAAATGGTGCAGGCACCTCAGCACTGGATAAATCAGATCCAAAGGCTAGTTAGGGGGGTGATGTTAAAAGACTTTCTTCATCATTGGCTTGTCCTCTACGGAAAACAATAAATAAAATTGTGTATGTGGGTTGCACAAGACCTCAAATTAGACCAACATGGCTTTTGCTTTGAATTGGTCACAAACTATACTCATTTAAGAGGTTCGTATTTCACCCCATGCCACAGACGTCTCGCTCAGGGCAGGAAGTGGACATTCAGGGAACAGCTATAAAGTCGCAGTCCAGCCAAGGACGGGGAAACCTTCCTGCTTTTCTCTTTTGTGTGGAATTAAATTGCTGGAAAGAAGCTGAGGAAATTACGTGTCTAACCTCCTGTTTCTGGCTGAATAATCCTTACATCATTGATAGTGATTAATCAAATTGCTTTGGATCTTAGATACCATGGATTTATTTATTTATTTCCCAGGCAACTAATTTTAATGCTTTCACATTCCCATTAGAAGTGGCTATGGTGCCTTTACATTGATTATAAATGTATTATAATTTTTATTAAAATTAGTGAAGCAATGTCCTTTGTGTCATTTAGCTGACAGTTACTTTGGCTTCTGTTATATAAATGCTTCTGATAACTTTTATTTTATTTAGCAGAGGCCTTTAAACTAGGGTACCTAGTGGTGTTTCAGGATCTCCAGGGGATACATGAACCAGGTATTTTAGGAAACCCGTTTTCTAGGTCCTCAACTTCCATTCCTTCTTCCATTTGTTGTTTGTTTGTTTGTTTGTTTGTTTCAAGACAGGGTTTCTTTGTGTGTCTCTGGCTGTTCTGGAACTCGGTCTTTAGCCCAGGGTGTGTGCTACTACCACCTGCCCTTTTTGTCCCTTCTTTAAAAATATTAGTTTTTCTGGTCAGGGTCTTAAGTAACTAAGGCTAAACTTGAATTCAGTATATAGTAGCCAAGGATAACTTTAAAAAAAAAAAAAACACCTTTTCCTTTTATTGAGTTTTAGATATATCTGTTGATCAAAAGCATGCTTCAACTCTACAAAATATTCATATTTTCAACATTATATTTTTAAATTGTATTTCCATATATTCTTTCTTTTTTTATTGAGAAAAGGAAAAAAAAAAGTTTCCGCCTCCTCCCAGCCTCCCATTTCCCTCCCCCTGCTCCCACCCTTCTTCCCCTCCCCCCACTCCTCTCCCCCTTCCTCTCCAATCCAAAGAGCAGTAAGGGTTCCCTGCCCTGTGGAAAGTCCAAGGTCCTCCCCCCTCCGTCCACGTCTAGGAAGGTGAACAACCAAACTGGCTAGGCTCCCACCAAGCCGGAACATGAAGTAGGATCAAAACCCCGTGCCATTGTCCTTGGCTTCTCATCAGTCCTCACTATTCGCCATGATCAGAGAGTCTGGTTTTATCCCATGCTTTTTAAGTCACAGTCCAGCTGGCCTTGGTGAACTCCCAATAGATCAGCCCCACTGTCTCAGTGGGTGCGTGCACCCCTCGTGGTCCTGACATTCTTGCTCGTGTTCTCCCTCCTTCTGCTCCTCATTGGGACCTTGGGAACTCAGTCAAGGATAACTTTGAATGTCTGATCCACTTGCCTCTACCTTCCACGTGCTAAGATGTAGTTGGACTTTTTCGTCAGGACAGTAGGCTCCCCAGTAATGACATGAAGACTTAATATTAATTATGAAAGCTTGGCCCATCGTCTAGGCTTGTTTCTAACTAGCTCTTATAGTTTAAATTAACCCATTTCTATTCACTTACTTTCTGCCTCAAGACTTTATTACCTCATTTCTGTATTGACCATCCTGCTTGCTCTGCATCTCTGCCTTCTTCTTCCCAGCTTCCTTTCTGCCACAAAAATCCTGCCTAGCTATTGGCCATTCAATTTTATTAAACCAATCAGAGTGACACATATTCACGTCGTACAAGGCGATTATTCCACAACACTAGGATTATTGGTGTGTGCTACCTTGCACTTTTTACATGATGCTAGGGCTGAAACCCAGGACTTCATGCTTCTAGGCAACCACACTACCAACTGAGCTATATCCCCAGATCCTCAGCTTCTGTTTCTTATCCTGTGCCAATTGACTTTCTTTCTGAAAGAAAAGTATAACTCACAGCATGGAGTTGCATTATTCTGAAGCATGAAAACCCCTTGAGACTTCAAAGGAGCAGTTGATAATATTCAGATCAATTCTGAGAAATAACCTCCCCCAAATGACCAAATAACCGACCCTCTGCTAGCCCAAATGGTTTTCAGCTCTGCATGCCCAACAAAACCAAAGTAGGGCCTTTCTAGGCTGTCAGCTATTAAAATTTTCAAATAATATATAATTCAAAATCACTACATAACTTTTGGCATGAGTAATTAAGAGGTTATAAAGTTAGAGCCATTTCCATAAAACAAACAAGCAAGAAACCCTTATTTTCCCATCCATTTATTTATATGAATAAAGTTTCTCAGAGTTCACATGTATAAACATGAAAAAGAGGAACCAAACTGATGGGAATCCTGTTCCATTCAGCAACAAGAACATGTTTGTCAGCAGACAACTTAAGCACAGGAGGGAGAATGTGAATCTATCCATCCATCCGTCTACTACATACGTTTATGTAGCTATCAATTAGAGGTACATTACCCATAAAAAATCGATTTTAAACTCTTTTAAATTTTATTTTATTATGTGTATGTGTGTGTCTGTGTGTGGGTATGTACTTATGTATGTGTGTACCTGTGGAGGCCAGAAGAGGCTATGATATTTGTTGGAGCTGGAGTTGAGCTGCCTGCTGTAGGAATTTAACTTGGGTCCTCTGAAAGAACAGTACTTGCTCTTAACCTCTAAGCCATCTCTCCAGTCTCCAAATTTTATTTTTAATGGCAAAACTATAGTGACAGAAAACACATCTGTGACTGCCTTGGACTGGGGACCAGGCTTAGGAATGTCCTGCGGAGATGTGGACTTTTAAAAAATGTTTTGATCTTGTTTGTGGTGTTGGTTCCATACTTGAGTGTAATTTCTCAAACTCACTAGCATGTACAATTCAAATGGGAACATTTTCTCGAATATAAATTATACTCAGTAAAGCTGAGGGAAAACTGTGTCTCATAATTATGTATCATATTTATAATACTTGCAAATATAATAGTCAGTGCATTATTCATGATTATTTTAATATAACACAATACAGAAGAAAGAAGTCTTTAATACTTAAAGGCTAATAGCTTTAAATGAGAACAAAACTTTCTATGTGTGTTCATGTTCTCCTGTATGTGTGTGCCCATGTGTGTACAGATACACATGTATGCACGTGCATGAGTGTGAGGCCAGAGGATGACTTCAGGTGTTGTCCTTCAGGCACCATGCATGTTTTTTTTTTTTTTAATTTTGAGGCAGGGCCTCTCGCTGGTCTGGGGCTGTCTAAGTAGGCTAGGCTGGCAGGCCAGCAACCCCGAGGGAATCCACGTGTTTTAGCCTCCCCAAGAGCTGGTATTATAATCACACACTACCATGCCTGGATTTTTCATGTGCATTCTAGGGACTGAACTCAGCTCCTCCTGCTTTCTTTTTTTAATTTATTTATTTCTTTATTAATTAATTAAAGATTTCTGTCTCTTCCCCACCGCCGCCTCCCCTTTTCCTCCCCCTTCCCCAATCAAGTCCCCCACCCACAACAACCCAAAAAGCAATCAGGGTTCCCTGCCCTATGGGAAGTCCAAGGACCACCCACCTCCATCCAGGTCTAGTAAGGTGAGCATCCAAACTGCCTAGGCTCCCACAAAACCAATAGGTGCAGTAGGATCAAAAACCCATTGCCATTGTTCTTGGGGTCTCAGTAGTCCTCATTGTCTGCTATGTTCAGCGAGACTGGTTTTAACCCAGGCTTTTTCAGACCCAGGCCAGCTGGCCTTGGTGAGTTCCCGATAGAGCATCTCCATTGTCTCAGTGTGTGGGTGCACCCCTTGCGGTCCTGAGTTCCTTGCTTGTGCTCTCTCTCCTGGTGCTCCTGATTTGGACCTTGAGATTTCAGTTTGGTGCTCCAATGTGGGTCTCTGTCTCTGTCTCCTTTCATCACCTGATAAAGGTTAATATTCAGGAGGATGCCTATATGTTTTTCTTTGGGTTCTCCTTATTTAGCTTCTCTAAGAACCCGAATTATAGGCTCAATGTCCTTTATTTATGGCTAGAAACCAAATATGAGTGAGTACATCCCATGTTCCTCTTTTTGGGTCTGGCTTACCTCACTCAGGATAGTGTTTTCTATTTCCATCCATTTGCCTGCAAACTTCAAGAAATCCTTGTTTTTTACTGCTGAGTAGTACTCTAATATGTATATATTCCATACTTTCTTCATCCATTCTTCATTTGAAGGGCATCTAGGTTGTTTCCAGGTTCTGGCTATTACAAACAATGCTGCTATGAACATAGTAGAGCATATACTTTTGTTGTATGATAAGGACTCTCCTCCTGCTTTCAAGGCAAGCACTTTGCTGAGTTATTTCCCCAGCTCTGGAAAGAGAAAATTTTAATTAATGTAATACAATCCTAGCTAATCTTATTAAATAAAAACCAGGAGTCAGATATTAGAGGGTGAAAGCTGGAGGATCAAAGAAGCAGAGCAGCCAGCCACTAGAGTTCTTGTCTCTCTGGATGCTCAGCCGGAATAGACAAGATGCTGTCTCTAGGAATCCTCAAACTGAATGGCCTGAGCGCCTGTCTCCTCCTGCCTTATAGTCGTCTCTCCACCCAGTCATATTGCTTCCTGTCTCCACTGTCCTAGTGCTGGAATTAAAGGCATGAACCACCACCTCCTGGCTCTGATTCTCTTTTAGACTGGATGAATCTTGTGTATCCCAGGGTGGCCTTGGGCTCACAGAGATCCGCCTGTCTTTGCCTCTCTAGCACTGGGATTAAAGGTGTGTGCCATCACCGCCTGGCCTCTATGGTTAACTAGTGGTTTAGGTCCACACATTTTCAGGCAAGTTTTGTTAAAGCACAAACAAAATAATACCACAAATTGGTACTCCCCCCCAGAAAGTAATGATCAATAGAAGTCTGTGAAGTATAATATGGATAACAAGGCTAAATTCTAACCGAAAGGCAATGAGATATAAGAGAAGCAAAGAAGCCATATGCAACTCCAGTTGTCAAGCAAGAGCTGTTCAAGTATTTTTAGACACAGAGGGAGTGGGCTATAACGAATTACTTTTTGAAAGAGGTTTTCTAGTCCAGGTAGTGCCAGGGTTACTGCAAGGCAGCAGACCTACATGCAAGGCAGCAGACCTACCTGCAAGGCAGCAGACCTACCTGCAAGGCAGCGGATCTACCTGCCTCTAAGGGAAGACTGACTTGATGAGAGGCATGCCACTGCAGATCTTATGAGTCTGACACCCTGTCTCCAGCATTCTGTGCAGTCTGAAACCATCTTAATCTTTGCACAATCCGGAATCTGGAAAGGCAATCCCCCATATTGCTGAGATGGGATTATTCTCTACTCAACAGAGCCCAGGTCCCCACCAAGAAACTCAGCAGCTGACAAATTTTTCAAGAAACATAAAAATGCAGCATTTCTTCACATCTGCATGCCACTGCAGGATAAGAGGCAGCCCTCTGTGAGAAGGAAGCGTTGGGCTGAACATGTCAGGTGGGAAGTCATCGGTGGTTTCAGGGGGGTGTGGGTCATGATGCAGATCTTATGGAATGAGGAACGAGTGGAAGATGAGGAAGTGGAAGAAATACGTGCAGATCGCTGCCCCAAGGAGCCAGGCTGTGAACAGCATGCAGGCAAACAGTGTGTAAAGAGGAGAGCCTTTAGCTGGAGCATCATGCCTCACTGGTGACTGTTGGCCTGGCCCCTCTGAGTAGCATTTTGACATTGTTTTTGTATATGTTGTATGTGTGCATCTATGTATACATTTATTGTTTGTGTGCACTTAGCAGGTGGGTGGAGGCCAGAGGCCATCCTTGGGTGTCATTCCTCAGGTGCCATCCACCTTGTGTTTTGAGGCAGCATCTCTCATAGGCCCAGGGCTCACTGATTAGGCTAGGCTAGCTGGTTAGTAAGCTCCAGGGATCTGCCAGTATCTTCCTACCAAGTGCTGAGGTCACTAGTACTGAATTCTGGGTACCAACCTAGCTCCTCATGTCTGTGTGGCATGTACTTTAGTGACTGAACTATCTTCCCAGCCCCTTTTCTTTATATTTATAAAAAGTAATCATGAGGTAAGACAAGCCACTGCCACAAACCCCTAAAAGTCTCACTTAGCACCACATGAGAAAGCTTTTTTTTTTAATGCTGTACAGTCTAAGTGGGTATTCCTGCTCTACAGCCATGTCCTCAAATTCATCCCACCCCTGATATCTTCAATACTAAACCTCCAGCATTGCTCTAGACAGGCAAAGAGCATATAGGACCTCCTGTGGGATACTTGTCTGGGCTGGGACTGGGCATGGTATGCATGCATCTCTTCTGCTCACAGAAGTCATTTCTAACCCACGTAAGTACAGGGGCCTGGAAACGTGGCTCAGTCGTGTGCCCGAGGTGGGCAGAAGATGGGTGTGACGTCTCCAGGCTCTGCCACATTATTCTATGGATCCTTTACTGTGACCCTGTTACCCTAGATCCTAGGGTCACAACGTCAATTTGGACTGGACAGTGTTTCTGTTCAGCTTCCTGTTCTAATCTACTTCCTTCCTGAAAGGTTCACGTCTCAGTTTCCTGTAGAAACAGCAGGGAATTGTTCCTGCTTGTAAAATAAGTCACACAGCCATCCTGCTGCCTGCCTCCCCCACCCTATCTCCAGAGTTTGGGAACTGTCAGAAAGGAGGTCTGAGGGATTGGTGGCCTTGCAGCCAGCAGGGTCTGTCTCCCATGAAACAATTTCCTTTTTGACTCTACCTTTGGGTTCCCCACTCTGATGACATCACCCTGGTCTGTGGGACTTTCCGCATTAGTAGCCCACACCCAATATAAACAGAACACCTTTCACACAGCAGGATAAAAGGTAGTCTTTATTAAATTCAAAGGGAGAACAAATGGAAGTTAACAGTGGTATTATGTCTAAGCCAGAGGCCACAGGATGTTGAGCTTGGCCTGGCTTAAGACACTTTGCCAAGTCTGAGATCTGACTCTTGGTCTCAGTGTTAGATCGGCTGTGCTTGCTGTTAAATCATCACATAGGCTGGGGTGCCCTGAGTTTGGGAGTGTGCACATTGCTCCAGGATTTGAGGTGCCCCTGTGTGTATGTCTTATATACTGGCTTCAGATGGGCCCTCTTTCTTGTTTTGGTCACTGAACCAGCTCCAGCACTGAACTCGGTATGTGCTTTAGTCCTCCCTAGGCCATTTCTGGTCCCCTGTTTTGCTTGGTTGGTTTAACCTTTGAGACAGGGTTTCCTGTAGTCCAGGCTAATCTTGAACTTGCTACATAGCCAATGATGGATGACCTTGAACTTTGAATCATCCTGCCTCTACCTCCAGGCTTCCATTACCACATCTGGTTATGTGGCACGAGGAATTGAACCCAGTGCTTTATGAGTGCTACACAAGGACTGGGAAGCCAGGTGACATTGCGGGGACAGACATGGTCCCTCACAGTTGGTCCAATAAATAGGACCCTGAGAGAAGATGCTAGGTACTAGGCTATAGTTCAAAGGTGAAAGAGCATGGAGGAGCGGTGGAAAGTTTGAGAGAGGGGCTGGTACTTGTGTAATTTTGAGTGACACGGTACGCTGAAATACAGGCCGCACATGGACTCGTATATGCATGTGTACACACACATTTTTACGTACTTGTCTTTTAAAAAAATAAAGCAATAAAAAATCTTACTCTAGATGCCTTTTTATCAGCATTACTGAAGCCAAAACAGAATTCTGGAATCTCATTGAGAAATTTGATCTTAGTTTAAGCAAGACAGCAATACCAAGAGTAACTTGAATTAGAAAATGATCAAGATGAGGTTTTTCTGAAAACAAGCACATCTTTCAATTATATGAAAAAGGTAATAACTAATCTGAACACATATAGGCCTCAATCTGTGAATACAATCAGTAAAGTCCATCGCCACTAAAGAGTCCCCCAAGCAATATGGAAAGAGCAAGGAAGTGGCATATGACTCTAGAGGTGGTAGTGTGTCCCTAAGAGTTGATAATGGAAGACAAACTGGTCCATCTCTCGCCTCCTTGCATTTCCTCTCGGCCTGGCAGTGGGGTCAGCCATCTTTGCAGATTTCTTTCTCTTTTTCAGTTTGTCTTTCCCATTCCCTGTAACTCTGATTAAGCTATGAGCACTGAACACCATGCATTGTCTGCTTTACATAATAGCTAAGTATCCTCAGTCTCCTTCTAATACAGCTACAGAAAAATTCTCAGTTCTGCCCTTTATTGCCATTTCCAACTGAAAAAAGAAAGCCACCAAAGCTTTTTATGGAGAACAGAGAGAATCTTGCAGTTTGCTGCTGCCGGATGAACATACTGCCTCTTGGTCTTTTTTCTTTACTACCTATTTTCCTTTCTTCCTGTCTCTCTCCACCGCATTTTTATGTTTCCATTATTAATGTTAACGTTTAAATTCCGTTCAAGTTTGTAGGCATTACATTTGCTATAGTTTATCTATATATTGATCATAACAGTTGAAAAATCCTTATGCATCAATACCACCTTCCTCCTCCTCTTTTTCTTCCAGCTCTCTTACTGATGTTGAGTAGGTATTTAACCTGGGCAGTGCAAACTTTGTTGTGGTGCTTTAAATTGGAAACAGCTAAGGCAAAGAACCAGAGATGTTGTGGGTTTCTGAGTGGTGGTGACATCCAGTTTGGAGATGACAATGGTGCCAGTAACAGACACCAGAAGCTGTGATTAGAGATTATGAATAAGAACATGTGTGCTGTGGTACCCGTCTGACAGAGGGTGCATGCACACACACACACACACACACACACACACACACACACACGCACAATAAAAATCATTCATTTAAAATACTTGGGTTTTGATGATATTTTTTAAATTGTATTTTCATTGTGCTTATTGGCCATTTGTCCATATTTTTAGAGAAATGTCCATTTTAGTCCTTGGTTCACTTTTAATGACATTTAATTTTTATAATATTGAATTATAAGAATTATTTTGTCAATTTTTTTTTCTGAGACAAATCAGATAGAAACCATGGTGTCCTCGCCGGAGAATCCCACATTCCTGAGGCCCCTATCAGGTCATTCCTTAGAACATTATATTTTAAGGATTTATCTTCTATTGCATCATAACTTGGTTTAACTTGAAAAACAACTCAAGTTGAGATTTAGGCTATACCCCAATTCCCACAGCAATGATCTCGGTAAGTTACTGTGTTCAGGTCACTATTTCATTTTGCACCTTTCCTTTTAATGTATTTCTACTGTAACTCACAAAATAGAGAATCCACACTTTTACACAAGCAGCCAGTGGCTTGGGTCTACTCACAAATACACAACTGCCGTCACTGTTACTGCCTGAATATCTCATGACTTTGAAAAGAATTAGGACGTATTCTCTTTTCCCCTTTCCCTCACTCCTTTCAGTCATTTTTATTTTCTGTCCCTGTGGGTTTGTGTACTATGGATATTTCACAAGACTAAAGCCATATAACTTAAGGCTTTGGGTATGGCTGTTTTAGGTAGTGTAACATCTTAGGTTCATCTACATGGTAACAAGAATCAGAACTTTACTCCCTCTTATGATTGAACAACATTCCTCTGTATGAACATACCAAATTTAGTTTATTGATCTATTGGTCTGTATTTATTTGGGTTGTTTTCAGCCTTTGGGCATGGAGGACATTGCTGCTATTATAAAATCTTGTATACAAACAAAAGACCCGTAAGTTTTTTTAAATGCCCACACAAAGCAATATGAGACCCCCCCCCCAAATCTCCCCAGATACCATTGAGTTCACTTGTGTTGGCCATCCACAGCTGGGCGTGGGCCTGCCCTGCAATGTGATTTATATAACCAATGAGACTCTATTGGCGAAAACTAATTTTTCCTTTGAAAGAAGTTGTCAATTGGAGACAGCTTTCTGATTAGGTATGAGAGATCATGTCCACTTGCCCTTTCAGTGCTGGGCCCCCATCTGGCTTGGACCTACGCAGACCTTATTCATGCTGCCACAGCCTCTGTGAGTTCATATGTCCACCAGCCCTGTTTGTCTAGAGGACACTGTTTCCTTGGCGTCTTCCATCCTTACAACTCTTCCTGTCTGTTTTTTGTTTGTTTGTTTGTTTTTGTTATTTTTTCATTTATTTTACATACCAACCATAGTTTCCCTTCCTTCCCTTTCTTTCCACCCACCTCCTGTCAACCCTTCCCCCATCCATTTCCCATGGGCCTCTGATGGGAGTCAACAAAGCATTCATCTCAGGAACAAGCTCCGCCCCTGCATCTATATCTGCGCAAGGCATCCCTGCATGGGGAATGGGTTCCAAAAAGCCAGGCTCATGTGCCAGAGACAGGTCCTGATCCCACTGCTAGGGCCCCACAAACAGACCAAGTGCACAGCTGTCATCCACATGCAGAGGGCCTAGGTCGGTCCCATGCAGGTTCCCTAGCTTTGAGTCCAGAGTCCTCCGATCTTTTCACTTCTCTTGTCCTTTAGCTCTCTGAGCCCTGAGGGGAAGGGTTTAGGACTGAGTGTTCCAAGGTCCTTCACTCTCTGTACATTGTCCTGTCACGGGACTCTGTTTGTTCCCATCTATTGCAGGAGGAAGCTTTTTCAATGATAGATGAGCTATGAGCATAGCAGAATGTCATTAGGAGTCATTTTTATTGCTATGTTCCTTTAGCAGAACAATAGCCCTTGGTTTTCCCCGAGTTCCCTGGCCTATCTAGTCTTAGATTCGGGGCCACCTGAGCAGGGTCAATTATGGTTCCATCTCATGGAGTGGTGTATTCTTAATTGTCTCTATCATTGCCTTCTATCGTGTTAAGTCGATATTTTCTAGTGCATGATTTTCCTTGTTACTGCTTAACTCATTTTTTCTAACTGCTTGCCTTGTAGATTAAAATTGCATTTTAATTTATAGCAATGTAGTTCAGATTAATAACAAATTAATTTTAATAGTATGCAAAATCTTTTCCTTTTTGTATGTGTAACCTTTCCCCTTCCTTTGTATTATTATTATCAGATAAAGTACATTTTTATTCATTGCATTCATGTATTAACACAGACCCAAATTGTTGTTTATGCAGTTGAATTCAAAACCAGACAGAAGAAAAAAAAGAACTAGAAACAAAAGTATATTTGTATCACCTGCATATCTATCCATATAATTTTTTTTGGTAAGCTACACTTTTTCATGTGGATTTAAATTACTAGTATCTACTACACAGCAGAAAAAAAAATAATGACATCTTGAATTTTGCAGGATGGAGCTAGAAAACATCATTTTGAGTGAGGTAACTCAGACACAGAAAGACAAATATCACTGGTACTCACTCATAAGTGGTTTTTAATCATAAAGCAAAGAAAACCAGCCTACAAGTCACAATCCCAGAGAACCTAGACAACAATGAGGCTCCTAAGAGAGACATACATAGATCTAATCTACATGGGAAGTAGAAAAAAGACAAGATCTCCTGAGTAAATTGGGAGTATGGGGACTTTGGGAGAGGGTTGAAGGGGAGGGGAGAGGCAGGGACAGGAGCAGAGAAAAATGTAGAGCTAAAAACAATCAATAAAATTTAAAAAAATTACTTGTGTCTATTTCAGCTTTTTTTGCGTGTGAATGACATGTATATTGCATGTTCATGTGTGTACATGTAAGCACATGGAAGTGGAGGCTGGGGTTTGATGCAGGTATCTTCCTCAATTGTTACCCACCTAGTTTATTGAGGGAAGGTTTTTCACTGACCCTGGAGCTTGAAGACTTAATTAGCCTAACTAACTGACTAGCCCCAGGGATTGCCTGTTTGCTCCTCAGACCCCCGTATCTGTAAGGTTTATATGTGGGTGCTGGTGACCTAAACTTCAGGCCTTGTGTTTGTGCAGCAAACATTCTAGCCACTGAGCCATCTCATCAGACCCACTTCAGTTTCTCCTTAGTGTTGCTTTTAGCTCAGGTCAGCTACAGACAAGTTCACTTCTTGTTTATCTAGACATGACTTGATTTCTGTTGGATTCTGAAGTACAGTTTTCTGGGTAGAGTGTTCTTTGCTGATGCTCATCTGTTGGTACCTTATTGCTTTCTGGCCTCCTGGTTCTGGATGAGAAGTCAGGAGATGATCTGTCTTTAGATAAGGAACTCTTGAGTTCATCCTAGTTAGGATTCTGGGTGAATAACTTCTTCAGCGAGTAGATGAGAGCCCTCGTTTCCATCATAGTTGGGCAGTTTGGGGCACTATTTCTTCAAATGCTTTCTGTTTTCTATGTTGTGTGTCTTACTGAGGTTTCCAAATTTCATGAATTTTTTGGTGGAGTAACACCCAGTAAATGGCCATACCAGTGTGGGAAGGACACCACCACAGCCAGTTCCTGCCTCTGAGCGGGTGGGGAGGCTCCTTTTGGTCAAGACCTGTAGATCCTGACAGACAGAAGGAACCATTTGGAGGTGATTATATTGCTATTATTCATGGACTTTCTGAATGGGGGGGGCATGTGGCTGACCCTTTCAGTTCAGAAAGACATGCCCTGGAAATTAGTTTACCTCTGGATGATTGTAGGCAAGCCCATGGTGCATTTTCTTGATTGATGATTGATATGGGACTGTGGGCAATACCACACCTGCACTGGTGGTCCTGGGTGCTCTAAGAAACCAGGTGAGAAAGCTATGAGGAGCAAGTCACTAAGTAGCATTCCTCTGTGGCCTCTGTATCACTTCTTGTCTCTAGGCTTCTGCCCTATTTTTTGACCTGACTACCCTCACTGATAGACTGGCGTGGAACTGTAAGTTGAAATAAGCGCTTTCCTCCCAACTTGCTTTTGGTCACAATGTTATCACAGCAATGGAAACCCTGAGACAGCATACAAATGAAGTATTTACTGATAATGAAAGATATTTATTTAAAAATAATTCTCTGGTATACATACAGTTTTGCCACTTATTGAAAATGAACACAATAAATATTACATTAGTAGTGAGACTGACGTTTAAATTTTATGAACAATAGCCCCACCTCTGAACTACAACCCAACCTCTGAGCTATAACTCCACCTCTGAGCTATAACCTCACCTCTGAAAAATAACCCTACCTCTGAACAATAGCCCCACCTCTATACAATAACCTCACCTCTGAACAATAGTCCCATGTGTAGTTAGTCCTTAGCACTCTACCATCTGTTTCTATCAATCTGGCAACTCTAGGTACCTTATCTAACAGAATTACGGAGTTTTTGTCCTGTGACTGGCTTTTCTTAATGAGCACATATACATATACTTGAAGGTCATCCGTGATGTAGCACACATAACACATTGTTTCACAATCAGTACAAGCAACAAATGCTTTTAGGAATTAAATCTTTTTTTATGTGAAGCTGGGAATATTGCTTGATGGTGGAATTCCTGCCTAGCAAAGTAGTGCTAAAGTAAATAAAGAAATGAATAGACATCTATGAAAAAGTTAGAATCATTAAGAAAAGTTTTTCACAGCGGCATCTTGGTGACTCGATAATAAAACATAAAATCAAACAATGAGCATAATTGCTATAATACCTTTGATTGCCTTAGTTTCCCCTACATGTTTGTTAGGTTTCAAAAGGCAATGTCCCCTATGGTCACAAATATAGCATAAACATTCATATTTATGAGAAAGGCACATCAAAGTCATATAATCAACAATTCTGTAAGTTAAGATTTGGTTTAAGAACTAACAGCCATTAAGAACAAGATCAAATGGTGTTACAGTATAAAATGGTTTCTCAGGTGTTACAGTAATGAAGGGTAAGCCATCTGGTACAGTGTGGTACCACACTGTTGTAAATGTAACACCTTTCTTGTGTTTCTGTTTTCATATGCCGAGAACTCCTGCAAGGTGGCATGCTTGCGACAGGGCTCATTAGGGTGTCTGCATTTCTGGTTCAAAGAGGGAGAAAGGCCAGAGTAAACAAGAAGCTCGAATCTATGCTTCATTTGTACTCCATTGGCCATTCCTCTCAAGGAAGGGTGGGAACTGTATTATTTTGCCTGGACATGATGCTGATGTCACTATAACATCCCAGGAAGGAAGAAGAGGAAGATCAATGCAGGCAACTCACAGCCTTTGACTCAGACCCATGAGTTCTTGACCAATAGCCAATGAAAACTTAATTTGGTTTTACCTGTGGGCATATTTTACCTATGGATATTTCTCTAATAGGTGTGAAAAGAGTGAACGTTATTAATCGCTGACCATGGACATATATATCTCTATGTTTTGAACTTTCTAGTTTTGAGTATCCTAGCCCTAAAGAAAGTGGTTATATTTTTTCTTGTTTTTTTTTTTTTGGAATTTCATACATAAATACAATGAAATATGATGGTATTTACCTTCTGTTTTTCTCTCCAACTCACTAGCATGTCCCTCCCAGCTTCATGTCTACCCATTAAGTGCAATTAGTCCTGCCTATATGTGCATGGGTGTGGGGCCATCCATTGGAACATGGGAACCTACCAGTGGCCACACTCTCTGTAGAATGATTCTCCCTCCTTCAGAATCCATCTGCTGCCAACAGGAATGGCACCTGGAGGTCTTCTACCCCATCCATGCCAGGATGTTGGCTGGCTTGATTTTGTGTAAGTTTCCTAAAGGTAACTACGCTGCTAGGAACTCATGATGGAAATAGCCATGTCCTGTCTATAAGACCGCGTTTCACAGACCCCCATCTTTCAGCTCCTCCATTTTCTTCCTGCCTTCCCTTCTGCAGTGCTCCCTGAGCCTCAGTGATGATGGGGTTAATTCAGGAGTTCTGTTTAGGGCTAGATATTAGTTAGCTTAGTCTCAGCATTTAGCCCGGCTGTGCATCTCTCCCTTGACTGCTGTCTATGGAAGAGAGAAGCTGCTGAGAGCAGTCAGGCCTTCTTTGGAATAACAGGAAACCCTGATTAGTCTTTCCTTAAGCGCGCTCTCTCTCTCTCTCTCTCTCTCTCTCTCTCTCTCTCTCTCTCTCTCTCTCTCATAGTAAGAAGTTGTCTCTGGTCTCTGTCACTCACTGTATGGGCTGTGCCACGTGGATTGTGCAGTCACATGGTGACAGTGATGGACAGTCCAAGGTAAAGTCTTACTGTGTGTGATAACTTCTAGGTCTCCCCTGAAATAGGAAACTGTCTTCTAGTCTTGCAAGCATTAGGAACTAGCCTTCAGGAAGCCATAAGGGCTGAATTTCTTTCTCAGTTTTGCCATATAGGTATGAAGTTGTGATCGGTGGTGGTGGCGCACGCCTTTAATCCCAGCACTTGGAGGCAAAGGCAGGCGGATCTCTGTTAGTCCAAGGCCAGCCTGGTCTACAAAGTGAATTCCAGAACAGCTGGAACTGTTACACAGAGAAAGCCTTCATGTAAAACCAAAAATAAATAAGTAAATAAAAGATATAAAATAAAACAAGCATGACGTCTGGGGATGAGCTTCTGGGCAATAGAGGAAAATAGACGTGGCCTTTTGTGTGGAGCTAGGGGTGAAAGTTGGAAGGAAGCAGCTTGGGTGCTGCCAGGAATTGCTTGGCATGAGAGTCCTGGCATTATAAGTGAGGGACTGGAGAGGACCTGTGAGTGCCAAGAGCAGGTACTTATCAAAGTGATCTCAATGATGTGCTTAGAAAACCACGATCGATAGTAATCTGCTCATGAATTCTTTATCATACAATCTGATAATGACATATCATCAAACAAGTCTACGTGGATGGGTCTCTCTAAAATATCATAACCTTGCCTTCTCCAGAAATGAATGCCATAAGAGAAAGGCTAAGGAACCGTCCCAGGTTTAAGAACACTGGAGAAGCATAACCACTAAATTCATTGCGTTGTTATGGATTGACTCCTGGAGGGAAATTTTGTTTAACAGGCCTTATGAAAAGCCAAGTGCAGTGATCCATGCCTGTAATCTCAGCAGCTGGGAAGTTGAGGCAAGAGGATTGTGAGTTGGAGGCCAACCTGAGCTTCATAGCAAGATCTGTCTCAAAACAAAACGATACACCTTACTGGAACAAGAGATTTGAATATGAGCTGCTTATTCAACTGTGGTGATAGTTTGTTTGTGCTATAACAAATAAAGCTTGCCTGAGGATCAGAGTGTGGAGCGAGCCACTAATTAGCTATAGAGGCTAGGCAGTGGTGGCGCATGTCTTTAATCCCAGCACTCGGGAGGCAGAGGCAGATGGATCTCTGTGAGTTCGAGGCCACCCTGGGTTAAGATTTATTCAGTCTAAAAAAAAGAAACAGAACCAGGAGGTGGTGGATCACATCTTTAATCCCAGTACTTGGGAGTCACATACCTACACATGGGAGGTAGGGACAGGAAGGGATGTAGTGAGGAATATTAGGCAGAAGGAGACAGGAACTCAAGGCATTTAGTCTGGAGACTTGTAGAGACAGGATACCTTATTCGGTCTGAGGAGTTTGTAGAGTGGCCAGCTACTCTGCTTCTTTGATCTTCAGCTTTCATCCCTTAATATCTGACTCTGGGTTTTTATTATTAAGACCTATTAGAAATCGTGCAACATTCAACTGCGTATTAAGTTTCCTAAATTTGACAATTGTCCTTTGGCTATGTTCAAGCATGTGCAAATATTTGTGTGTTAGTAAAGGGGTGTGGTGTTAAATTCCTCACAAATGGCTCAGAACACTCTAGCCACATAGATCAATGGTAGATCAAATGTCTGGTATACATAAAGTCCAAGGCATATCTTCTGTCTTCAGCATCACAAGAAGAAAGAGAGTTCACGAGTTAGGATGTATTTTGTTTGGAGTGCTTGCCTAGCACACACGAAACCCTTGGTTTGATCCCCAGTACCATGTAAACTGGGCATGACATTTCACTCCTATAATCCTGGCATTTAAAGCTGGGTGGTGCAGGCACACGCCTTTAATCCCAGCACTCAGGAGGCAGAGGCAGGCGGAACTCTGTGAGTTCGAGACCAGCCTGGTCTACAGAGCTAGTGCCAGGACAGGCTCCAAAGCCACAGAGAAACCCTGTATCGAAAAACCAAAAAAAAAAAAAAAAAGAAACCCTGTCTTGACAAACCAAAAACCAAAACCAAAACCAAAAACAGTTCTAACATTTAGAAAGTAGAGACAGGAAGATAAGAAATTTAAGGCCATCCTCAGCTACAGTGCAAGTTTAAAGGCTAGCCTGGGATAACTTGAGATGCTGCTTAAAAACAACTTCAATGCCTTCCACCCCAACTGCAGAAAACAAAGAGGGGACCAGGGAGGCTGATGCATTAAAACGTTGACTCTGTTGAATTTAAATAAGGAATCTACAGGAATTCTTTGGAGTCTTTCCCCTGTAAAATTTTGTCTGAACTTATGTCAAGATAAAATGTTTGAGGGGAGAAAAGAAAAGATAATGGTAATGGGGCATAATTATGAGCAAAGTACAATGATCTACATGTATAGAAACATCATGATGAACCCCATTGTATCGTACGCTAAATTTGAGAAGTTTAAGGAAGTATCTTTAGCAGAGGCTCACTGCATGCCAGATATTGCTCTAAGTCAGGCAACAAAAGCTTTCAATGTTAACAAAATTTCTGACCTTTGTGGGGTTTTCTTCTAGAAATGGGAACAACAACAACAAAAACCGAGGAAGTGAAATATATGGAAAGGTGAGAAGAGAAAGGCAGCAGGTTCTCTTAATTGCCAAGCCACCTCTCCAGCCTCCTTTATGTCACTTTAAAAGTTTCAGTGTCAATCAAGTATGTCAACAGGAACTTAAGAAGGTTTTTGGGGGTTGTTCTTGTTTGTTTGTTTTTGTGTGTGTATGTGTGTGAATGTAGAGATACCAGTGTTAGGGAAAGCTAATAATAGGATCATGATATTAGTAATTATAAGAGCCCTGTTGTAGTCAGGATGGCCTAAGTTCTGCAGTGCTAACAATGAGCCCCAAAATTTTAGCAGCAAAGAGGATTGGGCTTTCTTTATGCTATAATTTATAATAGTCATTGTGAGATAATTGAGGTTTTCTGCTCCACACTGTTTTCTCATTGATGCTGAGAGACCCACAACCATCTGGAGCATAGCTGGCTGTTGTGACAGAGAATACTTTGGACAGTTTCATGCTACCATTCAGTGTTCTGCCTAAGAAGTCACATATGCCATGTTCTGTTCACAGCAGAGCAGACCGGGTACCACTCCAACCCAAGGTGGCTAGCAAGTGGTCTCACCATCTGTGAACAAGGCAGACAGTCAGAAGTGTTTGCAGAGCAGTACTGCCAACCACAGAAAACGCCAAGGGGAAGTGAAACTCAGATGTCAGATGTGAGTTCTCTATGCCCAGCACCTTATCTCTACCAGATTCTTCTCTTAGACATGGGGAGGACAGGACCTCTTAGGTTCGGGTGTATATAAACACAGATGCACACACTTTTAATTTGAATCTTCTGCTTATTTAAAAACAAGTGGGGCTGGAGAGACGGCTCAGAGGTTAAGAGCACTGATTGCTCTTCCAGAGGTCCTGAGTTCAATTCCCAGCACCCACATAGTGCCTTACATCCATCTATAATGAGATCTGATGCCCTCTTCTGATGCAAAACATGTGGACAGAGTACTGTATACATAAATAAATAAATAGATAGATAAATAAATAAATCTTTTAAAAACAAAATCAAAGCAACAACAAACAACAGCGACAAACCAAATGTAGTTCAGTTGATTGATCACCATAAAAACCAGGCAGGGGACACATGCCTGGTTTCAGCACTTCGGAAGTGGATCCAAGGGAATCAGAAGTTAAAGGTGATCCTTGGCTGTGTGGTGAGTTTGAACCCCGGGTGGGATATACAAAATAAAAATAAAGCATTATCCAAAATAAAAATAAAACTATAAAACAAATATTTTGCTGAAGATGACTTCTCAGATTAATGTTCTTTTCAAAGGAAAGACGTTAATAATGCCAAGATAAAAACAGGCTTCAATACGGCTAGAATAAGCGTTATTTTCAACCTTCAGTGTAGTTGTGTTTCTTTTAGTCCATCCTCTGTACCGTACTCTGAAGACACTCAGAGGTCATACATTATCAGAAACAAGACACGAGGGGTTGCCACTAGTCTTAGATACATCAGTCACTATTTTAAGTTTGTCTACCAGGGCAGATTTTGTTGTATTTCACAATCTTGATACAATAGAAGCGAAAGTAGAAGTTTTATGCCAGTTTGTTCCTTTCCTCTAGATTCTGCAGCATTTGAAAAGATTGATCTCGAACTCTTCTTTGGAAAGGACATTTGCGCAGTTCCTCAGGAAATGGCTTGATGTGGGTGTCACCCGTATAACTGCAGTTAGCCACCCTTCAGCTGGATGGCATCTTCTCAGCTCACTGGCAGTAATGTCATACTGGCACCTGTTGAAGAGGGTTATTGACAGCATAGCCTGCCCCCACATCATATACGGAAATTAAATTGCGCTTGCACAGCATGCTCAGATCTGCATTATTGCCCCTCAGTACTTCTCCTTTTCTCCTCTGGATATTTAGAAATGAATTATTTCAAAGATTATCTTGGTATTTTCCAGGTAGCAAAGCTAAACAGATGATAACTAATTGCTGCGGCTGTGTTTTATTTTTCTACCTTGGAAATGTTTCTTCCTTATCTTGAGCATTATGGGTCTCCCATAAATTCCACAGAATAATACAAATGATGCACAACACACACCAATGGTTCTCTGGAGCGTCTTCTGGCCAGATGGCAAATATGTGAACTTCTAACGTGCCATGAAACCTGGGAAGGACACATGGGGCACATGTTCTAAGTCTTTGTTGGAGACCAGTAGACTAGCTTTTAATAAAAGATTACCAGCAAAAGTCCTCCTAGACTTTCTCTGAATTATTTACTCAGTCCATTAGTCTTTTTTGTTTTCTGTGTCAGGGTTTCTCTGTAGCTTTGGAGCCTGTCCTGGAACTTGCTCTGTAGACCAGGCTGGCCTTGAACTCACAGAGATCCACCTGTCTCTGCCTCCCGAGTGTTGGGATTATAGGTTTGTGTCACCACTGTCACTGATGGACAACTTTACATGGGCTTTATTTTGAACGTATCAGTGGACAGGTAAAACACACGGTCAGATGTAAACATCAGAAAACACCTGCTGTGACAGGAAGAAACTTTAAACCTTTTGTATTGGTAATACTGATATGTAAGAATCTTTAGCGTGAAATTTATCCTAAATAGATTTTGTTTATGGTTGTTGTCTTTTTTGTTTGAGACAGGGTTTCACACTATTCAGTTAGGGCTAGGCTAGCCTTGAACTTGAGCACTTTCTGCTTCAGCCTCCCAAGAACTAGACTCCTGAGCCCTGGCTTACAGATGTGCTAAGTCCTGGCTCTTGTGTATTCAATAGGCCTGGTTGAAAGCCAAAAGGGAAGGCAGAGGAGGGAAAGATTTTACATTACGTTTATCTACTCTGTGTGCAAAAGGACAGCTTGCAGGAGTCAGTTCTTTCCTTCCTTCTATTATATTTCTCAAGGATCACAATCGAGTCTTCAGGATTGGCAGCATGAGCATTTACCCAGTGAAGCACTTGGTTAGCCCCCTCCCATCTCTCTCTCGTGTGTGTGTGTGTGTGTGTAAAACGTGTAACCATGATGGTAGTCCCAGGAAATTAGGCTTGAACTCAGGTCATCAGAATTGGTGCAAGTGGCTTTACCTGTGGAGCCATCTTGCCAGCCTTTGTTTTAAATTTTTTTTAACATAAAAATATTTGTGTCCAGCATTTGTATAAGAGTTGTCCATTGTTTAAATGGTTTTGTGGAGTCTAAGGTAAAGAAGACCTTCAAATTGTCTCACTGTATCATTCAGTTAGGGCTAGAGCGATTTCTCTTGGAGAGCTTGGTCTCAGCTGCCATAGTAACCTATGGTTACTAAAGGTTTGCTGGCCGTGGTTTTTGCTATGTTTTCCACTAAAAGGTCAGCCCTGTTGTGGGATATTTGTATATTGTGTGAAGATATAGTGTTATGATTGGTTTAATAAAGAGCCGAACAGTCAATAGGTAGGCAGGAAGCATAGACAGGACTTCCAGGAAGAGAGAGGAGGTAGAAAGAGGGATCTAGGCACACGAGGGAAGCTCCAGAAGACCCAGAGAGGAAACAGGAGGTGAAAGATGGAAGAGAGGTAATACCACATGGTAGAACATAGATTAATAAAAATACGGGCCAATTTAAGTTATAAGAGCTAGTGGGACAAGCCTAAGCTAAGGTCAAGCTTTCATAATTAATAATAATTCTCCGTGTCAGCCGGGAGATGGTGGCGCTCGCCTTTAATCCCAGCACTCAGGAGGCAGAGGCAGGCGGATCTCTGTGAGTTCGAGACCAGCCTGGT
Organism: Alexandromys fortis; assembly: GCF_014885135.2. Lineage (NCBI taxonomy): Eukaryota > Metazoa > Chordata > Mammalia > Rodentia > Cricetidae > Alexandromys > Alexandromys fortis. The sequence continues at coordinate 3,690,315 of NW_026067951.1, forward strand.
CTACAAGAGCTAATTCCAGGATAGGCTCCAAAGCCACAGAGAAACCCTGTCTCGAAAAAAAAAATTCTCCATGTCATTATTTATGAGCTAGTGGCCCAGAGGAAAGTCTGACTACACAGCCCAGAATTTTAACACTTTCTAAGCAGATAAAATACCATTCTCTGATTGTATGGCATAGTTTTCCATCCCCCTACAAGTTCCATAAGAGTGACAGTTTTACCGTTTTATTCACCATCAAAGAAGTAGCCACTGCCCATACAGAATGATACAGATGAGCACTCGCTAAGTACTCAATAAACATTTGGTGATCGAATGAGCAATGAATATAGCTTATTGAGTATCAAGAGCCAGAATTTAGTGAATTGAAGATAATACTTGACCAGTTTTAGAGCAATTTTGTCTTTCCCAGAGAGTAAGTCATGTTCTTTTTTTTTCTCTGTTGCCTAGCGAGCTAAATCTAAACTCCTTACTCAGGCATTTGCTTCATGATGTGCTCTCAAGTTACCCTTGGAGGTTTACTGATTTTCATCTGACACCAGCGGTCCAGTTAAAATGGATATTAATCTCTATTTTTATAAAAAATGGACCTTAACACTCTTCTGCCACGAGACTGGGTAATCCCATCTCTTCTGTGAAGACCTTGTCAGTGACCTTGGGGAGCATTATTCTGGATCCTTAATTCTTCTCTTCTCTTCTCTTCTCTTCTCTTCTCTTCTCTTCTCTTCTCTTCTCTTCTCTTTCTTCCCTCCTCCCTTTCTTCCTTTCTTTTCTTTTTTTTTTTTTGTCATTTGCCAAGTTTACCGTTTGATAGCCATATGTCTCCCATGGAAGAAACTCAACTCCAACAGTAGTACCTGAAGAAGACAGTGAGTAGAATAAACTTACATTGTGCCCATTGATATCCATGCATGGGCGGGGTTCATTTCATACAATGTTTGCCAAAAAGGGCAAACATTGGCTGGGAGCTGACTGCTTTTTCTGAGTGACATAAAAGAGGCCTAGGACTCTGGAAATAGTTGACAGTCATACTGGGTGGGTGGAGGGAACAAATGCAGAGAAAGAGACTGATGCATGAAGCACACCGGTGTTGTGCTCCAAACAGCTTTGCTAGTTGGATGCATCTGTGCTGTGGGATAATGCTCTTTGACCCTGTAAAGACTTGTCACTTGTACCACTTTAATAAAACACTGATTGGCCAGTAGCCAGGCAGGAAGTATAGCCAAGGCTACCAGACAAGGAGAATTCTGGGAAGAAGAAAGGCTCAGTTTGTAGTTGCTACCCAGACACAGAGGAAGCATGATGAGAATGCCTCACTGATTAAAGGTACCAAGCCATGTGGCTAACACAGACAAGAATTGTGGGTTAATTTTAAATTGTAAGAGCTAGTTAACAATAAGCCTGAACGAATAGGCCAAACAGTTTGTAATTAATATAGCCTCTGTGTATTTTGTTGGGACTGAATGGCTGTGGGATTAGGCAGGACAGAAACTTCCTTCGACACATCTGAGGTGGTTTCATTATTGTTTACAGTTCTACTGCCTTTCATTTCATAAACTGCTGGTTCAGTGTCAGGCCTCAGCCCTTTCTCATGAAACTTCTTGTTTACTTCCTGCTTGCATGTAGGAGTAATATATGATGTGAATAAATATAAATACTGATTGCAATACAACCCACTATAGTTATTTGTTATATTCTTGACTAACCAAACTCATTTATTAAAGAAACAGTGTCAAGAGTGGGTAAATTCTTGTGGATAGAAAGTTAATCTGGGTCAATGGATTCACCTTATTTTTATGAAAGTTATATAGCTTAAATTTTTATATTAATATAAGGGCCCAAATAATAAAACCTTAAAAAGAAAACACATGGATATTTATTACTTTGGATTGGCAATAGACAAATAAAAGTGATGGTAAAAATACAATAAAAGAAAAAAGTAGGTAAATTGAACATCAGAAAAATTTAAAAATATGTTCACCAAAGGACATTAGCTATAAAAATGAAATAGAAAACTGTTGACTAGGATAAAATATTTGTAAATCATACATGTGATAAGAGGATCTACAAAGAACATTTATGACTCGAATAAAAAATTTAAACAACCCAATTAAAAAATGATCGAATGACCTGAATAGACAGTTTTCCAAAGACGTTATGCAGAGCACTGATATGCACATGAAAGATAATCAGCATTATTTGTTATTAGGGGAATGCAAATCAAACCACAAGATACCACTTCCTGCTCACTGGGATGGCTATAACCATGAGAACAGAAGATAACAAGTGTTTATGGAGAACGTGGAGAATTTGGAACCCTTGTGCACAGTTGGTGGGACGGCAAGCCATTCTGAAAACAGTTTGATGCCTCCTTGAAAAGCTTAAACACAAGATTACAATAGGACCAGCAATTCCACTCCTAAGCATATTCCTGAAATAATGAAAAGTAATTACTCAAGCAAACACATGCATTTTATAATAACAATTTTCATGATAGCCCAAAGGTGGGGAAACCTAAATGGTCAGCCATACTAACCAACTGTGATATGTATAATTATCTACCAAAGGCAATAGCAATACATGCTATAATTTGTATGCACTTCAAAGACATGTTAGCAAAAGAAACAATAGACATAAGATCTCATATCATAGGACTGCATTTATGTAGAATATTTAGGGGTCTGTCTATAGAAACAAAGAAGATTAGTGGTTGCCAGGATCTATGTTTGGGTGGGAAATGGGAGTACAGGTTTAATGAGTATGGGGTACAGGGCTTCTTTGGGGGTAAAGAAAAAATTTGGGAATTGGAGGAAGTAGCCATACAATATCGTGGCTACACAGAAACACTACTGAGTTCACTTGAAATCGTTGATTTTATGTTGTAAATGGAGGCTGCTTGTTTGTTTCCCGGCCGTCCAGACCCAAATAATCGTAGAGAAACTATATTAATTACAACACTGTTCGGCCTATTCACTCAGGCTTCTTATTAAGTGACTCTTGCATCTTAAATTAACCCATTTCTATTATTTTGTGTATCCCCATGAGGCTGTGGCTTATCAGGTAATGTTCTGGAAGCTACATGGATCCTCCTTGACTTTACCTACTCTCTCTATGTCTCTGTTGGGATTTCCCAATTGGCTTTACTCTGCTAAGTCACTGGCCGAAACAACTTTATTCATCAACCAATAAAAGCAACACATATACAGAAGGACATCCCGTATCATTATGTCACATGAATTTCAGTTCAGTGACAGTAACAATATTTCTTGTGGCTGAGATAGCATGAGGAAAGCATCGTGACGTAACTCAACGCTCAGCTTCTGAGTAGTTTCCGAAATTGCATTACTAAATATCCTGACCCTTTGCTAAGGTAGTAAATTGGAAGAGGCAGAAAGTATGCTGCTTGAAATATAGGGTACGGCCTGCTGTGGTAGGGAAGGTAGGTAAGGCTTCAAACACCATTACCTCTCCTAGTGACAGGTTTGGTGTTTCATGGATTGTGGTGTTTTCAATAGGAATGGGACCCATAGACTCATGTGCTTGAATGCTTGGTCCCTAGAGAGTGGCACTCTTAGGAGGTGTGGCCTTGTTGAAGTAGATATGACCTTGTTGGAGGAAATGTGTTACTGTGGAAGCAGGCTTTGAGGTCTCATATGCTCAAACTATGCCCAATGTGCCACTCAGTCTCCTTAAGTTGCTTACTGACCAAGATGCAGAACTCTCAGCTCTTCTCCAGCACTGTCTGCCTGTGCGGTACCATGTCCCACATGATGATAATGGACTGAACCTCTGAAACTGTAAACCAGTGCCAATGAAATGTTTTCTTTTATAAGAGTGGCTGTGGTCTTGGTCTATTGCTCTTCACAGCAATAGAAACCCTAACTAAGACATGGATCATGATTTCATATTAGTCTTGGTCCATGTAACAGCTATTGATTGGTGATAGGATATTTGCTGTTAGTACAACCATTATTTCTAACACATAGTAATTGCCCTTTTCAACGAAGGGAGTAGGCATGAAGCTAGTTTTAGTGTTATTTTATTTTCAGTGTGTTCGTTTTTATTTTTAATTCTCCATTTATATGACATATTTGTGTCTCTACTGTTCGATTTGCATTTTACTTTAGATATACTTTCAAAAATTTCTCTATAAACTTATTTACATAGGAAGGAGTCAACCTGAAGGAAGGCAATTAGAAAGTAATAATACAGAAAGAATGAGAGTTTTTTTGAGAGGGAGAGTTATTTGATCATGGAATATGCAATAGCAAGACATTGTTTTCATTTGACACACAAACTTCTTGCCTGGCAATCGAGCTTCCTTTAGCCAGCCACTCTAGGTGTAGAATACAGAGCCTTGGGTTTCTACCTGTGCAGCTGCAGGCGCATCAGGAAGCACCTTACTTCCAGAGCTTTTATGTAAATCCTACAGTGGGGGGGCTGAAGGTTGGGACTGTGCTTGCTTAGCGTATGAGGGCCCAGGTTTGCACCCCAAAGAAGCAAACAGACTACTTTACCAGTATAAACTGTTTCACTCAGTGACTGTATATCCTGGGTGTTGGGTCAGTCAGAAAGGCTGGGCACTCAGGAGCTGTGATTCCTCATGTTCCTCAGCACTATAGTTCTGATAAGGGATAGAGCCCCCATAACATCTGGAAGGCACAAGGATACACCATTGTTTCTGCAGCAGCTGGCATGAGGGGTTTGGTAGATGTACATTTTTGAGATGTACTAGACCCCAGAACACCAGTATGCATCTCTGACAACCACCAGCTTCTCTGATGCAGGGCAGACATGGCATGGGCAGTGATAACGAGGGCACTGATGATCTGCCCTTTGCTGGGGTTTCTGGTCTGGCTGCAAAAGCTTTCTAAGAGGAGCCACAGCTTGGCCTCTCTCACCCTTCACACTTCTACACATTCCAAAGACTTCAGATGCCTCTGATCCTCTTTATTGAATGTTATTCTGCTGTTTATCATTTTGAATAATTTCATTTTTTCTGAGTAAGTCCTTATTGAACTATTATTTTCCTTGAATTAAAAAAAAGCCCTTGTATTTGAATAGCCTTACAATATTTGTGGCTGTTTGGTGAGTGTTCACTACTATCCGCTGGGCTGAGGATTTTGCATACATGATCTTCTTTAGTTCTGTACAGGCCTCTGAAGAGCTTCTATCACTAGCCTCATTTTTGCAGGGGAGTGAGATGAGGCCCAGGGTCACACAGCCATGCCAAATCTTGGAGCTGGTGAGCAGCTGAACTTCAGGATTTGATTCTGGGGTTCTGACTCCAGTGATTTGCAGCAAAATGAAAACCCACATTAAGATAAAATATATATATAAATAGCCAGCCACGGTGGCGCATGCTTGTAATCCCAGCATTGTGGAACCTGAGGGAGAAGAATAGCTTTGGAGTCGGAAGACAACTTGGGCTACAGAAGGAGTTCAAGGTCAGCCTGGGCTCCGAAGTTAGCTTCTGTCTTGAAACCAAAATAAAAGTTACAACCAACACCATTCCAAAGGAAACCATGAATGTCTAAGGAAACTTCAGTTGTCACCATTTAGTTGCTAAGCATATATTAAAAGTCCTAGTTAAAGGAGTTTTGTGGGTTTCAAAATTACAGATTAAGAATTAGAAACCTGTAATTTTCATAGTGTATTAGCAAACAGAACAAGGGAAGCAGATTAAAAAGTCATTTTTTTTTTCATCTCTAGCCTCATTTTCAAGAGTCTTGAGTAAGGCTGTCTTTTCCTTTTTTGTCAGAGGGGGTTGTCAAGGACTTACTTCATGTCTGAGTCTAATGTAATTGAAAGGACTGCGTATTTACTTTGATCAAGGTCATTACGTTGCTTCACAGAGCCCAATAATGTATCACCCCACCTCAAAGCAGAGAACCAGACAAAATTAGAAACTTCTCAGTAAAAGTAGGTGCACTTGAATTCCCCGGAATCCACAGTTGTTTACCAGTTTTCATAGCTCAGTCTATGTCCATGGCACCTCTGCTAATGGTGATAAAACCATTTTGTTATGAACACTTTAGGTGAAATATGGCTAAATATAGCATTAGTGCTATATTCTTTTGTGTGAATGCTTATGGGTACGTGTGTGTGTGTGTGTGTGTGTGTGTGTGTGTGGACTCCTGCAAAGTGTGAGTGTGCTTATGGGTTCATGTGCCTGTGGGGACTCTCGCACAGTGTGAGTGTGCTTATGGGTGTGTGTGTGTGTGTGTGTGTGTGTGTGTGTGTGTGGACTCCTGCACAGTGTGAGTGTGCTTATGGGTGTGTGTGTGTGTGTGTGTGTGTGGACTCCTGCACAGTGTGAGTGTGCTTATGGGTATGTGTGTATGGGGACTCATGCATAGTGTGTGTGCTTGTGGGTGGATGTATGTGTATGTGTGTGAACTCTTTCACAGTGTGTGTGGGGTGCATATATGGGGGGACTCAGGCACAGTGTGTGTGTGCTTATGGGTGCATGCATATGTATGAGAGACTCATGCACAGTGTGTGTGTGTGTGCTTATGGGTGCATGCATATGTATGAGGGACTCATGCACAGTGTGTGTGTTTATGGGTGTATGTGTGTGTGTGTGCAACTCCTGCATAGTGTGTACTTATGGGTGCATGTATATGTATGAGGGACTCATGCACAGTGTGTGTGTTTATGGGTGCATGTGTGTAGGGGGACTCAGGCACAGTGTGTGAGTGTGCTTATGGGTGCATGTGTGTGTGTGGACTCCTGCACAGTGTGAGTGTGTGGAGGCCAGAAGTTAATCTTGGATGTTACTCCTCAGGAGCCGCTCATCTTGCTTTATTGGCGACAGGGTCTCACATTGTCCTGGAGCTCCCTGATTGGGCTAAGCTGGCTGAGCAGAAAGCCCAGGAATCTGCCAGTCTCCACCTCTCCAGTACGGGGACCATAAGAGTAAGAGTAAGAGTACGCCAGCATGCCTGACTCTTTCACATAGGGTCTGGGGATTGAAGTTGGGTTTTCACACTTGTGTGGCAAACACTTTGCTGACTGAGCCGTTCATTCTTAATAATTTTATTGTGCTTTTCCTGCAGGTTTGAGACAAATGACACTAAACTCCATTGCCAAAGAGAGCAATTTCTTACTGTCTATGGTTCCCCGGGCTGCCTGGGCTCACCAGAAAGGTCACCACTCAGGGTTTCTCAGGGTGTTGTTCAGTTGGAACTCCAGGCATTCAATGGCCAGGTGCCTCTCCTATGTGGCAGTTGAGGTTAACAGTGGCTGTTGGCTGTGGCCTCGGGTGAGGCTGGCTATCTAGTATGCCCTGTGCAAGCTGCCTGGGTTTCTTACCTGGCAGTATTTAAATTCTGAGAGGAAGTGCACAAAGAATCTCACAGACCCAGGTAGAAACCTTGAGGCTTTTGTGTTCTCACCTTAGAAATTGCTCTGCCTCATTTCCAACAAACTCTTTTTGGGGGACAGAAGTCAGTCACAGGGCCGTGGCAGATTTAAAAGGAGTGTCACTAACAGTATGCGAATATTGGTAGGCACGGTTCATTGGGAGGTTTCCTGGGAAAACTTCCATACAACATACATAGAGTTTAAAAGTTAATTTAAAAATTATGCACACAAAGGCCAATGTTTTTTACCCTAAAATGGAGACAAAATGCCATGAAATTATATTTTAATTTTCAGTATCTTATATATGTGTGCATTTTAATATTTAAATTTCATCCATTTAATGAAACTTAAAAAAATAATGGGGGCTGGTTAGATGGTTCCATAGGTTGAAGCACTTGCTGTCAATTCTGATTGGGTTCAATTCCTGGGATCTACATGATAGAGGAAGACAACTGATTCCTGAAAGTTGTCCTCTGAATGCCACACTTTCGCCATAATGAATAATAAAATTAATGGCATCACAAGTCAGGTGTGGTGGTGCACACCTTAAGTCCCAGTACTTTGGACAGCAGAGACAGGCAGATCTCTGTGAGTTCAAGACCAGCTCGGCCTACAGAGTGAAGTCCAGGCCAGTCAGAACTTCACAGGGAAACCCTGTTTCAAAAACCAAAACCAAATAATAATAATAATAAAAACAATAACAATGGTGACGGAAGGGAAGCTGAAGTATGGCAGATGGAAACTCAGCAGACAGAGTCTTCAGAGCTAAGAAGACATAATGATACATCTGAAGCATGATCCAGACTCATTACAGATTTCTGGCAGACCATGATAACTGTTTTACTGTGTAATCAGGAACAGAATGGCCGTAAGCACGGAGCAAAGGAGATAGCGAGAGGCAACTTCGGTAACTGAAAACGAGTCACTCGTAAGCTTTTTTTTTTTTTTGAGTCACAGATCTGTTTCAGCATTTTTGAAAAAATTAGAACTTTCTTTAGACATAAAAAAATTGGGTATTGAGAAATCTTTGTGTCCTTTTCTTCTTACATCCCTCCCTTACTCCCCCTTCTCTCTTCATTCTTTCTAGATTTATTCAGAGGGAACTGACTCTGGCCAGAGAACAAGACAGACCAAAGAACAGAATAGTCGGAAGACAGACAAGTTCCCCAATCTCATGACACGTGTGTTCTTAAGATAGGGAGACTTCCCATGTCTCTTAGAACACCAAATAAGTAAGACCATCCCCAGATCGTTGTAACAAACTGTATGCAACATCTTACGTGCAATTCTGTTACTCATAATCCATCCATGGAATCTTCCTTTCGGCTTGGCCATCAATATGTTCTCTTTTAAACTTAAGGACTTACGTTTTTAAAGGGAAAAAAGCCCCATGGATGTGGCTTTTCCATTGACATTTGGTCCATGGGTGTTGACGGTCTGCTCTATTCTCTATTTTCACCATGGTGAGTACATACAGTGGTATTAGAACTGACTTTTCTAGTCAGACATTCCTAGGGAATTTCAGAAACTACTGCAGATGGTGAGCTGAATCATGCTAGGTTTTGCAGAGTTTTCACCCGCCTCCCGCTTAGCTAGCTGTTTACTCTCATCCCCAAAGCTAAGTGGACCACAGAGCCATGGAGTCACATTGCACAGTCTCAGTTTGCAGGAGACATTAGGGACGGCCCTTCACCCGGAGTTTAAAAGATGAAAGTAAAGACCGGATAATTTTTCTGAAAATTTCCCCATGTTCTATATTTTCAAGTTCTCACCACAAATTGTACTCTTGACCCTAGTTGTTATAGTAGCCTGTGGGAAATTCAAACATGTACTTTTTACCCTTGGCAGTATTGTGAGTATTGTCATTAGTATAATGTATTGTCATTAGTATAATGTAACTTGCTAAAATGAAACACAAATGTCAATCTTTTCTCCCATTATGTGATAGGAGAGAGAGTTCTGAATGTTCGGCAGTTGTGAAATATTATCATTGGAGATACAAACTGTTTCTCAGTTTTACTTTTTTTTTGGGTATTTTTTTTTTGACAGTAAACTTTTATTCTTCCTGCCTGCCCCCCCCCCCCAGTTGAAGGCATCTTGGTATCTAGCATGTTAGAGAATATGACCATGGAGTGAATAGAATATAAATATACGTTTTTAGGGCAGAGGTTGGAAAACTACTATCCCAAGGCTCAAGGGCCCCTATTTATATAACTTTTCAGAAAAACATGCAGCCATCCTCATTAGTGAATATATATTCTTAGAGTCCTAAGTCTGAAGTTGGGCCAATAGTGCTGACAATTAAGTCCAGAATAGAATATTATTAGACTAATATACTAGTAGTGAAATTTCTACTTCAGTTTGGGAAGTAAACTTATGACCAGGGATCTTTCTCCAACGCATTAGTGTTTTTTGTATTTGCAGTGATATTTCTGAATGAGTTCTCTTGTGCCTCTGTGGGGTTCCCAGGATATCTGAAAGAGATGACAGTTCAGACATTGCAATTTAATTCCGTCAACATCTTTTGGAGGACTTCTGCAATCTGCAGGGTACAATGTGTTGAAGTGTCGGGCCAAAGACACGGAAGTGGTGGGTCTGGACACAAACGGAGAGTGCTTTAGTGACTTACTAATTTGGAAATTCTATGCCTTTTGGAGAAATATTGGGTTGTTGGAAATTTTCCTACATCCTTCCAAGTTTTGACTGGATTTTCATCAAACCAGTTGTGCCATTTTGTACATACCAGAATAAACAACAAAAACAACCAAAGTAGTACTTGCAAACCTGATTTACATGAAGACCAGAATGAGAGAATACATTTTTATTAATCTTATTGTCTTTAAACTGGGAATGTAGCTCAACGGAAATGTGTGTGTGTGTGCACGTGCAAAAGGCCCTGGGTTTCACTCGCAGCCCCCGTCTCCCCAACACTGTAAAGGGGTTAATATGACAGCATCTGAGAGACAGAAGGGCTTTAGAGGCCATCCAAGACCCAATCTATTCACAGGTGTTAAGAAGGCGTGCTGAGGAAGGGACAGCCACTGAGCCTCCCCTTCCATCCTGTCTGTCCCTAATGGCATACACTCAGCATGCAGTCGTGAGTGTCAGGTTTCACCAGCTAGGGAAAGAGGGAGTAGCGACTGCAGAGTTGCCAGCTTTAGTAACTCCAGTTCCTGGAAACGAGCACAGAAGCCTTTTTAGTTATTCGCGCACCCAAACTTTTGTAGCTCCCATTGAATAAATCATTTGACTGTCAGCAAATTATAGTGTTGGGAAGTTTACATCATTCCCTTTTCACAGCAGCTTTTAATGGAAGACCGTGGAGAGGAAAGCTCTCGAAAATTTCCACGACACAAAAAAGAGAGCTGACCTAGAGAAAGATGGGACAGAAATTAACACCGAACACGTTTTAAGTAGCAAAGGTTTGCACGCGGTAGCCTATTAGTTGTGCTGCTCTGAACACTTGGCAGAAACGCGTGAAAACTGACGGCGTGACCTTGTGTCAGTAACAGCTTTATTGACAGATTATTATTACGCACAAACTACCAAGCATTCGCTTATGCAGGGACCAACTCCACGAAGCAGGTACGATGACCATCCCACTTCACGGATGAAGACACTGAGTCCAAGAGGAAACCATGTGCAGTGGGCAAGGTCTCAAGGCGGGGAAGCAGTTGGGCTCCAGATGCAAAAGGTGCCCCTGCTCGGTGGGCCGCTCCCAGGTGTCCGACACCGCACTGGTCCACTGCCATCGGTAGCTCTGCAGCAATCCCGGCGCGCTGCCCGGTCCGCAGAACCCGCATCCTGCAGAGGGGCTGGGGGCTCGGCCTCGGCGTGAAGCCCGGCGGCGGGAGCGCGCTCGGCGGGAGCGTGGGAGCAGCGCACGTGCCGCCGGGAAGGAAGGGGCAGCTTGGCCGCGCCAAGATGGCGGCGCCTGCCGCGGCCGCGGCGGCGACTGTTGGCGGCCGGTGAGGCGGGCGGGGCCGGCGGCGTGGAGGCGGGGTCCCGGGCGAGCCGCCCTGGGGAAGGCGGGGGCCGTTTCCATAGCGGCGGCGGCAGGAGGTGTCGCGCCAGGGAACTTCCTGGTTCCCGGGCTCGGCTTCGCCGGGAGCCTCCTGGAAGGGAAACAATGGGGCGGAGGGCACTGCGGTAGCCGCCGCCACCGCGCTGGACCCGCTCGGCCTCCCACGACTGACCGCCGCCGGGACCGCCCTGAGGTAACTTCCTTTTCTCCCGCGTCGCTGCTAGAAGGGCTGGCGGGGTCGAGGGCGAGGGGGCAGGGACGGAATTGGCCCCGGGCAGCCGGACGCCGCCATTCCCGGCCCCGGGCAGCGGGCACGCGGCGGCGGTGCGGCCTGGACCGAACGGGCTCACCGGGAGCCCGCGCGCCGTGCCGCGCGCCTCGGGGGTCTGCGGTGCAATTGGCGGGGCGGGCGCGGGCCGGGGGCCGGGAAGGGCCCAGCGCGATGTGCAGCCCCCCGGGGAGGCGGAACCCTCTGGCCGCCATCCTCACCCCCCCTCCGTGCAAGTTTCGGTCTCCGGGGAGACGTGTCTCCCTCACAAGTTTCAGTTGCGTCCAGCGGGAGCGCGAGTGGGCAGGACCCAGGCAAACTTCGTTCTCTGAAACGACTGTCTGGATGCCGCAAGAACTTTGTTGGGAGCAGCCTCCGGGAGGATGGGCGCGAGGGAGGGATCTGGAAAGCCTGGAAATCTGTGCACCCTAGCAAAGTTTTGCACGCTAGTTCGGAGCCCCGGGAGCGCGGCAGTTCGCAGGTGTTTTAATGCCAGCAGACGAGAGAAGTCTGATTGCCTGGTGGGGCGTTCATATAAGTTGAACATTGGGTATCTCTGGGTTCTACCTAGCCACTCTCTGTTTAATCAGCAGATACTTTTTATTTTTAAAGTGAGTTTACAAGGTGTTAGCTGACACCACGACATTTTCGAATAAAAGCGTGCGTTGCTAGATTCTCCTCATTCATCTCCCCTACCTCATAGGAGTTTTTAGAGAACTTTAATATGCTTTGTGCTTTATGGATTGGAAAGGCTCGGTGAATTGGGCCAATACCCGGTCTTTAGGAACAATGGCAATAATAATGGAAATAGCAGGGACACTGTTCTAAGTATCCTTGCTGGAAGAATTCAGTCGTAGATCAGCTTCCTTTTTTTCTTTTTCTTCTTTCTCCTCCTCCTTTTTCTCCTCCTCCTCCTCCTTTTCTTCTTCTTCTTCTTCTTCTTCTTCTTCTTCTTCTTCTTCTTCTTCTTCTTCTTCTTCTTCTTCTTCTTCTTCTTCTTCTCCTCCTCCTCCTCCTCCTCCTCCTCCTCCTCCCCCCCTTCACATTAGATCTGTGATACAGTTAATGTTTCATAGCTTAGAAAAGTTTGAAAAGGACGTTTGAGATCGCCTCACCTCTGACCAGTTTCTTCCCATCTTGAATATCTGGAAAGTTTTGGGGCGGGGGTTGGGGCGGGGGGGGGACTAGGGTGGAGTTTAAACGTTTTTTCCTTTCTTTAAGTTATCTTAGTAATCAGTAAACTGTCACAGGCTGAACAGTGTCTCATTGCTTTTCTCCCGAAGACCCCACTTTAACAAAAGACTTTCCAGTTTGTCGTAATTTTATAAGAGAAATTGTAAGCATGGTCTCGTTCACTCCTTAAGGTGGATGGTTGATCCTAGTTTGTACTCTCCACAGGCCGTTAAGCTGTAAGTCAAAATGGAAAAGGAAATTATACTGATGACAGTGTAAATTAACTTCTAAGGGAACTACATGGCCCTAATTGCAAGAACAGGTGCCCTTAGTTAAAGAAGCAGTGAGTTCGCACAGAGGTATTCAAGAACCATCCTTTGTCAAACTTGTAGAGTTTGGGTCCTGAGCCTTGGTGCTGGCTGCTTCTTACTTTAAATTACTGTACAGCTGTGGGCTGTGCTTGTTTCTGGTGAGAAGAATCCATTACACTTCTTCCAATTAACATATTTTTAAGATTTATTATTTTATGTGTATGAGTGTTTTGCCTGCATTTATATATGTGTTTCACGTGTGTGCCTGTTGCCCTCTGGGCTCAGAAGAGGGTGTCAGATCCCCTGGAACTGGAGTTATGGTTGGTTGTGAGCCATCATGTGGGGGCTGAGAATCAAACCTGGGTCCTCTGGAAGAGCAGCAGCAAGTGTTCTAATCATGGAGCCATCTCTCCAGCCCTCTATGCCTCCCTTAACAGTGTTTCCTTACGCAGGTAACCCTGAGTGAGGACAGCTGGTCTGGTTAAACAAGTCAGTAAGGAGAAATGTCAGGCTAGTGTTGGGTGTAAATTGACTGATGATCTTTAAGCATTGTGTGGGAACCAGCAGATCCAGTCTGGGGCTCTAGTGTCAGGCAGGCAGTTTGCACTGCCTATCTTTGCTACCTCGTCAAATTATTGTGACAGTTTGTAGCCGGTAAATATGGGGGAAGAAAGCCGATGATTATTTTGGTGAAAAATTGAGGAATGCTAAGAAAGTTCAGAAGTCAGCAAAAGAATTTAGAATACTAAGACTGAGAATTGCTACGTTAGGTAGAGAGAATGAGACATTTTCTGGATTTTGAGTTGAATTCTATTTTACCCACTCCCATTTTGTAACTAGTGCAATTCAGACTAATTGCCACAGAGTTTGTTCCTTCATTGTCATTTGTGAAAGGCGCTTTTTTATTTACAGATGTGATCTAATTATATATTAGAGATGTGTGTTCCCCTCTAAAAGGTTTCTGCTGTTTTCAGAGTCAACATAAGAATCTCAATTGGAGAGCATCTGCCCTGTAGCACATCCAGCATCCAGGGACTGGAGGGCGTGGGGATTAGTCAGAGACGACTCTCAACTGACTAGTCTGATTTACAGGCTCCTACCTCATGGCTTAGTTTTAAAAAATATTGCTTTGTGAAATTAGGATACTTTGAGGACGAGGAAAAAGTGTACACGGTAATCGAGTCAGGGAGACTGGTGTGGCGGCTCCACGAGGATGCTTGCCTGTCAGCGTGTGGCTGTGTGCTGCTGTCATGGTGTGGAGAGAAGCCCCTGAACCCTTCTCTCATCGGCTGAAGTGGCTTGCTTTTGTTTCATAGTCATCAGAGAAAGTGAGTCAGTCTGCTTGATCCTCATGGCCACACAAGACCTGGAAAGGACTGTCCACCTCGGTGTCTGCTTTTGGAATACTTGGACTACATGTTAGTTTCTATAGCTGTAAAACTTGGATTAGATGCTAAACAAAATATCCTTCGATTTCCTCACAGACATAATGATTGTTAATTTCACCATAATTCAATTTTCATCAGCTTAGACTACCTTATTTAAAAATGCCCTACTTCTCACAAACCTTCATGAGCGATCAACCCCAAGATAAAATGTCTAGGAAGTATTTGGGTTGTTTCATTTGCTTGTAGTAAGATCCAGATGGACTCTGGAGCTTGTGTCTGCCTAAGTGGTTTTGGCTCTAAAGCAATGACTTAGTTATCTTGTTACAGAGGTCCACATTGCACCTGTGTCTTTCTGACCTTGGTAGGAGTGTAGCAGAAATTGCACCCCCCCCCCCCGAATTTTCCTTCCACTATATCCACAAGTGAATAATAGTACAACGCTAGAGTGTTGTGGTGGACTATCAAATTAAAGCTATTTCAAGTTTACAGTTAGCTGTGTTACCAGGGGTGGCAGAGTCATGTTCAGTTATGGCATGGATGTCGTATTTACACATCCATTTGCTCTAGATATTCTTTGCCCTGGTTTTACTTTGGTTTCCAAACAGTTTAATTTATTAGTGTAGATGTAGCAAGATAAGACAAGGTGAAATAAAAATTTTAAAAACTAAGTCACAAAAGAAAAAATTGAATAGGTGTGGAGATTAGTTTTAGAAATTTGTCTTACCAGGTCAGTTTATTTTTATAATTCTTTTTTAGATTTGCTTTGATTTTTTTTAAATGACATTTCCATTTTTCTTCTTTGTTTGGTTTCAATTTGGGCTTATAAATTTTGCTAGTCTCAGTGTTTACCTAATTTTGATATATTGTTTTATTATTGTTACTTGATGTGTGGGTGTTAGCACATGTGCAGGAGGTGTGGGCACATGCTCAAATATGGGCGCATGTGCATGCCAGACCTCAGCCTTCTGCATTGTTCCTTAGGAACCACCTACCTTGGTTTTTGAGAGTGACTCTGACCTGGCCTTGCTGATTAGTCTGGGTTGGCTGGCCAGTATGCCCAGGCATCCTCCTGTCTCCTGCTCCCTAGGTTATGCTTGGGTTTAGTTTACTTCCAGGTGTTTTCTTTTGGAATTTGGTGTTTTGAGGTCTCACACTGTTACACTTTGCCTGATTTGTGTTCAGGGCTGCCTCAGTACAGTGTAGCCTCTCAGGGATCTGTTCTGATCAGGCAGCAGTTTCCTGGGATAAAGAAGCCTGAGGGTGCTGTGCTCTCCATTTTGGATTCTTAATCTCTCTTGAACTGTGATTGCTCATTTCTTAGTATCTTGTCATTTCTCAGATACATCCTTTAAAAAAGTTATATAGTGTACATGGTACAACGTGTACTAGTCTTAAATGTATATCCTGAAGAGTTTTTATAATGTATAACCTTATAATTAACTCACTTTTATCTGTAGAGTACTCTGGTGCCCTAGCTGTTTACTACAATTGTTTCCAATCAGTATCCTTTTTCTGTTTTGTATGTAGCTAGGACTTAATTTTCTATCACCATAGGTTAATTTTACATCTTGTGGCTTTTTATAGAAATAATGCCATGCAATAGATACTGTTTTGTTTGGTTTCTTCCATTCAGCATTGTATTGTGAAGTGAATTCCATTTATGTTGTTGTATGTAGCAGTTTCTTTTTATTGTTCAGTATTTGCTTTAGTTACTCTGGCTACCTAAAACATTGTTCAGTAGTGTAGTTTAAAACAGTGGGATTATTTGCTTTCTTCACAGATCTGCAATTTGAGCAACACTATGTCTGCTTCACACAGTTTCAGGTCGGGCTGATTGAAGCCCAGGCCTAGTTCTGTGTGAAGGGCTGCTTCTCTGGCTGAGACTTGGTGACAGGACACTTAGATGCGGCCGTGCACTATGACTTAAGGCTGCTCACATGAGCTGTACGGCTGGGTTCTAAGAAAAAGAGAGGATTAGAGGTGTTGGGGGCTGAGCCACAGAATCTGTATTGTCCTTGTCACGTCTGTGGTATTAATGCCCATTGTGTATTAATTACTAATTGAGGCAGTTGTAAAATGCCCATCCTGTAAAAAAAAAAAAAAAAAAAGATGTGTGTGTGTGGGGGGGGGAATGGTCTCATTCCTTGACTGGGAGAGTTAAGAGTCTAGAAAAACCATGCAGGATCATACTGCGGTAAGTATTATCAGAAAATACAGATTGCCACAGTGGTGGCCTGAATAATCCATGACTCTTAGTTTATTCATTCTTTGAATGGGCACTTGGATTGTTCTCAGTTACTGGCTCCTATAATACAGCTGCTGTGAACATTCTTACTTGTGTATTTTGTTGGATATGTGAACTCCTTCCTTTTGGCTTTCCCTAGGAATGGAACTGTTCAATAGGTAGAAGTACAGTTAGCTTTAGTGGTTATTTAACAAACATTTGTTTATGTCCTTGGTATTTTTAATATCTTAAAACTATACATAGCGTATACTGTTTGGCCAGTTCTTTGTCTTCTAGTGAGACAGATGCTTTTGGTCAACCTTCATGGAAATGCAGGTCCTTCTTTATCTTTCCTTTTCTTGCATGTGTTTTGTGTGTTTGGTGTGCATGCCTGTATGTCCCCATAGTCTCATGTGTTTAGGCACACATATGTGAAGACCCAAGGCCAGTATCAGGATGAGTCTTTCATTCCTTTCTACTTTACACACTGAGGCAGTGTCTCAACTGAAGCAGAGTGTCTAGCTAACCCCTGTGTTCAGGGATGCTTTGCCATGCTCACCTGGAGTTTACATGGGTTCTGAGGACCCTGACTTCATCTTCTCGCTTGCCTTACAAGCACTGTTTTTTTTTTTTTTTAACTCCCTGAGTGATCTTCCCAGCCCACGAAGTTGTACTCAGCTAGGTGTTTAGTTTTTGGAAAATAGGGATTATGTAGATGGGTGTGATTGTGGAGTAGTAGGGCAGTTTTCAAAACAGCATTTTATGGAACATATTCAAAGAATATTTTTAAAAGAAATTCCTTTTTAAAGACATTGAATATGACTCCTTAACAATGTACATCATATTTTGTTGATGGCTAGCGCTTTAGTATCAGTTTGAGTCCCAAGCTTGTTCCCCAGGCTTACCTGGGATTTATTTTTCTGACTAATAACAAAAACCTTCTCTCCAAGGTTAATTGTCGTTAGTGAGGATTACCAAAAGAACATTATCTAGACTCTCAGACTCATGGTTGCATTTGACTACATCACCATTCACAGTCACATTGACTTTTTTTTTGTCCCTAGGGGTCAGTTGAATCTGTACCATGCCCCTTTAATAGAACATTTTAGATTTGTTTTAGTTCATATCTCATTTACTATGATAGTTGATTTGTTGATCCTGCTATGCTAAGGAAATTAGAATCTTTCTCAGCTTCTCATTTAGTTAGGGTTAGTTTTAAGTTATAAATAACACAAGTTACAAATAGAACTTCAATATTGTGTTTCATCTTTCTTATTTTATGAGACCAAAAATGTATCAGGACTATTAGTGTACACATCAACTTTATATTTAGTTCACCAGGGCATCTTTCGCACAGGATCCCATGGTATTCCTGGGTGTTTGTCAGCCTAGAAAACTTAGTTCTGGCTTTGCACATACAGGTCAGGGAGGCCAAGTGGACTCATTGTTGCAGTGGTTTTCTTGAGAGGCCTTATGTCGACTGTCATCTTGCCGACTTCGAATTTTATACACACTACCTACATATCCCTGTGGTTTCATCCTTTCGCTTGTAAGTTTCCCTATTTTTACTGAATGCAGTACCTAGACTTTTCTCTTTTGCCACTCAGTTTCTGCTGGCACTTTTCTTCTGAACTTATTCTGTTTTAGGATGGCTGGAATCAAATTTGTCTTTTTGTGTCCTAAGCTAGTTGGACAGTTTTTGTATATTGTAGAGTTGAATTAGTATTTATTGAAAGAGCAGATAAATGTATTATAGAGTTTAGAATTTATCTGATCACAAATTTCTTGATGTAGGTCTAGAATTATGTCTACATTTAAATCACTTCCATCATGGTGTCTGCTTTAGTGCTCACTATACGGCAACCTGCAGTTTTAATGGACATTTTGAATCCTATCAGGCTTCTGAAAAGAAAAGATACTGTGTTCTTCATTTTAGCTTAGCGTAGCCACTATGTACAGTTCTGATATGATAGGCATATCAAGTGCTTATGGCAAATATAACATTATTAGCTGCCCTTGAAAGCCCCTACCTCTCTGTACCTGTTAGAAATAAGGAAGATTTAGAAATGACACTTGCTTTCTGAAATGCCTGTTGACCAGTGTAAACAAAGTCACTAGAATTTGATAAGCCCTCCTGGAAACCTAACTTAAATTCTACCCGAGGAAAGGAAATTTGACCTTATCCTTATCTTATGCATCATTAACATACACGTGTAAACAAACTGAGAACCAACCGTTTTATTCTTAAGCCCAACTCATTCTTTGATCTCATTAGGGGGAAACATTTTGTTGACTTAGTGAGCAGAATAAACAATTCTCTTTTCACTGTAGCAGTGACAGATTTACTGGACTTTTCTTGTGCTGGGAAAAGATTACAGGCTGTGGAAATTTAGTATTGTGTGTTTTATAGGTATACGTTACTCTAGAGTATTGTTCATAAAGTTCAAGAATTATGTAACCACAAGGGTGAGATATGTCTCAATGAATAATGACTGTAGTATTAACTGGAGTTATTTCTTCATCTAGAATAAGAAGACGTTACCTAGGAATCTGCCCTGGCCAATACATAGTAGAACTAATGCATTGTGACTGAATTAAGAAAGGAAGGTACTAGAATTTCATAATGTAAGCTTTGCAAGGGGTAGTGTTTTGTTCATAGTTTTGTAGACTGAGCCTAGAATACTGTCTGGCTTCTGGGAGTTGCTTTGGGATGGTTTTTCGAGTGCCTAACTAGTTTATATGTTGTCTGATTTTTAAATTAAAAAATTGTATTAATAACAATAATAATAATAATAATAATAATATTTTGAGACAGTGTCTTTTGTATCCTTGACTGACCTGAAACTTGCTCTGTAGAATAGGCTGACCTCAAATTCATAGAGAGCTTCCTGTCTCTGCCTCTTGAGTGCTAGGTTAAAGGTATATGCCACCTGCCAGCTTTTATCATCTGTTTTAGATTTAAACACTGAATAGTAGTCATAAGTCTTGGCTTATGAGCCTTTGAGGAGATACAGTTGCGTTGGATGACTCAATTTCTGATTCCTTTCTTGATGATTCTGGGATGAAGGTGTGTAAAGGCCATTACAGTGTTAGTTCATTTCTTGTCCTTAAGTTGCTGGACAGTTTTAATTACTATTAGACAGGCTTAATAATGGATTATTAATAATAATCCAGTCAGTTATTTATTATTGGACATTTAAGTTTATAATTTTGTGATATTATAATTAGCACTATGATGAAGGAAATTTTCTTAAACATTTTGTGTGGGGGGAGAGAAATGACTTCAACAAATAGTTCATTTCACTGCTTTATAATGCTAAGTGATAAACAGATGATATATCTAACTTTTCTGTAGAAATTTTATATTTTGTTTCTTTTGATATTAGAAGTAGTATTGTGATAAATTCCCCTTCCCTTTCTCTCTCTCTTATAGACAAAATTGTTATGAAATTTCTCTTTTTTCCTTTTTCTGATACGATGATGGGGATTGTATATTGCAGGCAAGTTTTCTGCTGCTGAGCTTTGCCCCAGCCCCATGATCATTTCTGGTTACATCCTAGCACAAACATGGCATAGTTATTGTAACCACATCTCTCTACTTTAGTCAGTATTTGCCAGTTCTACATTTTTGATGCCTTAATTTCCAACCTCTATGTGGTTTACTTATTTAGATTTGTTTCCTATGATATGTGCCTAGATTTTTGAATACAATATTTTTAACTTGAAAATTCAGTGCTTCTTTGTTGTTGTTGTCATCACCTGCCTCCTGCCCCACCCCAGGCCTCCCAAGTTAGGGTTTCTTTGTGCAGCTCTGGCTGTCCCAGAACCTGCTCTGTAGAGCAGGCTGGCCTTGAATTCAGAGACCTGCCTGCCGCTGTCCCTAGGTGCCAGAATTAAAGGCATGCATCACCACTGCCCAGTTTAGTTAAATTGTTTTTAAAGTTAATGTCTTAAGATTTATTTTATTTTTACTTATGTGTATGTATGTGAATCTCTGTGTGTGCATATATGTATACATGTTAATGCAGGACCCACAGAGGACAGAGGTGTTGGATCCCCTTGGATCTGGAGTTAGAGGAGGTTGTGAACCACCTGAAGTGGGTTCTGGGAATCAAACTTTAGTCTTCTGCAGAAGCCGTACTTATTTTATGGTGCTGAGCTGTCTCTCTTGCCTCAGAAGTTAGTGTCTTTTTTCTCTGGCTTAGTCATCTTTGGCTGTAATAATGTAATTACCACAAAATTTCTGTGGCTGACAGCAGGCAGCCATAGATCCGCAGCCTTGACTGAGTTTGGCTGGGTTTGGTTGTAAGCTGTGAATTGTCTTCAGTTATGTGTCATTTTGGGGCCAGCAGCCTTCTTGGGTATGTTTCTCATGTTGCTATGCCTTCCAAGGAAACGTAGCTTCCAGTTAGGTTTAGTCAGTTCTGCTCCTTTCCAGGAAGGCATATTGCCACACCTCCCAAAGCCAATACATGAAAAGTAAGATAAATGCTGATTTTGCAGAAATACTACAAAATACTTAGTATGTGAATTTGTGTATTTTGAGACATTACTTTTCTTTAGGGAAGGGTAACTAGGCGAGGTAAAAGGAGCAACCAAGTGCCTCTAAAAATTAATTGACTACCTATTTTGAAAGTAGGTGGGGCTGGGAGCTGCGGTCTGGGGAGCAGATCTCTGTTTTGAAAATGTGATTGGTATAAAGAACCTTGACGAGGTGACCTCACTGTGTCCTTCATATGCACAGTTCTAAGTGTTGCTCCATGGGTCTGTACATTAAATTCTGATACATGCTTTGCATGTTTGTACACTGTAAGGCTTGTGTGCATTTGTTACCTTGTGTGGTCGTACAGCCAGTGTTTGTAAGTTTTATTATCTTGACTTAAAAAATGATATTTGTTTTAATTATGTGTGGGTGTTTATGTTTGCGTGTGGGTATGTGCAGTGTGAGTGAAGGTGGCCGAGAAGTCCAGACACAGACATTGCAGTGTTGCATATCCCTTGGAGCTGGAGTTACGGACAGATGTGAGCCACCTGATGTGGGTCATGATAACAGAACTTGGTTCCTCTGGAAGAGTAGTAATTTTTCTTAACTGCTAAGCTCCTATCCTAATGTTTTTGAAGATAGTATTTTTAGTGCTAAGAAAATTCTTTATGTCTTAAACACTAGAATTAAGGCTTTATTTGGCTTCTTATGGTATGACAGGAAGAGAGCATTAAATCCTATAGGGTACTTTGATACTACCATTTAGAAAACTTAACATTAAAAATGTGTATAGACATAAGACCCCAGGTAAAGAGTAGCTGCTTCAAGTATGAATGCATGTGGACCCCTTTGACCTCTGTAAATGTTAATATCTACTTGGTGTTTTTGTGACATCATCTTTCCCTGTTCTCATTCAGCATCTTACCTCTTAGTTTCCAAGGAGGGACATCAAAGCCAATAAACTTAATGCAGTACCACTAAGAGATGTATTTATTATGAGAAACTTTGAACATGTACCTGAGCTAACATGGGAAATACTGATTGTAGATTTGCCATGCTACTCATTTCCTTGGGATAATTGGGTTGTCTGGAAATGGTGATCACTGGCAAATGCACAGGTGAAGAAGAAAGCCTGTGGGTTGGGATCAGGTGACAGGATGACAGAACTATGATTATATACCACTGCTAACTACAGTGTAGGCAGCATGTGGTGCATGTACATGCTGATGCAGTTTCTGCATTGTGTAAATGTGTGCTGTTCATGCATCTTACATAATCTGAGTATAGTAGATGGATGCAGCAAACTGAATCTTTAAAAGTGTTACCCTAGGCCGGGCAGTGGTGGGGCACGCCTTTAATCCCAGCACTCGGGAGGCAGAGGCAGGCGGATCTCTGTGAGTTCGAGGCCAGCCTGGTCTACAAGAGCTAGTGCCAGGACAGGCTCCAAAGCTACAGAGAAACCCTGTCTCGAAAAACAAAACAAAACAAAACAAAACAAAAGTGTTACCCTAACTTGGTTCATAGCTGAGGGGGTTATTGTTTTGTGGTTTTCTTGAGTGATTTAGAAAATAAAGTGTCATTTTTCATAATGGCAGGAAGTAGTTTACTGGTTTATGAAGGAAGTTATGCAAGTGTGCATTTTGTATTGAATTGCAGAGCTGTACAATTATGCATTAGATCTAGAAGGCATTATGCAACTGTGATTTCATTTAAATATACCACTAGTACTTATGCCTCATCTAAAAATGTGTTAATCAATTTAGGAAGATTTTATAATGCAAATCTTAGTCAAGGGTCAAGTGTGTTTTAGTATTGATACCTATACTAATTCAAAGCAATGCTTTATATTACAATTGAGTGAAAAGAACTAAGTCTAAAAATTTCAATTTATTTACCAAATATAGTTTTAAAATACTTAGGAAAAAATGCCAAAGGATATTTGCGGCACATAGCTAAATAAATGTGAACTCATATTATGTTTATAATGAGGAAATCGCTGTCATTACAGAAAGTTCATAGCAATAACTTCTGTAGTCATTATTTGAGGCTTATATAAAACTTTGTATGCAACCAGAGAAACTTAGCAGGCATGATATGCTTGTTTGCCCTAGGCAGAGCACTCTTTTTCTTGACTTTATTAGTTGGGAATAGGAAGGAATAACTTCAGTACTGAAGACTGAAGCTGAAGATACCAAGGTGGTGTTTTTTTTTTTTTTTTTGTGACAGTTGCCTTCTACATAGTAAACAACATCTGGCAATTGTCTTCTACATACTAAGCTCCTGTATGGCAGTTGCCGTCTATATATTTTTTAATTCTTGAAGTTAACTTGTTTTAGGTAGGGACCTGCGAATTAGATGATAATTACTAGTAATCTTTTATATTTAAAAGAGAATGACTAGGGGTTTTATAGATAGTAGAAAAAACTGAACTAAAGTTATTTTTATTTCCTTTTAGTAAACTTTAAACATTGACCTTTAGAAAAATCTGATTTCTTTCTTTTCTGTTTCCAGAACAGGATATGTATTCCTCTGAGAAACCCTGGACCATAGACTTTGGTTTAATACTGGATTGGGACAACACACAGAGACTTTTCCAGTCATGAGTAAGTGTCCTGCTTGGTTTAATTTCTGCTGCCTTGGGAGCATTTGTAGTGTTTATTTAACAAAAGAAGAAACATGTTACTATTATGTCACTTCCTGGGAGAATAATTTGGTTCTCTCCAGTGCTGTGACTTCTCTATCTTTTATTTTTTGTATTTTATTTATTTATTTATTAAAGATTTCTGCCTCCTCCCTGCCACCGCCTCCCACTTCCCTCCCCCTCCCCCCTCAAGTCCCCCTCCCTCATCAGCCCAAAGAGCAATCAGGGTTCCCTGCCCTGTGGGAAGTCCAAGGACCGCCCACCTCCATCGTGACTTCTCTATCTTAAGGCAGTGAGAGACACCTTTATATGTTTGGTTTACACTAAGAGCTCAGATGTGACGAGGGAGTCTAGCACTAGCTTATTAGCTGACTGATTCTCTCATTTAAGAGCTCTTGACTTTCTGTTTTCTACTGGGAAATAATTCTAAAAGTAAAAGAGGGAATATTGAAGCTGACGATAATTAAGAGAGGTTTTGTTGTGTAAAATTTCATCCTTGGGCAACATGGGTTAATATGTTTATGTAAAACTACAGAAACCTATCATACTTTTAATGGAGCAAGAAAACAAGGTTATCTTGAACTTAGAAGATTTGAAAAAAAATTTATCTTCTCAGTTTTAAGGGGAAAGTATATGTCTTTTTTCTGCAGAACTGGATTTCATTGCTGTTAGCTGCTTATTTTTAGAGTAGGATGAAAGAACTGGGGTTTTATTCTAACTAGGGTCTTAAACAGCTGTTGGAAGTACAGACTTTCCGATTATGGAAACTCTGGGATAGTGTGAGCATTTCCTTATTAGAATATTAGCTTACACTTTTTTTGTGTATTATTTATATTGGTTGTGTTTACCTTATATGAATTAAGACAGCTTTTCTTATGTTTTTTAGTTAATTTTTATAGTTATAGAAATATTTAACTCTTTCTACTAAAGGTAATTGCAGAAAGTCACCTTTGATTTTTAAAACTTGTACTGTTGGGATCCTTTGAATAACCAGGATCAGTTGCTAGAGGCATTCAGGTCTGGCTTAGGAAGAGTCTGTATGTGCTAATTCAGTTCCATTCATGAACTTTTGTATGAGGTTATCTCACAGAAATCCAGTTCCAGTGAAGATAGTCATGAGTTCATGAAAACTAAGATGGAAGCTGCAAGATTTTTTTTTAACTTAAAAACCTTTTGAAAATTAACTAAACTTCTATTTATAGTTTTAGAGTTCTATTAGCATTGATGTTACCTGAGTTTCTGAGGACAGGTAACTTGTATTTTAATTTTCTGATCTCAGTGTCTTGTTCATGCAGAAGTCAGATCTTTGTGAGGTTGAAGGTGGAGGTGGAATTGGTGGTATTGTAACATGTTTTGTTTTAACATTTCAATGGTTAGTGTTTTATTTAAAATTGGTTTTCTTTTTAAATGTCTACTAGATTTTCTCATTTTTGCTTATTCTATAGTTTTGTGTTTTCTTTTGGGGGGGGGCACATGCCTTTATAGCTGTAAAGAACTCTTAGAGCTTAATTTGAAGTCCTTTTCTAATCATTTAATACTTTTTGAAGTTTTTCTGCAGTGAGTTTAGGATTGTTCATCTTGTTGCTTTGTTCATCATTCTCTGTAACTTAGCAAAGACACTCTAATGGACTTTATGTTTTCTTTCGATGTCCCTGCTGTCTAGCAGATACGTCATTGTCTCTGCCTGGCTTTAGAATTCACAGATAAGAATTGGGTCTGTGTTAGTGGACCAGAGCCCCAGCCCCATGGTGACATTAGAGACATCACAGACTCATTCCCTGAGTCAGCTGGCATTAGGTCAGCATCTTCTGCTAGGCTGTACCTTCAACACAGTGGGCAGACTCCTTTCTGTGCATTTTACAGTGAGGAAGAGGGCACACTGGTTCAGGGTGAAGTGAAGAGCCTGGGTGCTGACCCTGCTTGTATTTACAGCTGCCCCAAGATTCAGCTTCCTGCCGCCTTTCCTGCCCTGGGGCCGCGCTTCACTTCTCTCATGGGATTTTTGGGCCATATAGATGTTGCACAGCTGTGTCATTTTAGTGTTTTGTCCTATTTCATTTATTAAAATATTTGTTTCTATGTGTCTTTTGTGAGGAGCAGAGCCCCAAAGAATGAGAATGTTACTGGGGTTTCACTGTTAGTGTTAGCATAAAACTAGACTCCATATTTCACAGTTGAGGTTAGTCTAAAAGTCAGCCTGTGCTTCCACCTTAGTTCCGAGTGTCCCTCGCCTTCACTTGCCAGGTGGGCCTGTTGACTTGTAGCATGTTCAGTGAGCTTTAAGGTTCATCTGCTTGTTGCTTGCTTTCTCTGATCCATTTGCTCTTTGAGGGCAAACACACTGTTTTTAGCATTTAAA
Source organism: Alexandromys fortis (assembly GCF_014885135.2). Taxonomy (NCBI): domain Eukaryota; kingdom Metazoa; phylum Chordata; class Mammalia; order Rodentia; family Cricetidae; genus Alexandromys; species Alexandromys fortis. The sequence continues at coordinate 3,716,548 of NW_026067951.1, forward strand.
TACTAAATAAATACTGCAGACATTTGTGCCTTTAGTTTCTGGCAGCGCTTCTGTGTATTAATATTTTTTAGATGAAGCTTGAGGTGTTCTTCTAAGGCATACCTTCTCTGTATAGAGAGAAGGTAGCAGCGGAGAATGCTTTCGATAGATGAAATGGTGTGAACAAGTAAGGTTGACTCCAGAGGTCCACTGAGTGGTCGAACATTCTCACATAGAGATAGATGGGAAGGGACACTGGGAAGGAGAAGTCTGGAGGAGAGGAAGTCCTGGTCCTTTGTAGTGGGCTTATGGTGTTCAGGATTTCAGTTATGGGAGTGACTTAAAGATTTCCTTCTGGAGAAACTCTCAGAAAAATACATGCTTCTATTGTAAGTTTAAAAAGTTGGTTACCTAAGCAGTGTTTGCTTTTACTAACTTGTTCTTAAACTTTTTTTTTTTTTTTCAAACTTTCTTTGAATCAGAGTGGGTTGCAATTCCTTTCTTGACGATTTGATGATAGGTAGAAAAAGAAGGTATCCTCGAGTAGACCAGCATAGCAAAGGTGGTCTGAGGAGTGTTACAGTGGTCCTGTGCTGTGTTTCTAGGGAGTTCTAAATCTCAGAAAGTGGGACTCGAATGTAACAGAGATTCTTGTTTTGAAAAAAGAAAATCCACATGGAAGTGTAGTTAAAGTTGAAAAGGTAGTATCATATATTATTTAAATCTAGATGGAATTTCTAAGCCTAGGTGTGGGTGAGAGTCATTGATTATTGATTATTAATGATTTTTTTTAGTATTTATGTAGTTAACAGAGGAAAGATTGGATATTTAGATGTGTGAGTAGCTCTACCAGGCAGGTTCCACAGCTCTTGTCAGAAAACACATAGAACATAGCATTTTTTGAACAACATATGGGATAAGTAGATGAAGGTTGGAGACAGCCCACCTTGATACTGCAGGCCTGGCATCCTGTGTTCTTAGCAAGATTGGTTTTATCTATCTTAGTCATGAATTTTTGGTTGGGATGCCCCAGCCCTTAGGACTTGAGAATTTGTTGAATGCTTTGTTTTTCAGCTCTCCTTCTTGCCAGTATATATTCTAGCACATTCTGAGCTGAATACTTGTGATGCTATTATGACATTGTGAATTGTTATTATTGCCTTTTTGTTTGTTTGTTTGTTTGTTTTCTTTTTGAGAAAGGGTTTCTCTGTGTTGCTCTTGCTGCCCTGGAACTTGTTTTGAAGACCAGGCTGGCCTTGAACTCAGAGATCTGCCTGCCTCTGCTTCCAGAGTGCTGGAATTAAAGGTGTGCACCACCACCATCTGGCTGTTATTGCTTCTTGTATATGCATAGTTCGCATTTATTCAGTTTGTTTATTTTATCGTGTAAAGCCAACGATGAAGTAAGGGAAGTGGGTATCTTAGATTATTAATAGATATTGTAGCAAAGAAACTCCCATGCATGGCAGAATTTAGTGATTATTTTGATGGGTATGTTTAAAACAAATAAAAAAGCACAAAAATAAAAGCAGTTAAGTTATACTTAATTGTTTTCAAAGCTTCATGTTAAAATCCTGTTTTCTTTATTTTTAAATTTTAATCTCTACTGTATTTTATTTCGCTTTTGTCAGGAAAGGTTTACTTTGAAATTAATGACATATGTTTTGTAAGTTGTTTGGATGTCAGTTCTCTTCTGCTGACTGGGTCAATCAGGAGTGCGTGTTGCATGTTGATGTTTTTGATCCTGTCCTTTGGCCTATATAATGGAATGCGTTCTTTTTTTAAGGTCACTTTTGCATAGGAACCATCTCTAATTCAGCTGAGGAAAAGAAATGGGCCTGATATTTGGTGTAGTGTATTACACTAGTAGAGTGGGAACAGTTTGCCTTAATGTGTGTTCTAAAGTGAGATCACTTAGTCCCTCAGTGATAGCTCATGGATTCTGCTAGTCTGGGCATGGAAAAATAGGCAGTAGTAGATACTTTCCATAAATATTGGTTAATGATTCTGTCTAATAGTCTACCTAGAAATAGAGTAACTGCATACCTTAGATGTAGGCTAGAAGTTAAAAGAAAATTTAAGTTGAATTGTATTTTAAATACTGTTGTATCTGTCCTATCATTGAGCCAACATCTTCAGTGTTGCTGCAGTGATTCTTTCTATTTTTTATTTTATTCTTTTACAAAAGAAAACAAACTATCTTTTTTCATTTTACATAGCAATCCCAGTTCCCACTTCCCTCCTCTCATTCCCTCCTTCTCCACCCTCCCCCCCAACAACATTCACTCCTCAGAGAAGGTAAGGCACATTGCTCCTAGGAAGGACCAAGGCCCTCCCCACTATATCCAGGCTGAGCAAGGTATCCATTCAAAGAGAATGGGGTCCAAAAAGCCAGTACAAGCATTAGAGATAAATCCTGGTGCCACTGCCAGTGGCCCTGCCATCTACCCCAGCCATACAACTGTCACCCACATTCAGAGGGTCTAGCTTGGTCCTATGCTGGTTCCTCCATGTTTGTAGATTTTAGGGACTTCGTAGATGGCAGTTAACAGGGGAACTCCTGGCATTTTGGGGTGGGGTGGGGTGGGGTGGGAGAAAGTAGGATGTGCTACTGCCCTTGTTAAGAATGTTGTTTCCTTCCCAAACTGACAGGAGTAAGCTAGGGTGGTAGCAGTGAGGAGTGCCAGCAAATACTGTCACTCAGGAAGTGTGTGCTGCCTGCTGGCTTCTGAATCAAACATACTTCATTGTGTGATTCTGCCCACTGAATATGAAATGGTCTTAGTTTTTAGATGATTTATTTTTTTTTTTTGCTGAAGGAAAGTGAATAGCTTTTAATTTGATACTGTCATGGACTAAATAGAGCCAAGTGCAATTTTATGCAGTATATTCAGCTATGATATTTTAAAGTTTTTAGGAGATAGCTTAATTTTTGTTTCTACTTTTGATACTTTTACCAAACTTAAAAGGAAAATTGTAAAAATAGTGCCCCAAAATATCCATAGACTTTTGGCTGAGATTTGCTAGTTGTTTATAGTCCTCCCCCACTGAGTTTCATGTCCTTCTCTTCTCCTCTTCCTCTTCTCTCCTTCATACACTTCTATATGAAAGACATTTATTTATAATGAAAGTGTTTTTGATGGAATTCTGGTTTCCTGTGATGAAAAGTCATTTAGAGCTTCATCATTAACATAAATTACTAAAGTAGTAATAGCTTTTCCAGCTTTCAAAATTACTTTACTAGTTAAAATTGTAAGCCATTTATGTATTATTTCTCCAAAGCTACATTATTTACCAGTTTTTGTAGACCTACCATTATTAAGACAGATTTTTAGACATACAATATATTACAAAATGTATACAAATTTGGTATATGAATTAACTTCAGTAAAATATTTTGGAATAATGGAGATTAATGACTTCTTTATAATAGTTTTAAGACACTTTATTCTTTTTTATTTGTTTATTGATATGTTCATATGTGTATATTACGTGTTTCCATCAGATGACTCTCTATTCCTTACCCTGCAGCTCCTCCTTATATCCCACCACTTTTCTTTCTCCCAGTTTCATCTTCTCTCTTTTTAAACCCACAGAGACCCCTTAGTGCTGCCTGTTTGTGTGTGGAGCATGGCTAGCCTTTTAGGGACTGCATCCTTAAAGAAAACTGTTCTTCTTCACCCCCAGCCAACTTGCCAGTGACTCCTCACATACAGATGAACCCTTGTCCTGCCATGCTGGGATTTTTGGCTGGTCTGATCTTGTGCAGGTCTTGTGCATACGGTCACAGCCTCTGGGAGTTCATGTGTACAATGGCCCTTTCAAAGACAACCCATTCTTTTTTTTTTTTTTTTTTAAAGACTTATTTATTTCTTATGTATACAACATTCTGCCTCCATGTATGCCCTCACACCAGAAGAGGGCACCAGATCTCATTACAGATGGTTGTGAGCCACCTTGTGGTTGCTGGGAATTGAACTCAGAACCTCTGGAAGAGCAGCCAGTGCTCTTAACCACTGAACCATCTCTCCAGCCCAAGACAACCCGTTCTTAAGGGGTCTCCTAACATTCTGTTGAAAGAACAGTTTCACAGTGGCAGTCCTTTTCAAGCTCCCAGAGCCCCAGGAGCCTGGGATGGAACACTTCAGGTGCTTACTAGCCTTGTTGGGTAAGGCAAATGGCTTGCTGTCTTTAATTGCCTGTTCACTGCTACCTACTTAGCCACTGGCCTCCAGCTTTATTTATCTGTAAGTGTGTGGACTGGAGTGGATCATTTGGAAGCCTTGTACCTCTGATGTTTATGATTAGGCTGATGGGAGAATTTTTATTCAGTTATGTTTTAGAGGAGCATGCCTGGCTATGCCCCTATATCCTGGGTAAGGAAACAGTGTCAGGGCTTGGGGGCCCTCATGTGTTGCTCCACATTTGTGTCCTGGCCACTTTCAGTAGTCCATTGTTCCAGATGCAGCCACATGTTCTCTGGTTCATTTTAATGGTTCTCTTGGCAGTCAGATTTCAGAGGCATGTATATTTCAAATTAATACTCTTTATTTTATCTTTTATGACCTTTGATTTTTGTGGTTCTTTTCTCAAGTTTGTGATTAGAAATGATGTAACATTTAGTAAAGTTCATAACTTTTTTGTATTAATCTCTCTAAAACTGGATTTCTATCTTAAAATATTATTTCTCACTTACCAAAAGACAGCGGACAGCATAGCTGTCTGTTATATGGCCTGTAATAAATTTATGAATGGCATCCAGCCATTTTTAATCTAGCAGCTGGATAGCTGTGTTATCACTTGCTTCGTTTCATATAAGTAAACACTTCTTGTTAAGGGAGCTTGCATCACCTGTATGAATGAAGAAGAATGTCTCATTTTCAGGATTATGAAGTTGGTTTCCTAGCCTCTTTCCATCTCTCCAAACTGGATATATATATATATATATATATACATACATACATACATACATATGTGTGTGTGTATACCAATTTGTATTGTATATAAATTGTATACCAATTATTTTTGGAGAGCCAGGGAGATAATAAATTTTCTGTGAGGAAACTTCTTTGTAGTCTGTATGTAAGCTGGAGATTAGAACATGTCAGAAATAGAATGGTCAGATATTTTAGTTCTTACTCCAGGATTTCATTCCCACTTCAGGCATTGAGCTACAAATTAGTGGGTTTTGTTTTTTGAGTATATATCATCTGTCTGTCTGGTGTGTGTGTGTGTGTGTGTGTGTGTATGCGTGCATGACATTATCAAGTGTGTGAAGGTCATAGGATAAATAGCTGTACTTGTTCTCTTCTTCTACCATATCAGTCCTGGGGATGGAACTCAAATCTTCAGGCTTTGCAGTAGCTTTACCTACTGAGTCATATACTGATCCAGGTTTGTTTGTATATTTATTTTTAAACGGAAATGTGATGTCCTTGTATTATGACCATGGTCCAGGAATTAGGAAGTCAACTGGAAACAAAACCTCTAAAATAGCAGGTATCAACCTGTGATCCATAGCCCCTTTGGGGTTGTACCACTCTTTCACAGGGGTCACATATCAGATATCCTGCATATCAAATATTTACACTAAGATTTATAACAGTAGGAAAATTACAGTTATAAATTGCAATAAAAATAATTTTATGGTTGGGTGTCACCATAACATGATAAACTGCACTAAGGGGTCGCAGCATTAGGAAGGTTGGGAACTACCGCTCTAATGGGTTGCCATTCATTCATGAACTCTGTGGTTATTTCCAGGTTATTTCCTTTTTATAGGAAGAAAGTGTTTAGGCATTAAATGTTATGAGAATGTAAAAGATTATGGTCAGATACTTAATACTAACTAAGAGGTATATCAAATTATGGATCATTTGGAACTATAATGTCTTTTTAAAAAATAGTCATGCTTCAGATTATAAAAGAATGGGATGGAATGGAAATGGAATCGATGTGACGTGTTAGTAAAAGTCGACACTGTACTCTTATGTCTTGTTTGCGGTAGTCACTGGTTGCTTTTGTTATGGTCTAGTAAATACAAAAGCAGGAAATACTTGCTTGTGTATGACTGTTAAAAATCAAGTATGTGTGTGTTGGATGACACTGTGTGTTATCCTCAGTGCTGGCTTTAGGTTGTTTTTCCATGATGTGTGAAATCTTCTGGGTCAGAGCTGGATGCTTCTTTAAAGGGATTTTCCTGTGTGTGGTGCTCTGTCAGAAAGCAGAGAAGGGAGATGCTTCACGGTCTCTAGATTTCCATCTTGTTTGCTCTCCAACAGTTAGCACTTACCTTCTTTTTTAACTGGCTGAACAGGATTCAGAATTCTTGCATAAGGAAATAGTTTATTGTTCTGTTTTACTAATTGTCTAGTTTGCTTTTATTACAAAGATAGGAAAAAATGTAACAAAATATTTCTAGAACATGAGGTGACCTTAAAAGAGACACTATTTGACTTTTATTTAGCTTCCTTTTAGCAGAATTGCTATTTTGAATTATGTTAACAATAATCTCAAGGATACTATTGAATAAATCCTGTTATGTTCCATGGTATAGTTATGTTCAATATAATTAATTGCCTTACAACAATAAAACAGTTACAAGATTAATTTATAAATTGAGATTGCATCATTAACTTTCTCATAACCTAGTGTCTCTTTGGCCCTTTGAATTTTCTGTAGCTGAAAATAGAGTAAATAAGCATGAAGAAAAACATATATGAAGGTAAATATCTGGGAATTGTTGCATATGGAAAACATCACTGTGTGTTAGATGCTAGACACCTTGTTTAAACAAATGCGATATTTCCTTTAAAATTACCTGGTTATGTATATTCAGTCGTTTAATAAAGTTTTAATGTTGTGAAGATAAGTTGGGAAAATATTTTTGTTTGTTTGTATAGTGTTTGTACATGTTTATGACAATTTCCACTGAGTTATGGATTTGATAAGTGCTTCTTATAAGCAAAATTAATTTCTTTCTTTTTCACCCCATTCCCCTGTTTTTTGAGACAAAGACAAACTAATTAATTCAGACTGGCCCTGAACCTTCTGTCCTTAGCATTTCAGGTTCTAAATTGCAGATGTGTACCACCATGCCTGGCCAGGTTTTGCCTTTTGATGAAATATTTTCATTTCTTATTTATTTATTTATTTATTTATTTATTTATTTATTTATTTATTTATTTATTTATTTTTTCGAGACAGGGTTTCTCTGTGGCTTTGGAGCCTGTCCTGGAATTAGCTCTGTAGACCAGGCTGGTCTTGAACTCACAGCGATCTGCCTGCCTCTGCCTCCTGAGTGCTGGGATTAAAGGCGTGCGCCACCATTGCCTGACCCTGATGAAATATTTTTAAAGATGAATTTTAGCTGATAATTGAACAGGTACTTCTGTTTACTAATAGTTGCTGTTTTCTGTTTTGAGCCTGTGTGAGAGGCTGTGTTATCTCCAGACACATATTTTGATGTATTTTCCATATGCAACAATTTCCAGATATTTACCTTCATCTATTTTTGTTTTCTTTTACTTGGATTTTCTCCTTGGAATTTTCACTGAAAATTGTTGGTAAATTTTTGATAATATATTCTTTTTAATTTTTGAGATAAGCTAGGATCTTTTGAATGCTAGTCAAGTACTCTACTACTGAGCAGCAGTGTCCTCTGTGTCACAACATTGGTTTTTATTTTTAAACTATTCATTTTATTTTTATTTGTGTGTGTGTGTGTGTGTGAGAGAGAGAGAGAGAGAGAGTGATGTATGTATGTATGAAGGCCTGGGATCGCCTGAAGATAGAGTTGCGGGTGCTTATGATCACATGATATGGCTGCTGGGAACTGAACTCCTGCCCTCTGCTAGACTAGTGTGCACCCTTAACCACTGAGCCATCACTTCAACCTCTAGTGTTAATTTTTTAAGCGAATTAAAACACTATTTGAACATAAAGTGTTACAGTGTTTTAGGTGCCGAAAACGATGTAGAGAAAATAGTCCACAAGTTTTGTTTTTTTAAATAATTACCATGTTGTGTTTCATAGGTCAAGTTTATAGAGATTTTTTTTTTTTTGAAATTTTGGGACAGAATGACATGCCTTTCTTCTAAAAATTCAACGGAATGAGAAAAAAAAAACCCAAAGTATGTAAACTAATGTGTTAGTTCAAAAGACGGTGTTACTTTAGGAATGGGTTTCTAAGTTGATTTTCAGTAGTCTTTTTTCTATTTGTGGATCATTTGTCATGTTGAGTATTTATAGATTATTTTTGTCACAAGAAATGTGGCCTCTCACATTCTTTTCCTTGGGAGAAAAAAATGAGAGTAGCTTAATTCTAAAGTGCATTTCCAGGAAAGTGAAAATTATTACTCGAAAATGGGTTAACAACTCAACTATCTGAACTCTTGCCAAGAATAAAAGATGCTTGTTTATTATTCCTGAGATCAAAGCAGTTTGTATGTGGAACACAGTGTTGATGTCCTTGTCCGTGTTTATTGCATAAAGATGATATTGGTGAAATATTTAAAAAAACATATGTAACCCCATCATATTTTTGTAAAATCAATAGCAAGGAGTACCTGGATCAGTCAGAAACTTGTTAAATGATGCATATTTCTATATGACAGACATAAATTGTTTCTTGATTTTGGTTCCATTTTTTATTCTTTTTTTTCTGCACTCGAACGTGGCATTATTTTTACTAGTAAGAAAAAAAATCTCTTAAAGGTACATATTGACAAAGAGAAGATTAATAAGACTTTGAAGTTAGTATATAATTCCATAAGATTCTGTGCTGTTGATTTGAATTATTTACAGCATTGTTTGCTGTGTGTACAGAATTATTGTTCTTTGTAGTACACCAATATTCTTGAACTTCTTCATACTTACGATCAAACAAGATGCCCCAGTGAAAATTAGTTCATAGTTTTACTCAGAGAATGAGAGAAACAATTCCTGAGACCAGATCTAGTCTTGCTCTTTTTCTGTTTTTTTTTTTCTTCTGTTGAGTGAGAAGCTAGGAAAAGACATCTTTCCTTTGTCTAACTAGTTTTCTTTCTACCTTTTACTATTAATCACTTCCTGATATTGATCCTTTCACCCGAAATGTTTTTGCCCAATATTTTCATCTGGAAAAAGTAGGTGAATGAAGTCAGGTTGTCTGATGGGGATAGAGTAGATAGTGATTTTGTTTCTAGTCATTGTATCTCATCTCTCCTTGTCTCGTCCTTGGGATTTGGATATGATGTTAAAAAGGACGTCAACATTTTGGGGTTACTAAAAAGTTACTGGTTTGGGGGATGGTAATATGTAGCAAATGTACAAATGTAGGAAGCAGGATTAGAATCTCTGGGCAACAGGTAAGAGTATCTCTGTTGGAGAAAGCAGCAGCTTACAGTTTCTGCAGGTAGCAGGAGTAACTATAATATGTTTTCTGTCTTCCAAGCCCCCATAGATCTTTAACATATAATTATTATTGTTGTTATTACTACCCATTTCTTTCCCTCAGCTCCTACCATGTCTTCCCTAACACATCCCCTCTCAACTTCATGTGTGGTGATATTTTGTTTGTGCTATAATAAATAAAGTTTGCCTGAGGATCAGAGTGTGGAGTAAGCCATTAGTTAGCTATAGAGACCAGGGAGTAGTAGCACATACTTTTAATCCCAGCACTGGGAAGGCAGAGGCAGACGACCTCTGTTAGTTCAAGGCCAGCCTGGTCTACACTAGATTGATCCTGTCAAAAAGAGAAGCAGAGTCAGAGGTTGTGGCTCACACCTTTAATCTCAGTATTTGGGAGTCACATACCTTTAATCCCAGCACTAGTGAGGTGATACAGGAAGGGATATAGCTGGACAAAGAGAGGAATATAAGGCCGGAGGAGCCAGGAGCTCAAGGCATTCAGTCGTAGGATTTGTAGAGACAGGATCATGCCCCTTTGGTTCTGAGGATTTCATAGAGGTAAGAACTAATGGCTGGCTGCTCTGCTTCTGTGATCTTTCATCTTTCTCCCCTAATATCTGACTCTGGGTTTTTATTATTAAAACCAATTAGAATTTGCGCTATCTTCATGTCTTTTTCTTTTAATCATTAAGTCCAGTCAGTGCTTCCCGTACGTGCATGGGTGAGACCATCCACTGCAGCATAATATATTTATCAATGGCTACATCCCCAGAAAAGAATGATCTTCCTTCCCCAGCAGCTACCAACTCCAGTACCTGTTCAGTAGGGCACAATGCCTAGCAATCAGCTACCGGTCTGTGCTGGGATTTTGGCTGGCTTGATCTTATACAAGTCTTGTGCATATAAACCATAGTTTCTGTTAGTTCATGACTATGATAGTCATGACATGTTCAGAAGATAGCATTTTATAGTGTTCTTCCTTGTCCTCCACCTTTTAACTTCTTTCTGTTTACTCTTCTATGATGTTATCTGGGCTTTGGGTAAGTGGGTGGGGCAGAGCACAAATGCTCCATTTAGGGATGGGTATTCGTTTTCTTATTCTCAGCGCTTTGACTAGTTATGTAGCTCTCCACTGATAGCTACCCACTACAGAATGAAGCTTCTCTGACCAAGGTTCAATGAAGCCTACATCTATGGATATATGGATATAAACAAGTAGTTACAAGGCAATTTGACAGGCTATTTAGCAAAATAACAATAGCAAGTCATAGTAGGGCCTATGACCTCCTAGCCATGAGCTTTTGACCAGGATTAAAGTACCAGGCATGAAATTTATTCCTGCGAAGCAGACCACATGTTTCCCCTTCCCCCCACCCAAAAAAAATAATTCAGATGGAAAGAAAAAAAAAAGCTTCAGACCTCATGTCTCCCCTCCCCCTCAAAAACTAATTCCAATGGAAAGAAAAACAAAGCTGTTAGTTACTCAGTGACAGTGGTGCCACCATCGCACCAGTGGGCACATTTTCCCTGCAGCAGCATGAAGGGAAGGGTCTAGTGCTGGATAAGATTCTGTATATGTATTTCTTAATAACATGATGATTTTTTTTAAAAAAGGGGTTTTTCTCTTTTAAAAGAAATAATAGTGAAATAGTAAATTATATTTAATGTAAAAATATAGCAAAAAGAAAAATATAAACATTTCTATAGAATGCTACTATTTAGGAACCCTCATCATTTTAAGGTGGTGTCTTCGTTAGGGCTTATTTCGCTCTGAAGAGACACCATCACCATGACAACTCTTATAAAGAAAAACATGTAACTGGGGTTTGCTTTCAGTTCCTTACTTACTATCATGGTAGAAAGCATGGTGGCATGCAATCAAACATGGTGCTGGAGAGGTAGTTGGAAGTTCTATTCTGGATTGGCAAGCAGCAGGACATGAGAGTGACACTGGGCCTGGTGTGAGCATCCGAAACTTCAGTGACATACTTCCTCCAACAAGGCCTCCTAAACGATGCCACTTCCTATGGGGCTCTGGGGGCCATTTTTATTCAAACCATCCCAGGTGGTTATCTGAGGTTTTGTTATAGCCATGCAAAGTTAATACAACCCACATCCTTTAGGCATGCCAAACTATGTTGAGGTAATAAAAACAATAATGAGAGTCACAACTGGGATATGTGGTGAGATTCTGCTTCAAACAAAAACAAAACAAAAACAATAAAAACACAATCAGTATTCAAACAACAGACTCATTTCCCACAAGTGCAGTGTCTGCTGCAGATCAGCTGAAGGCTTTGGGTCACATCAGCGTTGCCCCTGTGGCCGAGGGAGAGCAGAGAGAAAGTGAACCTTTTTTGTTGTTTTGTTTTTCGAGACAGGGTTTCTTTGTAGTTTTGTAGCCTGTCCTGGACTAGCTCTTGTAGACCAGGCTGGCCTCGAACTCTGCCTGCCCCTGCCTCCCGAGTGCTCGGGTTAAAGGTGTGCACCACCGCCTGGCGAAAAAGTGGACTGTTAATGCTGTGGTTTTCAATCTTTCTAAAGCTGAGACCCTGTAATACAGCTCCTCATGTGGGACCCCAACAACAAAATTAACAGTAATTAAGCTACTGTTATGAATCATAATGTGTAAATATCTGTGTTTTCTGATGGTCTTTGGTGACCCCTGTGAAAGGATTGTCTACTACCAGAGGGTTAAGACCCACAGGTTGAGAACCACTAATTCAGAAGAAAACTTAATGGATACCTTTTTGATACTTTTCTTTTTACACACACACACACACACACACACACTGTAGTGGAAACTTTGTGTTTTGTACCTTCTGTTCTTATCCCTGTACAGTTAGCATTTCCCATGATATTCTTCTAGAGCAGAGACCCTTAGTTTTTACCAAATGTTGGGATCATTTGAAGGAGAGTTTTTCAGATCCTCTGGTAGTATGTTTTGGTGGTGATTTTCGTTTTTAAATCAATACTAATCCAGTAGGGTGGGATAATGCAACTGAGATTTATGGAAAAATGAATTCTATATTCTTTTCGTCAAACGTAATGTTTATTGAGAGGATAATGTACCATATATCCCTTCATTACTGTGGAAGGAAGAATATTGGAAGAGAGCAAACTTTTCAAGGCGAGGCATGTTGCTCAGTGGTGAAGTACTGCTTTTTGGCCCTGGGTTTGATCTAACAGGGAGAAAGGGAAAGTTGGTTACTGTTCAACTGCCAATAACCTGTTCAGAACTGCCCTAGGAATGGGCTGAGGGGTAGAGGAATGGAATTTGATTTGTAGAATTTGTAGAATGGATTTGTAGAATGGATTTATTTGATTTGTCCAGTCTCCAAAGAGATTTACTAAAAAGGCCACAGTTTTGGTTTCAGATGCTTTGACCTAACTGAATGGGTCAACCTCCCACTCACTCCCACTACCTGCTTACCTCCCAAGTGGGGACCCAGCCTAGGGCCTTGTGGGAGGCAACAGTCTACCACTGAGGTATATCTGCAACCCCTAAACTTTAATTTACTAATACAAACATGTACACTAAAGCCAACAGGTAGTTGAGATAGTTGCTCTGTTTTGTCCTTTTTTTTTTTTAACCAGTATTTCCTGCTGTCATAGGGTTGTAGAGCACTGTTCTCTCAAGGTTAACACCAGATGGTGACTGTCGTAGGAGTGGTATATATACACACACACACACACACATACACACACATACACATGCTGAGGCTCTTTTTCCTAGACGAGCTGAAAATTGGGCCCTGAATCCAAAATTCATACATTTTTTTTTTTTACAGAGGAGTCATGGTGGATTCTTTTATTCATGTGGATTCATTGTATACCTCAGTTGAAAAATGAGAAAAGAAATAAGTCATTAACTGTTTATCTGAAGTCAAAGGAACTATCTCTGATTTTCTCTGGGATCCACTATTTTATGATGTTAAAAAAGTCAACATAATGAATAGGAAGGAAAGAAAATAGGAATAGGAAAGTTGGTAATTTAGCAAAAGGGAACAGGTTGCTGGTGGGGATCAACCCTGAGCCCTTTCCTTTAGCATCTGCAGTTCACCGGGACGGGCTGTTGTGTGATGAGCCGAGTGCGAAGTACAGGCGCTAGTGTTCATTGAGCATTGCTGCAGTTGTGCTGTTGAAGCCATCACATGACAGAAGCAATGATTTTGCTTGCTTTCAATTCTCTGGCCCATGTCTCTGTGTTGAGAGCATTGAATTTGTGGACTCTCTGGGGGAATTTCTCTGTGTGTGTGAACTTGGACTTTAGTATGATTTTGAATTGCACGGGTGCAATGACCACAGGGTCAGACTGTTGACGGTTGTTTTGACACGTTGAGATTGATATTACATGAATTCATGTACTGAGAAGTCAGGTGTGAGGAGGAAGGGAGGAGAAAAGAGAAGACAGAAGGGAAAGGAATTTACAGGATATTTTTGAGGCACTATATTTTTTATGCAAATCTGGGGAGGTTGGAGTTAGCAAGATAGATTTTTATTTTTATCTACATTTTCTGATTCAAGTATAAGGTTTTTGAGATTGGAAGAAAGTATTAAAGCTTTCGACAGCACAGGGTATTTCGGTTTTACTTAAAAATTTGTACATAGCATCTGTGATACTATTTGAGAATATATAACACAGACTTGGTATTTCTTGTCGTGGCTTTTGTGCAAGAGTGTTTTGCTGTGCTTAGTGATTTACAGACTACTCATTTTGGTGCATAAGTAGTGTGTGCTTTGCACAGTAATGGAGCTTTGAGGATGGCCTTTTCACATGGACTGAAATCCTCAGGAAGATAGAGCTGGTGCTCTTGTTTTCTATTAACTGCTGCCGAGCTTCATTGTATCTAGGCAAAGCGTTTATTTCTCTGAAGTTGAATTGTGTTCATGCTTGAGCGTTCAGAAAGCAGAAATGCGTTAAGCTCTTGATGATGAAACCTGTTGGATCGCTAGTGGAAGCAGCTGGAGCCTTTGGCTTGTTAATTCGCGATGATTCAAGTCTTGCAGATTGTAAAGGAGCTGGTGACACCATCAAGGCAAAAGGCAGCCACAGCAAAGGAAGGTAGGAGCATCGCAGAGTGAACAACCGGAGCTCTTTAAGTATTGATCTAAAGAACTGCTATAAATATTCTGTTCTTATGTGTGCTTTTACCTTTGTGCATTATTACAGTGTTTGACAAGGACTGGGTAGTATGGCATGATCGTTAACATGTTCATTATTCCTGTTATAAACCCCATATTAGAAGTATATTATTTTATTAAAGATGCAGAGACCAAAAAGATTACACTCTGCTGTGACAGTGTTTCCATACTGCAGTAGGGATTTTGGTGGTAGGCAAAGAATTGCTATAATCCTCTTATTCTTAAAATATAACCACTGCAGAATTAGAAGGGAGCAAGCTAGAAGTCTGCTTATAATAGGGCAGAACAGGTGGTTCTTACTTCTGTGAATAACTGATGAAATAATAGTCATAAATAAGAATTGACCAGTGCTTGGTGAGTTTGTCCTTTAGTGAACAGTCACTTTCTTCTGCTTAAAATTGTATGCTTCACTGGCATTGTTTATATTAAAGCCAGTCATGCACTGGAGCATGTGCCAGAGGCATTTTGAAATACAGTAAGAATACTTTAAATTGCGTATCTGACTTACCCGTCTTAAATGAGTGACATGCTTAGAAGATGTACATGTATGTATATTTTTTGTTTTTGAATGTTTGAAATAGTAAACCTCTAACTAGGGATGGATTTTCAGCATCTACAGGCTGTCAGCTAGTGTGGTGACCGGCGCTTTCACTCATTTAGTCTCTGGGTAAAATATGGCAACTAATAAATGCGTGTGCCAGACTACTCACATGTGAGCCTGCGGTGCTTCATGTGTTTGTGTTCTGTATCAGAGCATTCTATTTTTATAGACTTGGGTAATGTCGCTATACCTCAGATGATGCCACATGCAGATTTAAAAAATATTTGTTTTAGTGTGATATGATCAGCATTTGGGAATGAAACTTAAATGAGATTCCAAATATCCTCAGTAAATGGATTTGAATCAATGATGTAAAGTGAAACTGTGATAGGCAGCTCAATCATATACAGAATGGTAGAACTGGGGAAAAAACATGGAAATTGTCTTTTTGCTTATTTTATGGTAGAACAGGATATCTAAATGATCAAACGAAATTGCATCTCAGAAAGCAGAACAATTATGGTTTGCCTTTGGAATGTAAAGGTATTATTTATTTAGGGAACTTTGTAATTACTTGCTTCCTATTTTCTGCTTTTTTTCCCTCTCCCATACTGAAGTATACTACATTCCCCTCCAAATGGTAGGATTTTAATAATTAAGCCCTAAAAAATTCTTACTACATTTACTATTTCAGGAGAATATAATTAATGTACTTTCAATCTGTTTGAAAATGTCAAATTTATAATTTGACCTTTATAGTCAGAACTTTTTATTGGAATATTTCTCCTTGATTTTATGTTTATAATTACAGTTATTTGGGATGTACCTGTGGCAGAGGATAATACTGGTTTTCTTTTTTTCTTTTTATAATTTTTAAAAATATTTATTTTATTATTTGTGTGTATATAATTATTTTGCCTGCATGTATCTGTAGATGGAAATTTCTGTCCAGCCCAGTCCTGCAGCCATTCAGTTTCAAATAAGTACACAGAGAATTGATGATATAAAACTGTTCGGCCTATTGCTAAAGCTTATTACTAACTCTTAGAACTTAAATTAACCTCTTATTCTTATCTATGTCTAGCCATGTGGCTTGGTACCTTTTCTCAGTAAGGTAGTCTCATCTTGCTTCCTCTGCATCTTCCCAGAATTCTTCTAGTCTGATTGCTCCGCTTATACTTCCTGCCTGGCTACTGACCAATCAGTGTTTTTTAAAACCAGTACAAGTATCTTTATGGCGTACAAGAGCATTATCCCACAGCATTTATCTCTGTGTACCACATGTGTACCCGGTGCCTGAGAAGGTGGTGAGGTTCCATGTGTGTTCTGGAAATCAAACCCAGGTCCTTTGCAAGAACAAGTGCTTTTAACCAGTGAGCCAACTCTCCACCCCTAATATTGTTTTCCTTGTCTTTGAAAGTATGTCTGTGTATCTCTTAAGTGCCAGGAAATATTATATGAATATAGTAGTTGGACGCTGCTTGCTTGTCCTGGCTGCCCAGAACCGAAATAATCACACAGAAACTGTATTAATTAAATCACTTGCTTGGTCCATTAGCTCTAACTTCTTATCAGCTAACTCTTACATATTAGTTTAACCCATCTCCATTAATTTGTATATCACCACAAGGTCATAGCCTACCAGCAAAGTTTTAGCAAGTCTATCTCAAGCCGCTCCATGGCATCTTCCTGACTCTACCCTTCCTTCTCCTAGCTTTCAGTTCTGAATTCCACGCCTACATAAGTTCTGCCCTATCAACAGGCCAAGGCAGTTTCTGTATTCATTAACCAAGACAGAATGACCTCCCACATCAATAGAAAGAACACTGCCAAAAGATGTGGCATATTAAGGTGATAGTGGGCCATTTGCTCTCAGATTTTAAATTTGGTTCAAGTAGATTTTTTTTTCTAACTGGGAAAATAAAAGCAGTTTATAAGGAGACTTTTCTTCTGAGAAACCCTTTCTGTTAGTTGTATCATTAACATTGATTACTTTTGTTACTTTGCAAAGTACTGTTGTATTTTTCTCATTTTAAAGGAAATGGTTATATTTAAAGACTTATTTTGATTATTTTTTAAAGTATGTGAGCACACGTGTGTGTATGTATGTGTGTATATTTGGCTGTAGTTGGGTTTGTACACATGAATGAATGTATATGCCTGTGGAGGCAAGAAAAGGGCATCAGTTCTCCTAGAACTGGAGTTACAAGGCCGTTGTGAGCTGCTGGACATGGGTACTGGGATCTGAATTAGGGTCTTCTATAAGAGCAGTGTGTACTCTTAACCATTTAGCCAGCTCTCTAGCCAACCACCTTTTAAATAATGGTACTCCCCTTAATATAATCAGCTTTATGTAGAGCAATGATTCTCAACCTTCCTAGTGCTCCTCATGTTGTGGTGACCCCACAACTATAAAATTACTTCATTTCTACTCCACAACTGTAATTTTGCTACTGTTATGAATCATGATATAAATATCTGATATGCAACCCTTGTGAAAGGGTTGTGGGAACCCCAAAGGGGTTGCCACTCACAGGTTGAACCAATGGTGTAGCTAACTATAAAACACTGGCAATAGGAGTTTAAAGTACAGTGGAGAGATGCACACACATACATGCACAGTGTACACACACAACTAAAAATAATGGAATAGTTTTTTTTTGGTGGAATATAGGAATTTATTGAGGTTACTTCTAGAGACATAGTCAATGTGTTATGAATAGGTGAGTCAGGCTGCTGTACCTTTATAAAGCCCAGCATGGAGGTCTCCTTGAAGCTGCATCTCTAAAAGTATCTTTTCCCAAGGCAACATTTTACTTTTCTATTACTTCAGGGAGTGATCATAGGGATCTTGGAGTCTTTTGCATATGTTCTTGCAGCTAGAATAAGTATTTTAAAAGTTTAAAATGATGCTTCTTTTAATAAATATAGGTGATAAAGAAAATGTAGCATTTTAAGTACTGTGTTTACATAAACAGTAAATAAGATAGAAAAAGGGGTTTTTGAAGATATTGTACTAGAATATCAAAGTGAGGATAAAATAATTATATAATGTAAACAGACTTACAGGATCTGAGGGAAGTCATAATACCAT
Source organism: Alexandromys fortis (assembly GCF_014885135.2). Taxonomy (NCBI): domain Eukaryota; kingdom Metazoa; phylum Chordata; class Mammalia; order Rodentia; family Cricetidae; genus Alexandromys; species Alexandromys fortis. The sequence goes on from NW_026067951.1 coordinate 3,734,697, forward strand.
GGAGAGTTTTGCAGCTCAGTGACTGGTGCTGACAGTTGTTCAGATGGTCTTGTCTGAGAGGTCTTTCTAGTCAAGAGTAACCTAATGGGCAATGTTCACGGCCTTCAGGGGCAGAGGTACAACAGTTAGCTTTGTGAAGTGGAAATGGAAGGATAAACAATGCTTTGTTCATCAGCAAATAAACATCACAGTTCCCTCTGAGGTTACCTTAGCCTGAGTCTGTGTCTAGGGCCATGCTCAGCAAAGCTAGTAGAGGACTTGCTCTTAAACAGACCAAGTAGTCAAACCCCACAATCTCTTCAGTGTGCGTTAAACTTAAAGGTGACTGACCACCGGGACTGTGGCTATCCAGGTAGCTGCCTTCTCTTTAAAAAGCTCATGTTTGTTTGGTTAATCATCTTTGAGAATAGTGTGTCTTTCTCTAGCTTGTCAAACAGAGGCATGCTAAATGTGATTAATTTATGTAAGTTTTATAAGTAAGCAAGGTAGCAGTTCTTCCATGGTCTCTGCTTCATTTCCTGCCTTGAGTTCCTATGCTGAGTTCTACTTTGGTTTCTTTTGATTATGGACCTCTAAGCCAAATAAACCCTTTCCCTCAAGTGGCATTTGGTTAGTGTTTTATCACAGCAACAGAAAGCAAATTAGGACACAGGCTAAGTATATTCATCTCTGCAAACATCAATTCTTTGTGATAAAAACTTTTGTTGATACAAAACCCCCACAGCTTTTACCTTAAAGGGAATAAGAGGTGGTTTATTCTGTGAACCATGGGGGAGCACAGATTTACCACACATTCCATGCTCTAATGTGGAAGCAGTTGCATGGAGTTTATAGTTTTACAGAACAAAGAAAGCCATAGATCAAGGCAAGTTAAAAATACTTGGTGGGTATATCAAAGAGATGGGGGAAGCTTTTCTGTAAGTCTCATGCTCTCTGATGATGTTCTTAGCTTGTGTAAGCCAGTTTCTGCTAGGGATTTCTGGGAATGTTTGCCTTATGAGATGTGTTGTATTGCTTTGTTCTTTCCTTCTTTTACCTGGAATGTGAATGCAATTCCTCCAGTAGCAGCAGCCATAATGTAAACACAAGGACAAAAGCAGTACAGTACAAGGGAAATACAGAAGTCTGGACTTCTATGGCACCAGTGACATTAAGACACATGTATCAACCCTGACATTTATTGTCAAATAGTCCTAAGTGACCTACTATCCGATGTGATAAAGATATAAGACAAAGAAGTAAAAAAAGATGTCATTTAAATATATAAAATATTTGAATGTACAGCTTTTTTTGTGTTGATGCTGACATTTTTACGAAGGGGAAATACAAATAGGACCACTGCAGTGCAGTGGTGGGTATATTGGTGACCTGTGATTGTTTTGCTGTCACATGACTTCATGCAAGACCATGAATGTTTTCCAAACTTCATACAGCTTTTAAACATTGTACTCTACTTTGTTTTTTTGTTGATTTTGTTAACCTTTTGGGCAACACTAGCAATTCCTAACTCTTTTGACTCTGTTTAATTTGTTTGCACACACACAGATGCATATATAGTAAAATAAATATTTCTTAGTAGTCTTAGAAAGGTAGGTATCTATAAATAGGAATCATTTTGGGGGATTTTCATACTTTACTGCTGAGTTGATACACAGTTATGTGAGAGACCGATAAACAGGAAAGGCAGTTTAAGGGCACAAACTCCAAACAGACAGGGGCTCACTCAGTCCTGGATTTGTTCACCTGTTTGCTGTATGCATCAGGTTCTGAACGGTAGGGGTTGTAACACTGGTGACTACTTCACAAGAATGTTGTGAGCACTGAATGGCATGTGATGCCTGGGCTTGAGACCTAGTAAAGATGACATGTGAATTGCTGTTAGCGTTCTGTCGAGCTTGTTACTATTGTTTCACTGTTGTGTATGTTGTAGACAAGGAAATGCAGAAATCTGAACTTCTGTGACACCAGTGACATTAAGACACATATAATCTTCAATCTCTTAGGTGACTGATTAGTGTTTATGGCCTGGACAATATTTATAGCCTTTTGGTCAGCGGTTAGATGCAGTACAGCCCTCTTTATGAATTTCTGTGACAGCACCTGTAGTGACTTGAATAGGAATGGTCACTCATATTTGAATGCTTAGGGAGTAGTGTTAAGTGTGGCCTTATTGGAGTAGGTGTGGTCTTGTTGGAGGAGGTGTGTTTTGGAGTTTGAAATGCCAGGTTCAGTGGCCCCATCCTTCCTGTTGCTTCTGGATCCCGATGTAGAACTCTCAGCTACCTCTCCAGCACCATGTCTACTCATGTGCTGCCATGCTGCCTGCCCTGACAGTAATGGACTAAACCTGTAAGTCAGTCCCAATTAAACGCTTTCCTTTGTAAGAGTGACCGTGATCATGCTGTCTCTTCACAGCAATAGAACAGTGACTAAGACGGTGCCAATTTACTTGTGTTTTGAGAGCTCGAGGCAGAGTGATTTGTCTTTAGATTTAGAAATGTAACATTTAAAGTAAGCATTATTTTTTTTAATTTTAAATGAAAATTTATTTAATTATCAGTAAGAAATATTTTTATTGACTTTAAGACATTTCCACATTGTAATTTCTTTGAAATAAGAAATGCTTCTTAAATGGTGGCTTTCTATAAATCCAACCAACCATGAGTGATGGCTGCATATAGTGTCCCTTTCAAAGCATGAGAAAGGTGGTGTCATTAACAGGAGAGTCATATCACCCGACTGTGTCATGGTTCTGTAAACTCCTGGGTTTTTCCGTGGACAGTGGCGCTATCAGATCTTCCTACTGCTGCTTTTCCCTCCTCTCAGAGGATTTCATCCAATTTGTTCAGTCTACTCCAGCATGTTGTTTGGGTTGGCCAGCCATGTGTTCATCCCCTGGTCCATGTTTTACCCATGCCCTCTACTAAGAGAGCTTTGCCCAAGATGACCCCATGTTTCACTCTCAAACATCAGATCTCAATTCCAATGGTATTTTCTTTCTTAGGTTTCCTTTGGTCACCTTGTCTAAAACTTCAGTGGCCTCATATTTTCTCTCTAGCGTTAGGCTTTATTTTCCATCTCAGCCTTTATACTAGTTGATGGTTTATATTTTATTTTGCTTATAGCTTGTCTCTCCCCAGGAGAGAATAAACTCTAGGAAAGTGAAAATGTTTGCCTAATATCTTCACTGCTAAATCTTCCAGCTCAGAATAATTTATTGAGTGCCCCGTCTGTGCCAGGCATGCCAAGAAGCAAGAATTATTTTTTTTAATTAATTTATTAATTTATTAATTAATTAAAGATTTCTGTCTCTTCCCACCGCCGCATCCCCTTTCCCTCCCCCTCTCCCAATCAAGTCCCCCTTCCTCGTCAGCCCAAAGAGCAATCAGGGTTCCCTGCCCTGTGGGAAGTCCAAGGACCACCCACCTCCATCCAGGTCTAGTAAGGTGAGCATCCAAACTGCGTAGGCTCCCACAAAACCAATAGGTGCAGTAGGATCAAAAACCCATTGCCATTGTTCTTGGGGTCTCAGTAGTCCTCATTGTCCGCTATGTTCAGCGAGACCGGTTTTAACCCAGGCTTTTTCAGACCCAGGCCAGCTGGCCTTGGTGAGTTCCCAATAGAACATCCCCATTGTCTCAGTGTGTGGGTGCACCCCTCGCGGTCCTGAGTTCCTTGCTCGTGCTCTCTCTCCTTGTGCTCCTGATTTGGACCTTGAGATTTCAGTCCGGTGCTCCAATGTGGGTCTCTGTCTCTGTCTCCTTTCATCGCCTGATGAAGGTTAATATTCAGGAGGATGCCTATATGTTTTCCTTTGGGTTCTCCTTCTTATTTAGCTTCTCTAAGAACCCGAATTATAGGCTCGATGTCCTTTATTTATGGCTAGAAACCAAATATGAGTGAGAACATCCCATGTTCCTCTTTTTGGGTCTGGCTTACCTCACTCAGGACAGTGTTTTCTATTTCCATCCATTTGCCTGCAAACTTCAAGAAGTCCTTGTTTTTTACTGCTGAGTAGTACTCTAATATGTATATATTCCATACTTTCTTCATCCATTCTTCATTTGAAGGGCATCTAGGTTGTTTCCAGGTTCTGGCTATTACAAACAATGCTGCTATGGCCATAGTAGAGCATATACTTTTGTTGTATGATAAGGCCTCTCTTGGGTATATTCCCAAGAGTGGTATTGCTGGGTCCATGGGTAGGTTGATCCCGAATTTCCTGAGAAACCTCCACACTGCTTTCCAGAGTGGTTGCACAAGTTTGCATTCCCACCAGCAATGGATGAGTGTACCCCTTTCTCCACAACCTCTCCAGCAAAGGCTATCATTGGTGTTTTTGATTTTAGCCATTCTGACAGGTGTAAGATGGTATCTTAAAGTTGTCTTGATTTGCATTTCCCTGATCGCTAAGGAAGTTGAGCATGCAGTATTGAAAACAGCTTGGTATTGGCATAAAAACAGTGAAGTCGACCAATGGAATCGAATAGAAGACCCTGACTTTAACCCACAAACCTATGAGCACCTGATTTTCGATAAAGGAGCTAAAAGTATACAATGGAAAAAAGAGAGCATCTTCAACAAATTGTGCTGGCAAAACTGGATGTCAATCTGTAGAAGAATGAAAATAGATCCATATCTATCACCATGCACAAAACTCAAGTCCAAGTGGATTAAAGACCTCAATATCAGTCCGAACACACTGAATCTGATAGAAGAGAAAGTGGGAAATACTCTACAACATGTGGGCACAGGAGACCACTTCCTACGTATAACCCCAGCAGCACAGACAGTAAGGGCCTCATTGAATAAATGGGACCTCCTGAGACTGAGAAGCTTCTGTAAAGCAAAGGACACTGTTGCTAAGACAGAAAGGCAACCCACTGACTGGGAGAAAATCTTCACCAACCCCGCAACTGACAAAGGTCTGATCTCCAAAATATATGAAGAACTCAAGAAACTAGACCGTAAAAGGCTAATCAACCCAATTATAAAATGGGGCACTGAGCTGAACAGAGATCTCTCAACAGAAGAAGTTCAAATGGCCAAAGTAAGAATTATTTTTAAGGCAAAGTTAATTGATAGAAAGTTTTATCAAGGCTGTATTTAGGAATTATATTTAGTTTAGATCGTATGACATTTTCTTTTTCTCAAAAGAATTCTCTCTGGGTAAATGAGGCTCATTGGTTCATGTGTCATTGAGTAGACATGGTAGAGAGAGCTTTAAAGGAGGACCGCATTAAGGCAGTAAGTTTTTGGTCAGTCACAGCTTGAGCCTCTTAACTTATTCAAAGGTTACCTTTGAATTGATTACTTGCTTCAAGTTGAGTGGGATGGACTACCTGACAGACTTCCTCTCTCTAGACGGTCAGTAGCAGCTATGCTGGGTAGTGATGAGAATTTTGCATGTGGTGGCTACTAGCCATATGTGCTTATTGGAATAATTAAAATTAAATAAGACAGAACTATGTCAATCCCTCAGTTATATATGCACAGGGTGAGTGTTCAGTAGCCACAGTGCAGTCAGATGGCAGTAGTGCATAGATCTGCCTGTCTGGGTTTGCCTTTGAGTTTAGTATTCACTAGATCACATGCCCTTGAGCAGGTTACTTGGTTCTTGGTATGCCTTAATTTCTTCAGAGTATAAAAGGGGACAGATGGCTGTTTGTTTGTTTATATTTGTGAGACAGGGGTTTCTCTTTGTAGCCCAGGCTGCCCTGGAACTTACTTTGTAGATGAGGCTGGCCTTGAAACAGAGAGATCTGCCTGCCTTTGCCTCTGATTGTTGGAATTAAAGTTGTGCGCTGCTCCTGCTGCCACTGCCCATCAGGACAGAGATTCTTATAAGGTTGTTAATTGTGGAGAAAGTGAGTCAATATTTGTAAAGCAGCACTTGGCAAACAGGAAAAATGTTTGTTAAATAAACAAATGTTTGTTAAATATTTATTACACATTTTTATACATTATTATATAGTTATTCCTGTTGAATATATTTATAATACATTTAGTGTACATTATACATTTATATTTATTATAGTTTATGATTTTACATTTTTATACATTATACATGTTAAATCAATTTATTATACATTATACATTTAGATTTATTATATTTTATGATTTATTGTTTGGTAATCTTTTTGTTCTTCCTCTGTTTTCTGTTGGCTTTTAAGGAAAAGTGAAGTGTACTTTTTATTTTCATATTTTGTCATAATTGAGAACACTGTTTCTGCCCACGCTGTAAGCATTTATCACACAGTTCGAGGCTTCTGGGCAGAGCAGTACCTTTGCCAGCCTGCACCTTGCAGTTGCTGACTTTCTACCATCCTCATCTAGTCTGTTCCTTCTGTTTCAGCTCATCACAGCCTTGGTTGAAAAATATTTAATGCTGTTGATACCCCTCTTTAGATGGTATGTAAACTCCCTTAGAATGTGCGTCTTATTTATGCACACAATAAATGTTCAGGGTGTGCTTGTTCAATAGAAGAGCCATTTGGTTTTGAAGGGTAACTAGTATTTTCATTAATATCAAAACTATATTTTTTTCAAGTACTCTCTGAAGTGACAGGAACCCCACACCCATTCCACCATCTGTGATGGCATCTCTGAAACATGCTGAGAGTATTTCTGCTTCTGTCCATGTCTCTGTGAAGAGGAGCGAGGTATTTCTATTATTATCATTTGCTTCCCTGCAATACCACGACATGCAGATCACTGATGTCAGCACCTTCTGGATGGTACTTTAATTACAGGGTTCTGGTCCTGGCTTCTCAATGCTTTAAGTTATCTCCTGTGTTTCTCCTGATTGTACTCAGACACTCATCACACAGGAAAACATAGTATCAAACGAAAGAATGCGAAATAATGTATCAAGCAAGGTTTGATTTAAGGTTGTTGAATCCACATGGAAAAACCCCATAAAACTAACTTGTAGGCTGATGGTTGCTTGTGGTGTATGATACAATACATCCGCTTATTAGTATAACAGTGTTGATAGTTACATTGAGATGGCTTGTATGATCAGATACATATTGTGTGTGCTACCTTACGTTATGTTGGTGAAGAGTGGATTATTACAAAATTGCAGATACATATCAAATGTATGGTTTTACATATGAAGACACTTGGGCCTTGGAGACACCGAGACACTGAAAGTATTTGTGTTCTTTTGGATTTTGTCAGGGTGACTGGAGTAGGAACTATCTGGGCATGCAAGAGTAGAGATACCCAGCTCCATTTGGAATGACTTAGAGTAACGTTTTGAGCATATTCCCACACACTACCTTACAGCATGTATGTATTTAATTTTTGAGTATTTTTTATTAAGCCATGACTTTGAGTTTTGGAGAAAGCTAATTTGAAGAATGCAGTGATCCGTATCTGTACTTGTCTGGTTATAGCTTATCATCAGTGATGAATGTACATACAACTAACGGGTAATTGGTAAATGTAGTTGGTTGCTTCAGTACTGAGAGCATTCAGTATGACTCTACTACTGAAACAGACTGCCCAGTAGATATTATGAACATTCTCCAGAGAGTAATTTGGGTTTGAGTAGTATTTAGATTGGTGCTTGGAATTAAATGTTTGTTTGTACCACTATCATAATATAATTTAAATGTCATTTAAACGTGCTGAAACATCTTCATTCAAGTAACTTGTTACTCTTTGAAAACCGGCTGCTTGAGTATTGTTTCTCTCCTGTTTGGCAGATACCAGATGCAGTGATTAATAAAGGTTATTATACTACTTAGTCATGGAGAGCTTTTAATGATTACCTGAACATCTGCTGGGTTCATTACTGCATTTACCAGAAACATTAACAAATTATAGATGCTGGATCTTAAAAATATGGCTTAGACTAATGAAAGTATTTCTTAAGAATGTTTGAATATTCCTTGAAGTTTTAAATAATTTTGTGAAGGCCCTTATCTTTCTGTAAAGTGCACAATCCAAAATGTCAATGAAGCAGTGTTTTGGAGTAGTGGTTCTGAAGCTCCTGCTTCCTGCTTATGGTTTCTCTCTCCTTGGCTGGGTTTATCTGTGTACACACCTGGTAGGCAGCTATGCGCTCCTGTATGCTGATTACCATGAGAAACCTGCATTTGGAAATGGGAAATTTGGAGTATGACTGAAGAAAGGAAAGGAAGAGACCTTACTATAGTGGGTTCCCATGCACCGCAGTTCTGTTTGTGGACTGAGATAACAGAGTGCAGATTGGACAGATGCAGCAGAGGGGGTAGAAGTGATCATGGCTGCTAACTCCTGAGAAGATGCTTGGTGTCAGAAATATGAGAATGATGTATAGTGTTAGAATTGCATACAGCTGGAAGAAACTTATAGCTCGGTGAATAGTTCAAGCTGTACAGGTAGATGGACTCGGTAGAGCGGTTACAGTAGCTTTTTATGTTCAGTGTTTGCCTTTGTGAGTGTGGGCTAGCTGCTGTTTTGTATCCTTAGGTCCAAAAATCATCAGAAGGAAAAAGAAAAAAAATCTTGAGTGGGTGGTACATGTGTAAGGAAACCCAGTGCTTTCTTCTAAACCACACACAACCACCATGTGACCACCACTGCAAGCTGTTAGGGAATCTGCTTTTTTTTTTTTTTTTCATTTTAAATCTTGCAGCATTTCTGTTAAAATGATTTGGGTTCTTATTAGCAGAGAAGTTATGTGAATATTATATAGGAACCTCCAGTGTTTGACAATTCAGGGACACACTAATGAAATGTCATCTGCCTGAGACTGGCCACAATTAGCAATGTGAGTGATGTTTAGTGTGATTGTGTGTTATAGGTAAGAGCCAAGTTGGTAAACTTGAATTGTTTATTTTAAACTTATTTATTGTGTGTGCTTCTGAAGATGAATGTGTAAAAGGGGGGACAAGTCAAATAATCCCAAACTAACTCCAAAAGAGTATTCCAAGATTATTCTTCATTGTAAGGGAAAAATAAATTCATGGAACAGGAATGAGAGGTCCAACCTCAGGGTGTGTGGGAACGAGAGAGAGAGAGAGAGAGAGAGAGAGAGAGAGAGAGAGAGAGAGAGAGAGAGAGAGAGAAATAACGAACTCTTGGTGGGGGGGTGGGGAGCGAGCGCGAGAGAACTCTGTGAACCCAAAAAGTCACGCCCCAACCTGGCTCAGCCTCTTAAAGGTCATTGGCCGAAGAAGGTTCCCCATCATGCCTCCAGGTCTGTGTGCTATTGCAGATGTGCTTGTGCCCCAGTGAGTGTGGAGGTTCGAGATACTTTTCAGGAGTTGGCTCTTGCATTCTGCCTTGCTCAGGCAGGGCCTGTCTTGTTTCTGCAGTCACTCCAGGCTAGCTGGCCCAGGAGTTTGTGGTCAGTTCTCCAGTTTCTGCTTCCTGTCTCTCAATAGGACTAATGGGATAACAGGTGCATGCCACTGCATCTGGTTTTTAACATGGACTCTAGGGGTCAAACTCAGGCCATAAGGCTTATGTGGCAAGCACCTTTACCTACTGAGCCATCTCCCTGGCTCCTGGTACATGTTTTTTCGTCTTTATTTCATCTTGATTGCCTATTCCAGTCTGTGGCTCAGTGTTGTAAAGAAGTTAATATTTTTTCCTCCACACACAGAATGCAGTAAGGCCTGTACAATTGCGTTGTTTCAGTCTCCCCGCTCTACTAGAGACTGCCAGTAGAAGAGATGTTTATGCACTATAATATACCCCACAGCGAGGACAGTGTAATGGAACTGAACAACCTGGGAAAGAAGTTGAAAAGTTTTAAAGAACATGGATAGTACAACCCTTTGCATGCTTTTGTATATGTATGCTTATGTATCATCCGTGTATGAGTATGATATCATTCTATATCTCTTTGGAATGTGCAAAGGAGAAAGTTTTGAAAATACCATTAACATAGGGGAGTAGGATTGAGAAAGGGAGGAGAGGAATGAGATTGTATTTTCAATCTCACTGCTGCATCCTCAGGGCTACCAGAGATTGCACCTTTCTTGATAGATCTATGCACGACTTGACTATCTTGCAAGAATGTATTAGCTGGTGGATTAGAAAACTAAGTGTTATGTGCGAGTTTTAGCAACATTTATTTATTTGCGTGTACATGGTTCACATATGGAGGTCAGAGAGCAAGTTGTCCAAGTTGACTCTCCTTGCCATGTGGATTCTGGAGACTGAGTTCAGGTCTTCAGGCTTGGTGGCAAGTATCTTTACTTGATAAGCCATTTCACTGTCTCCACTGTGATTTCTTTTTTAATATGGAACACTTAATGAATTTACATGTCATGCCTGGATAGGGTCCATGCTAATTTTCTCTGTGTCATTCCAATTTTAGTAATATGCTGCCAAAGTGATCACTGATGTTACTTTTAAAATATTTTTTAACATCTTTAATTATGTAGGTGTGTGTGTCTTCATGTAGGTATTTTCATGTGACTTGAGTGTTGATGCCTGCAAAGACCAGAAGTGTCGGAAACCCAAAGCTGTAGTTGCAGCTATTGTGAGCTGCCTGATGTGGTGCTGGGCTCTCAGCTTGATCTTTTGGAAGAACAGAACGTACTCTTAACTGTTGAGCCATCTTTCTTTTTTAATGCAAGAAGCACAAGTCTTTAAAAAATACTTTTATCTTATACACATGGAGGTTTAGGTATATCTGTACACCAGGTGCATGCTTTTTGTCTGAAGAGGACTTTGGATCCCTGGAACTGGAGTGAAGGATGATTTTGTGCTTCCAAATAGGTGCTGAGACTTGAACTTGGGTCCTCTAGAAGAACAGTCAGTGTTCTTACCCATGAGTCATCTCTCCAGCCCCTATTTTAAGAATTCTTGATGAAATTACTTGAAATTTTATTTTAGCATCTTACCACATATAGACTATAGTATTTTTCCTAGTCTACAATCAAAATAGATTTTAGTTTAAGTGGTCTTCCTTCCTTCCTTCCTTCCTTCCTTCCTTCCTTCCTTCCTTCCTTCCTTCCTTCCTTCCTTCCTCTCTCTCTCTTTTTCTTTTCTTTTCTTTTTTTATTTTCTTTGAGACAGGGTTTCTCTTTGTAACAGTCCTGGTTGTCCTGGAACTCATTTTGTGGATCAGGCTGGCCTCAAACTTATGGAAATCCACCTGCCTCTACCTCCAAAGTGCTGGAATTAAAGGCGTGAGTCACCACCATCTGGTAGTTTTTATTTCTTTTTATAGTTAATTTTTCCATGACTTTTAAAAAATGGATTTGTTTTTTATTGTTTTTAATTGTGTGTGTGTGTCTATATGTGTCTCTGTGAGCATGTATACTTAAGTGTAGGTACCCAAGGAGGTTTGAGGTGTCAGATCCCTGCAGAGATGGAGTTACAGGTGATTGTGAGCTGGCCAAGGTAATGTTGTTGCTGGGAACTGAACTTGGGTCTCGTGGAAAAGCTTAGCAAAGGCTAAGCTATCTTTCTAGCCCCTGTCTTGTGACTTATTTTAATGTACGTTCCCCATCTCTAATTTTCTGTGTCTAGTCTTTAACTTGGAATAAAAGCAACCATCAACTTGCTCTTAATTGTTTGTAAAAGTCATTCTGAATGAAAATGGATAAATTGGCTTTGAGTGAAGGTTTTGAGAGACTTGTTTTTGGATAATGACCTTTTTTTTGAAACCCCACTTTTACTTTTTAGAAATCTTTCCCCCTTTCTTCGTTAGCCTCTGGGTCTCTGCATCTTTGTTATTTGAGACAGCTTGGTAAGTGAAGTGTTGCTTAACTTAAGAAATGGAAGTTGCTATTAGTGAGTTTAAAAATGTCCTTAGACTATATACTTTTTAAAGGTGTTTTTGAAATTTGAATTTTGTTTTGTTTGTCTTGCTGTATAGACCAGGTTGGTTCTGAATTCAAAAAAGATCTGCCTATTTCTGCCTCCCAGGTACTGAGCTTAAAAGCAGGCACCCATGTTCAGTCTGAGATTCTAATTCTTTTGCCTTAGAGTGTGAAGTAGACATTGTTATTTGGATCAGTAAGTATTGCCTTTAACTTAAATATGCTGAAACATTTATATTTTTAATCTATAATTTCCAGAAACTCCTCTAACTCAGTTTGTGTGTTATAGTGTGTGTATTGTAAACAGAGTATTTTTATATTGGTATATGTATGCACACACACACAGTCTGTGGTTTTAGACAGAATACATTTACTACTTGAACTCTTAATTTAGGAATTTTAAGTCTTAATGGCTATTGTTGCTTTTCTATGATTTTCCCCCTAAAGTGTTTTTTAAAAAATTAAATTGTGTTAGCATTTGAACTAAGTATGTCATCTAGATAATTATAAAACATCTCCTAATATTTGGCAAAATAAGTTATGCTTAAATGTAGTCTTTGTACTTTGGATTTGAACATTGACCAAAAACTCTAAGAAAGTAGTCCTCATGTTTGCCCTTCTTTTGTACCAGAAGAGAGTTAATCTGTTTGAGATTTTAAAATATAACTTAAGTATTATACTTGCAATTTGACTAGGATTAAATGGCAGGGTTTGTTTATAGCAACTTAGCTGAAATAAATGAGTGTGATGGTCCATAGCAGCAGGAGTTGGAGGGAGGGGCACATTTGAATTGTACAGGTGGAAAGGTGCAGTGACCATAGGGTCAGAGACATTGAGATTAATAGTACAGGTGTCCAGGTCCAGATACCAGGAGACTAGGAATGAGCTCAGTTTCAGGGTGTGCCCTTCCGGTTCTGCTTATCTGCAAGTGTCTTTTCCTTAAATTTGGAGGGATGTTCTTAAAAATAGTTGAAATGTTATGTTAGTAGTAATTTTATTTCGGTATTTTAAGGTTGTTATTTCACTGTCTTTTTTTCAGTTTTTGTTTAGGAATTTTATTCCCACTTATTGAAAACTTCTCTGGACCTTTCTCTGCTTTTTAAGATTTCTTCTTTGCCCTTTAATTTTTGTAAGTGTTTCTCCTAAGTGCCTGGAGTTGTGAATATTAATGGTAATTGATACTGTTTTGTCCTTTTAAGTTTTTTATTACTTCTTCAAAAACTGCATCTCCACTGTCTTCCATTTCTGGGACTCTGATAATAAATATGCTATACTATTTCCTTGAGTTTTAAATGTTGCCCATGATCTCATATCCCTTTCTTTTTTTTTCTTACAATCTATATGTTTTCAGATTTGTCTAAAAAGTTGATCTTTTCAATTGTATCTAATTTGATGTCAAATTGAGTTTTTAATTTTAGTGATTGCATTGAATCTGATTCTTGAAAAAAAAAAACTTGCATGGTGTTGGTCCCATCCCCCCACTTTGTCTCTTCCTTCTCTCATTCCCTTTCTCCTTCCTTGATAGACAGACATCATGGATTTGTGCTATTCTGTGAACTATCTAGTACTAATTACTAGAGTTGATTAATGAGTGGATGGAGTTGTAGTCCCTTGACATTGATTTTATGAGTGAGTAATCTGTTATTTTCTGGTATTCTTGTCTAAATCACATTTTCTTTATTCTTTACAAGGAAACATAGAAATTCAAGTTGCTGTAGAATTGTTCTAAAGGCTTGGATTTAAGTATTGGTTATTATTGGCAAGCCATGTATGACTTGGCAATTATTATACCTTTATTTTGAATTGAACAAATGTTTGAATTCCATGGCCAATATATGGTTGTGGGCTTATATAATAGTGAGACAAATTAAAAATTCAAGGAGATTGAGAAGAATACAAAGCAATTTTGTATATAGTGTGAAGGAAAAATTGTTAAAATGACACCAAGCTTTTGAGTTTAAAGCCTGAGATGCTAATGCTATAGGTGGAATAAGTAAATGAGGAGGAGTGTTTGGCATTTATGAATTTTCTGCCTGATGTAAATTGTATTACCGCAATATAAAAGAGTTTGCTCAATCTTATTTTCATCCAAAAAAGTATTAGTTAACTTCACCAAGCCTGTGGTTGCAGCCAGTTGTATAGGATGTAAAATTTCCTAGTACCCATTTCCACAGGCAGCACTGTAAGTTTAGTCTTTAAACCATGTAGTTACTCACATTGCAAAACCACGGCTATGCTAAGAACAGGAGTTCAGCACTCAGCAGCATTATTTCCTTATTTTGAAGAGGATTAAGATTGACATCACAGGATTTATGGTAGTGTCCCTTTACAATTTTGAGTTCTATACTTAAGGCTGACTCATTCTGACTCACTGTTTAAATTCACTGTCATTCAAAAACTCTTTCATTCTGGTTTTTCTTTTTTCTCCCCAGTGAATAGAATCATTGTAGAAAGTCTCACATTGCTGAACATAGTCCTTTTTTTTAAAAAAAAAAATTGGTGCACATATGCAATTATATAAGTACATTAAAAGCCTTTACACATAGTGTCTTGTTTTGTTCTTTGGTCGTGGCAGGAAGTGTAGTCTAGTGAGAGCTAGTAGTAGGTCAGAAAAGTGAGACAACAGACTCCTGTTAATCTCAAGTGAGACAAGAGACCCCTGTTAATTGAATGAACATGCAAGAACTGCATTACTTAGTGGAAATGTACATCCCTTACATAAGGAATGTGCTAAATTTATATGTAGCTAATTAGTGTCTATTCTAGGAAGTACAGTCAGGCTGAATATCTCAGTTCAGTAAAATAATCACTCTGACACAGCCATTTCAAAAAACATTTGATCAAATAAAATTTCAGGAAAGAAATGTGAACACTTTTCAGACTATGTTGGGATCTCAGTTAAGATCCTGGGTACATAAGCCTAACATAGTCTGCTGTAGAGATCAGTGACTGTTAGGCTACTGATTGACACTTAACCTGTAGTTAATTGGCTAGGACTTGGCATCAGAAGGGCCAGAATCTGAGCCCTTAGGAGCTATGTGCTGCTGTACCATTAACCTCCCGAGCCAGTTTTTGCATGCTTGCTGTAGTACCCATGTCACCATGGTGTGATTAGCCGTTCTGTCATTTTATTGAGCAGCAATTAAGTGTCAGGGTCCTGTTCCAGGCACCGGTTAGACTAGCAAATAAAATGCTGCACATTGAGCCATGAGCTAGAAGAGAAGTTGAAAACAAGCCCCACACAAAGAGATGATGAATTCAGAATTTTCTGTGAAGAAAGACACAGGGTGTCATACAACAGACATTTTCCTGGGGAAGTACCTGTTAGGTTGGAAATGGAAAAGTGGTAGGAGTCAACCGTAGTGAATTTGAGAAGGAACAGAAAGTGACTGGCTCCTAGGCATGAAGGTAAAATCACCTTATGGACTATCACTTAAGTAAAATTTTGAGGAAGTAACTGGCCTCCAAAAGTTTGTGCCACAGGCGTGCAGTGAAAAGCAGGTCCTGTTTGGAAGGCCGTGGCCGCATGCCCAGCTGGCCGGTAAGCACTTTCTGTACTGCTCATATCTTTGGGTTTATAACAGTCTAGAAGTGGAAGATTAGAAGATAAATTCTTGAAAATACGAAGTTTGAGTATAATAAAGCAAAATTTAAAATACTCAGTGATTATCAGAGCTTTTACTTTTCCAGGTTTACTGCTGTGTAACTTATATAAAATACGATCCATCCATTTGAAGTACATCTTGATGAATTTTGGTAATTTTATATAGTCACATAATCACTGTCACTTCCTTATACAGAATAGTTCCACCAAGAAGCCTAAATATTTTTTCTTTTCTTGTGCTTTGTGCTCTGACAGCCTCAGGCACTCACTGCTGCACTTTCTGACACTGTAGTTCTTTCTTCTCTAGAATTTCATATAAATACATTTACACAGTAGGTGGTCTTTGGGTTTGAAATTGGTGTCAGTCTATGCTATCAGTAGTTCTCATCTTTTTTTGTTGAACAGTATTCCAAAGTATGAATTGACCACAATTTTCTAACCTGTTTACCAGCTGACATTTAGATTGTTCCTAGTTTTGAACTGTATGAATGTTTACACAATCTTTATTAAGTATGTGTTTTCATTTCTTGGGATAAGTACTTAGCAATGAGAAGCTGGGTAGTGTGGCAAAGTTTACCTTTAACATATGTGATTCCTCTCTTTAATGTGGCTGAATCATTTTGTCTTCTCACCACTACTGTCTGAGAGTTCTGGATGCTCCTTATTGTTGTCACCTCCTTTCATTCCTTTGACTTTATTTATAGTAGTATCTCATTGTAGTTTGAATTGCCTCCCTTGATGATGGGTGATGCTGTCTTTGTATATCCTTTGGCTGTTCAGCTTTCTTCTTTTGTGATGTGTCTGTTCAAATACATTTTTGCCTATTAAAAAACACCTTATATTTGGAGTTGTGTTTTGAGTGGAAATAAGCCTTTTATCAGATGGCATGTGTCTTACAAATGTCTTCTTCTAGTGTTTGGTTTGTCTTTTTTTTATTGTACTTCTAACAGAATAGGAGTTTTAATATTTTAGAGAGATTTATTTATATCTTGTGTCTATGAGGGCTTTGCTTGGTGTGCCTGGTGCCCTTGCAGGCCAGAAAAGGGCATTGCATCCTCTGGAACTGGAGTTGCAGATGGTGTCAGGCCATGTGGGTGCTGGGAAACCCAGCAAATCTGGGTCCTCAGCAAGAGCAGCAAGTGCTCATAACCACAGAGCCATCTTTCTTGTCAAAGTTTTTAATTTTGATGTTATCTATTTTTGCCAATTTTCTATTATAGTTTGTGCTTATTTTAGTTAAAAGAAAAAATTGCATACTCAATGCTTTGAAAGTACCAATTTGGTAATTTTTGCTCATGTGTGTGTGTGTGTGTGATTTATTACAACTTAATTCTTGTGTACTGTAAGAAGTAACGGCCAAGTTATTTTTCCCTAATAGAGATAAACAGTTTATTTCAGAACAATGTGTTTAAATGAATGTCATTTCCCTGTGAGTTTCTGTTGACACCCTTTGAGTCTATGAAATCTTACCACTTATAGCCATCTTTTCTTTTCTTCCAGTAAGAATTTGAACCTGGCAATAGAGCTTAATTATACATGTATAAATCCATTTCGTTTTCTCGCTTTAAGTGTGTATGTTAGGCGGTTATGGGGGCAGTGAAAGGAACTGCTTTTCAAGGACAGTTCCAGCTATCAAGTTATTTGTAAGTAAGAGGTAAAAATGATGGCAATGGCAACTTCTTATATTTACAAGAAAAGTTTATGTGCCAGTAGTGGTATGTGATTGTCTTTCGGAAAGAGCATTAGAGTTAATCAGGGTTAGATTATACCTATAGCCTGGAAGAATCAGAAGACAATCTATAGCCACTACTTATTTCCTGAGAAGGAAAAGATAAAGGAATATACACAAAATAGAATGGCTTTGGGAGCTCTTTGAGTTTGCCTTTTAAAGGGTGTTAGTGAAAAATGGAAGAGAAAGCTTATAACTGGTAAGAAGTGTGAAAATAAGAAGGGCTAGGGACATAGCTCAGGACTGGAGTTTAATTCCCAGAACCCACTTATAAAGCTATATGGACACTCATGATCCCAGCACTAGGGAGGTGGAGAGAAGCTGATCCCTGTGGCTTGCTAGCTTTGTGAGTTTAGGACCTAACAAGAAACCTTGTTGTAAAAAAAAAAAAAAAAAAAAAAAAAAAAAAAAAAAAAAAAAAAAAAAAAACCAAAAAACCTAGCAAACAAGCAACCAAACAAACAAAAAAATCAAGGCTGCTAGGCTGCAAAGTAACTCATTATGGGTAAGATGTTGCCAAGCAGGACAACCCAGGTTTGATTCCCCAAAACTTTCATGGTAGGTGAGAACCAATTGTCCTCTGATCTCTGTACACAGGCTGTGGTACATTTGCAACCTTCCCATAGACTCATATACCCACAAATAAGTGATAAATATCTCTGAAAATTTTAAAAATATTTTAGAAAGTTTTATTATTCCTTTATTGAAAAAAATATTTGTTAGGATTTTTTTAGGCATAATAAGCATGAGCTAACTAAAACAACCATTTTTCTGTTTTTTCATATAGATATATATTTTTCTCATATATGTATGTATTTATTGTTTGAAAGAATAGGCAGCCTAAGGAACTATTAATGATATTTGGGGTGTTAGGGTATTTAATAAACAAGTAAATATGTAAATAAGTATGCAAAAATAAATAAAAATATGTACCTGCTATATTCTAGGAGAACAAATGATGGTGGAGAAAATGTCATGTAAGAATCTTATAGTTAATTACTAGACCATATTAATTTATTGTATTCAGTCAGAGTCAAGGTATTAGCTAGAGTGTCTTAGGGTTTTAGATTATTGAACCATTTTTTGGTGACTAGGATGAAAATTTAGTTATAACTGGATTTATAAAGGGAGTGGAGAAAATATAGTTGATAATGATAAAGTATGGATATGAAATTTAGATTTACAGGCTAGAATTATGGGCCATGATGAAAAAATATTAAAAATACCATATCAAGTTCTGTACTGAGATGGAGAAAATTGCTAAGAGGAATGGGAGATTTTAATTAAGTCAATGCTAATATATATAATCACCTTGCCACCCCAGCACTGGAGGGCAAGGCAATGCTTGTAGACTCAGGAAAGTCTCGGTGCGGAGCGCACTTGACCCTCTTGGGTATCACACTGAATTTGGAGATCAAGTTTTAAAGAGGACCTTACTAAATATCATGTGTTGGGCAGTGTGAGAATATCTCAGTGGTTTGCATTTATAGGGCTGTCATGTGAAAAAAACCTCATTTTGTTTGGGGAAAAAAAGGAAGACATTTCTAATAATAGTAAGAACATTTCAAGCTGGGATGGGCTGACCTGTGAGCTTGTGAGATTTTCATCTCTGGAAGCATTGGAGGAGAAGCTGAGTGACCTAGGGAGAGATATTTCAGAACATTAGTCATGTGAGGTTGATCTTAAAATCCAGTCCTTTAAACTTAAATAAATAAATAAAAATTAAAAAGTTTTTTTCCTTATGTAATTCCATAGTCAGTTTTATCATTCAATCATGACTTTGGTAATAAGTACCTTATATTTACATAGCACTTAAAAAAACTTTCAGATGAGTCTGATTCAATATGAGCTTCACAAGAATTTTATGAGCTGGGCAAGATTATTATTTTATAATTAATAGGCAGCTGTAGCTTATTGAGTGTGGATTCTGGATTTCAACTGTCTGTGTTTAGATCCTGCTCCGTCACCTGCTGTGGGAAACACACAGAGACTTGAGAGTGTGTCCTTTTCCTTTTGTGCAACTTAATAACTGTGACTACAGTAGAGCGAGCATCCTTTGAGCTAACACATGAGAGAATGCTTGAACATCTGTTTAGAGTGTTAGAACTGTTTTAAGTAGCACCTGGCACAGTGGATAGTAAGTGTTTCTTTGCCTGACATCTTTTCTCTCACAGTTGAAGAGACTCAAGCTCGGGCAAGCTGTGACTTGCCCCGGCTAACATCAGTGAGCTGCCGAGAAATCATTTAGGATGTTGTTGAAATGGACAAAAGCAAATTAAAAATGAAGTAGTATTTTTGGTAGATGGATTAGTTGTTTGGGACAGAATTGGTTTTGTAAATCAAACAGACTGCTGTAAAACTCTTGACTTTAGACTTTAGGAGAGCTGAAGTTTGCAAGTGTTTACTGATATCTATGCATTCCACACATAATTCCACAGGAAAGCCCTTTGCACAGCATGGTTGTAATAGAAGATAACCACAGTTTCCAGAAGATTATAGTGCTTGATAGTGTCAAAAGGAAGTAACTTCAGTTTCTGTTGGCATTCCTATGTACTTGCAGTATGAGAACACCCTGAGCTTCTGGTTTCTGGAGCAAATGGCCCAGACTTCAGGTGTGGCCTATAAGAAAAGTCACATGACTTTCTTTATGCTGTTGAAGTAACAGTGTTCACATTGAAATTTTAGATAAAATTTTTCCAACTTTAGATAAACTCCTCTTCAGATTAAGTTACCAACTGCTAAATAGTTCTCTCAAGTAAGAATCAGTTGGTGGTGTGTAGTAGCTTGGTTGTCTCCCATAGATTGTATTGTGTGTTTTGAGATAGTCCCCGTTGCCTTTCATTGCTGATAAAGTTTTGTGGTAAGTACATTTCTTACTTGAAGGGCACTTTCATTGGTTGTAAGCATCTTGAGGACAGACATCTTGCTTTCCACATGGGGGCTTGTGACATTATCAACTATGGATCATTATTTTATAAACTGAAGTATCCTACTAGGCTGACTATTAAAATAGTCATGTAGAGGCTACAGAGATGGCTCAAGTGATAAAACTTGGTGTGCAACCATGATGACTTGAGTTCAGATCCCCGGGGAAAGACACTAATTTGACAGCCAGTCTAGTCAAATTGGTGAGCTCTAGGTTCAACTAGAGACCTTGTCTTAAAAAAATAAAGTGATAAGTGACAAAAGAAGACAACAGGTGTTGATTGCTGGCTTCTACAAACATGCACACACATGCTTATGTGCACACATGCTTATGCACGCACACACTTAATGCACAGACATATACAAAAAGTTAAAGTAATGTACCATTAACAAGGGTGGTAATATTTGTATGTTAGCAGGTTTATTAAAGTTTTTGTATGTATTAATCCCTTGCTAACCTTGAAAGTTTTGTTCTTGAAAAGCAGTAGTTTTTTTTTTTTTTTTTGGCAAAACTATGGTTAGAGATCAGTACCCTGTGCAAGGCAGTTTAAAGGAAAAATCTTCCTAAAAGACATCTATTTCAAAACAACTCAGGTGCAATGCAGGAAGGTAAATTGACTAGAGTATTACAGTGTGATCTGTTTCCTGGCTTTGATAGCATAGTGTTTGGTCCTATCAGCATTTGTATGACCTTTAGATCTTTTTGTTTCGTTCATCACTGAGGTGATCGAGTTTATTTCTCTGGGTCTTCTCATGTGTTCACATATTGAGAAGACATGACAAAGACGATCTCTTTCCCCTCTGTTCACTACGTGCACACTCCTTCTCAACCATCTGGTGGGATTCTTCTGATCACAGGAGAAAAGCAGTAGCTGTGGCCTTGGTCATTGTGTCTCCAGCTCTTCATTTGTATCATTGCTTCTTTTAGAGCAGCAAAGAAAGTGAGCACATGGAAGGAGACTTGTGTGTCAGAAAACTGAGCCACCCTGTGCCCCAGTCTCCCCGACACAGTCTGGTTCCTTGTGTGGATAGGCTGTGTTAAATCTCCAGCTTTTTTCCCAAGAAGTTTTCTTCCAGTGTATATTATCTTTCCAATAAAACATGTTTTGTGTCTCGACTAGGTGGTAAATACACATGATAAGCAATGAGAAGTACACTGAAGGTGACAGAGTGAAATATCGGTGCTCCCTGCTCCGTTCATACCCAGTATCAGTTCTGTGGACACCCACTGGATTACTGTGTGTCTTTGTGCAGATTTCTAACCCCTGGCATTTCTGGCCATTTTTCAGAACCTGGGTTGTTCCCTCCAACTACATGCTTAAAATATGTCTTGGAGATGATCCAAATAAGTACATGTAATTTTGTTTTATTTATTTATTTTTTTAAAGACAAAGGCTCATCTGTAGTCCAAGCTGGCTTTGAACTCATAGTAATCTGTCTGCCTCTACTTTCTGAGTGCTGGCATTAAAGGCATGTACCTAGCTGGTACATGTAATTTTGCTTCAAGATTTAAAAATATTTTTATTCGGGGTTAGAGAGATGGCTCAGCAGTTAAGAGCATTGACTGCTCTTCCAGAGGTCCTGAGTTCAATTCCCAGCAACCACATGGTGGCTCACAGCCATCTATAATGAGATCTGGTGCCCTCTTCTGGTCTGTAGGCATACATGCAGACAGAACACTGCATACATAATAAATAAATTCTTTAAAAAATATTTTTATTCTATCCATCTGTCTATTCATCTGCCCATTGTCCATCCATGTATTATGTGTGTATACACATACATACATACATACATAATACATACATACATGTATCCATGCATGTATCTTGGACAACTTATGTAATCCTATCATGTAGTCCCAGGGATCAAACTTAGATCAACAGACTTGATAGTAGGCAATGTTAGTCAGTGAGCTATTTTACCAGCCTCTGCTTCATGGTTTTTAATGGCTGGATTGATAGTTATTTGCGTTATTTCTATGCTTTCTTGATGTATTATCAAGTTGGTTATATTTATTAAAAATAATTTAGATGATTTATAAATGGCAGTTACTTTGGGTAGTTTCCTCAATGAGTTAGAGGCACAATCCCTGAATCCCCACCTTCTCTTTATTTATGGCACTGTTGACTAAACCAAGGGCTTCTTGCAGGATAGAGAAGTGCTGTACCATGGACGTACATACATCCTCAGTCTTTTGACTTTTGATTTTGCAATAGGACCTCACTAAGTTGTTCAGACAGGTCTTGAACTTGTGATATTCCTGCCTTAGCCCCCAAATATCTTTAAAATTATTTGTGTTTCTATGTATGCAAGGATGAGTGACAGATTATGTAGACATACTATGAGATCTGACTTTTTCATAAGTTCTGGGGATCCAAACTCAGATCTTTAGGCTTGTATAGCAGATGATTTTCCACTGAGTTACCTTCCCAGCTTGAGTACCTTTTTTGTTTATTTATTTATCTTTTGAGACAGGGTATAAGTCTGTTGCTCAGACTGGCTTCCAACTCTCAGCACCTTTCCTAACTTAACTTTCCAAGTGTTTGGATTATAGGTCTTGGTGCCAGTCAGGGCTGTCTGTAATGTGATAAAATCCATGACCAAAAGCAACTCGAGGGTTCATATCAGCTCACAGCCTGTAGTCCATCATCTGGAAGGGCAGGGCAGGAGCTATAAGCAGTAACTGATGCAGAGGCCTTGAAGGAATGTTGTTTATTGCCTTCTCATTCGTGCTCAGCCTGCACTCTTATAACACTAAGGACCATCAGCCCAAAGTTGGCATAACCCATAGTAACCTGGGCCTTCTCATCATTCATCAATCCAGAAAATGTCCCACAGTCTTGTCCACAGACCAGTCTGGTAGAGGAATTTCTCCATTTATATTCCCTATTACCAGTTGATTCAGCTGTGTCAACTAGACGTAAAACTAGCCAGCACAGATTGATATTATACCTTGTCTGTGTGTGTACTTGTTTGTGCGTGTGGATGTGCAGGTTTATGTACAGGTGCATGTGTGTAGAAGCCAAAAGTCAATTTCAGATACCTTACTTTATTGCTGTTCACCTTATTTTTTGGAGATCGAGTCTTTTGTGAGCCTAGAGCCCGTTGGGATAGAGCAGTAGCTAGCGAGTCCCAGGACCCTCCTATATTCCCCTTCCTTGCTCTGTGGTGACACACATTCTCCTAAGTCTTCTCAGTGATTTCTTTCTTTTTCTTATTTTTTCTTTGTTTCTTTTTCTGTCTTTCATTTTGGTTCTGGTTGACCCAGGGCCTGGCATATGCTAGGCAAGGACTCCACCTTTATGTCCCACCCCTCTTATTTTCTTGTATATATTTATTTTCTGTTCCAAGGGATGATTATCCAGTTGTGATGAAAGAAGGTGAAGGAAAATGCTCAGATTATGATAACTAGCTTGTCTTTCCGGGCAAGCTTTAAGGTGACCATAAGTGAAACAACTGGTTTAGTGGCAAAGGACTCTGCAATGTGACTCTCTTGTTCAAATGACGAGTTCCTGCCATTGTTGTAACACTTCTGTCACAGTTGCTTTGTAGGTTAACTTTGCTGTTACCGTCCTTAAGGGACAGAATTTGCAGTCTCAGTTCCCTCAGGAGATGGTGATCTTTTGGAGGAACTGTTTTTACTTCATATTTGTATTGTGGTAGTTAGATGAAGAGCAATAAATGGTGCTCATAAATTTTGAACCAATAAATAATATATTGGAAACTTTAATCCCTCTCATTTCCCAAGATAGGCTCATGTTCTGTACTTTTCGTTTGCTTTTCACTGACTTCGTGACTGGCTACTAATTGTTGTCAGTTGAGGTTCTAGGTATTTATAGGGATAAGGCAGAATTATTCTGATTAGTGTAGCTGACTTTTTTTTTTAAAAGTTGTTTTCTAGCTATCTGGCTAAAGTCTTACAAGAAAATTGAGAAAGTTTAGCTTTCTATTTAGCACAATTGTTAAAAAGCTTAAAATACGTTTGTACAATTTTTAAAAACCATAAATTGCAATGTCAGTGTGATTTTTTTGTTAATATTTCATTTTTAGGTGTGTGATATACATGTGTGGTGTATGTTTGTGTACATGTATGTATGCCGGTGTAAGGGGGGAAGCTAGATGTAGATGTTAATATTAAGTAACTTCCTCTATCACTTTCCACGGTTTTTGTTTTGTTTTAAGACGAGACAAATCTTTGTCACTAATGCTGGTTTGGCTAGAATGGCTGACCAACAAGCTCCTGGCCCCAAGCACTGGGTTCAGATGTAATCTGTCATGCCCAATATTTACACATATAGCAAGCCAAGCACTTTCCTCCTGAGCCATCTCTCTAGCCCTGTATTTCTAAATTCTTTGTAATTCTAGAAACATGCTTTGTAATGTCTGTTAGAAATTCAGGAAAGTAAAGTTCCATAGAAATTAGAACGCACACATTTGCTCTTCTCAGAAGTATTGTTAGTTCACATTAGCATTTTGTTTATTTTGTTAGTCTGTACTATTTATGTTATCATTTTGTTTCATCTTTTACAGTGTGTTGATGGTTTATTGTCAGGTGCTGGAGAATTGGGGTTCATATAAAAGATTTCAAACAGAATTCTGGGGAAATACATGATTTGTGACCTCGTAGACACATCTGGAGAGGTTATGCTGTGTTGCCATATAAATCCCTCAAGTCAAACTTTCCTCAGTGGGACTGCTCAGTGGCCAGAGCACTTGCTTTTTCTGTGGGCTCGGTTTGAGTCCCAGCACCCACACAGTGGCTTACAGCTGTCTCCAATTTGAGTTCCCAGGGATTTGATGATCTCTTCTGACCTCTGTGGGTACAAAGCATGCATGTGGAGTGTGGACATACGTGTAGGCAATGTTCATACACATAAAATAAATGTATCTAGAAAAATTTTAAATTACTTCCAGGATACTACTTATTTTCCCTGAGACTTGCATATTTTTGTTTAGATTTTGTTGCTAATCCCCACCTCCATGTTCACCCCGTACCCCCATGACTTTCTGTGCTGTGATAGAGTAAAGAAAAACAAAACTACAGGAACTAGCTGGGTAGTGAGGCTGACACACTAGGTCAGTGATTTTTCTATTCAGTGTTTCAGGAAACATTGTCACATACTGCCTTTAGGAGTTGCTGCACAGTTGGCATTGATAAAATGTAAAATCTTCAAATACCAAGAGAATGCCAAAGACTTGTCTGAAGAGTTAGTCGAAGAACAGGAATGGACAGAATTGAGAAAAAACAAGCAAGGGGAGGAAGGAACAAAGGACAAGCTGTACAACTGAGCTTTAAGGCAAGAAAACATGTCACACAGAGCTAAGATGTCAAGTAACAGACCCCTCTCATGCCTTCTCACCTTCAGCCCAAGCCAGATCTTCTCGGGTTCCTGGAGCAGCATAGCCCGTTCTCTCCAAGCATCTTCCTAAGGTGTCCTTCCCTGCTGGTGTGGATCTCCTCTGGCTGTCTGGGCTGACTTCCTCCCACTGTATGGTCCAGATGCACAGGTGGCATAAACACAACTACTTAAATTGTAGCTATTTTAGTAATTATTTTTCAAAATTTGTCTTAGGATAAAGCACTGGCTACTTTACTTCCCACCCTGCTGGAACCAATCCAACAAAAATGCTAAGAATAGGGCCTGTGAGATGGCTCAGTTGGGTTTACTACCAGGCCCGATAGTCCATGTTCAATCCCAGGAACCTTCATGGTAGCAGGTGAGAACTGGCTTCCAGAAATTATCCTTTGATATCCATACTGGCACTCTGAGAAGCAGGTACACACACTGGATTTGTTATTTATTGAAGATACAGTAGTATTATGTATACTGTATAACATAGTACAGTTGTACAGGTTTCTCACCAGACAGTTGGAAAATACTTATCTTTTAGAGGTCATGTAAGTTAAAGTTTGTCCATGTCATCTCTGGTTTTATGTATGTGTTTGCATGTGGGGTGCACAAGTAGAGTGAGTGTACATGTACGTACCTGTGTGTGTGGAAGCTATAGGTGTTCTTTTTTTTTTTTTAATGAATGAGGCAGTTTATTAACCCAGTATCCTTTGTTCTAATGCTTCTTGTTGTCAGCTGCCACCTGCCTGGCAATCCTATCCAGATCTCTCTGTTCCTGAGGTGTTAGCTTGCGGCCCCCATCTTGGTCCTTTTCCACCATTTTCAGTCCCTTCAGGGCTTGGAGAACGCGGCGGGCCACACTCTTGGAGCCTCTGCTGAAGTGGCTGGGCCTGACACCGTTTCTCTGCCATCCTCCATAGATCTTGGTCACAGAGCCAACCCTGGCACCACCACGCGGTACAGGTGCCGTGCTGTAGAAGCAGCTCATGTGTAGAACCAGTTCTCATCATAGGGGGCAAACTCTTTATGTTTGGCCAGCTTGACTGTGTCTACCCATTCAGAGACTTTCAGCTTCCTGGACTTTATGAGGAAAACTGCCAGAGCTCTGAAGAACTCCTGCTGGTTAACGTTTGCTAGCCAGGGAAAAAGGGCGCTATGGCTATAGTGTTCTTGAGTATGTTTTTCAGGAGCCATCATCTATCATGGTCTTTAGATAGTCTCTCCCTGTGACCTTGGGACTCAGTGATTCTGCTAACCTGGCTTGCCAGCAAGCCCCAGGATCTGGTATCGCCATTGCTGCAGTGCTGGGTGGGTTACAAGCACACACCAGCACACCTAGCATTCTTATGTGGGTGCTAAGGATCAAACTCAGGTTTTCATACCTGAGTAGGGCAAGTTCTTTACCAACTGAGCCTTCCCCCCCCAGGCCCTTGCTCTACTTTTAAATTATTCACATCGATATTGAAAGTGATATCTAAGTGAGTTTGTGTGAGTTTTAGTAAGTGGATGCTGTCTGAAGCAGCTGTGCCTTTCTTGAAGCAGGAAGACAATAAATTCATGCTCTGTCCCTTAAGCTTTGTTGATGGTACTAAGTTTGCTTTATGAAACTGTCTTTGTTGGGAAATACTAAAGTCTTTACAATATTTATATACTTCATAAGTTGCCAGTGATGGGTATGTTAAAAAACTGCCTTTAAAGTTTCATCTTCAGAATTAATAAATCCTTGCTTCAAAGAATGCATGTGCTATACAAACTTATAAAAGAGACATTGAAAGGAGTTTGAATAAAATAAGTGTAGGACTGAATTCTATTAACTGGAGTATAAATGAGAGACAGAATATAGGGTGCAAAGGCCCTTTGTGGGGAACTTCTTTTTCCTGCCCAGCAACTTGTAATTGATAACTAGTAAAATATTTTTAAAAATAAAGCTTTATTGTACTTAGTGGTATATGAAATAATACCAGATTGCTTCAGTTTAACTTTGGAAAAACTTGCGTACTTGTTTATAATAAGCAGATTCTACAAAACTCGTTGGCTCTTTATAATACCAGTGAAGCAAAACTTCAGAAACTTAGACCTCAGCGTGTAGTGGAATCAGCAGTGTTGAGGAACCATTACTCTTATTGGAGGAGGATAGTCGCTTATAGAAACTTAACCAGAGCATGTTTATTTGAGGTCGTGGAAGTCAGCCAGCCCACTTCCTGGTTACTGTGTGCTATTTTCTTAGCAACATATAATTTATTAGTTGGGAAGTAGACAAACATGTCCTTGCTTTTTAAATTTTGTGGTGTTGTGCCTTGGTGCTTTCTAGATGTGTGTTGAACTTGAAGCTCCCACGCGAATATAGCTTAAGAAGAGTAGCTTTACCTTCAAGTTTCATTTTTCTCACTTGAAATGTACAAATTGACTATTTCTGTAATATGTAATGGCTGTTTGGATATTGAGCAAGGTGACGAAGCTTAGCCAGTGTGTGAGCGGATCCTAGCAGCTGGGCTTCCAATGGGACCTTGTTTTTCTGTGCAGCTTTATTTTGTTTCCCCTCATTGTCTCATTGACTCAAGGGTGTTTCCTTGCCTCTTGCCCTTATTTAATGCTAAGTTGAGCTTATGCTGACCTTTTCTTGTCGTTTTGGTGATAGACTACCTGACAGGTTTAGAAAACCTTGAAGCTTTATTGCTTTGGTCCAAATGTCACTCCAGAACTAAAAAGCTGTGTGATCTTTGCAGGTTAATTAACCTAGTAATGTTCCTGTCTGTTTAATGACCAGTAATGATACCTACTTCATGGTTTTGAAGTGAGGAGGTTAAATGAGATAACAGAATTTAGACTATGCGGAGTGCTATCTGTTATCTGTGAGCCAGGCCTTTCATTGTTAACTTAATTCATCTGGTACCTAATAAGTAACTAGCACTTTTGCATATAACTTTTGTACTTGTTATGTAAAGTACATCTTACTTAGTATATGATCCACCAAACTCAGTGATAGTACTAGCATATTAGTAGTAATTGAATGTAAGGAATCTTAATACATATTAAACACATATACATATTGAAATGCTTATGTATATGTTGCCTAGAATTATTGAATTGTGTTTAAAACAACTATGTGTTGTGAGAATTTTGAGATACCATGCTTGAGTTTAGGGTCCTTTAAAATTTATTTTTTATTTTATTTGTATGGATGTTTTGATTGCATATATGTAAATGCAAACGCGTGTGCTATGCTCCGGAAGACCAGAAGAGGGCATTGGACTTTCTGGAACTGGAATTAGAGACACTTTTGATCTGCTGTGTCAGGATGCTGGAAATAGGACCCTAGTCCTTTGCCCGAGCAAACAGCTCTTGACTGCTGAGCTATCTCTCCAGCCCCTAGGGAACTTTTTTTTTTTAAAGAAGTAATTGGGTGACATTTTCTTGTGACAAAAATACTTTGATTCATTCTGTGTCATTCATCGGATAATTCATGTCAGACTGCTGGCTTTGATGGCATTAAGGTCCAGTTTGAACCAGGGACCAATACTTAGACACATCAAAGCATTGAATGCAGTTCTCGCTTCATATTTAGTTGAAGTAGGCAATTTGTGTCCATTTTGGCACAGTGTGGCTTTTACATACCATTTTTTTAAAAAAAATAGAAAATAGGATATTCAGTTGAAAATAAGTTTTCCAAACTGCCTGGAATTATGTACTATTAGAGTAAACTCTCTGTGAATCACCTTTCATTCCTTTTGTCTTGTATCTGTTGTCTGCAGTGGTGGTACACATCTTTAATCCCAGCACTGAGAGGCTGAGGCAGAAATATCCTGACATCAAGGACAGCCTGAGCTGTAGTAATGACTTAGGTCAGTAAGGCTGTGTTGTGAGACTTGGCTCAAACAACATCAACAACACCCTGCAAACAAAATCTGCTCCAGTCACATTATTTTTATTAATACTTACAGGGTCAAATTCAGGACAAGCTTTTATTGCAGTGATTATAACTGTACATCCTTTCTTTCTGAATGTTCTGGGAAGAACTGTAGAAAGAGTAAATGAAATAGATTCAATATCATCTTCTCGTAATTGTGAAGGTGGTTGATTCAGTATCAACCAAAAGCAGTGTTTTATTAGTGCTTACTTTATACATTAGCTGATTATTTATTTGTCAAAGTTTTGCAACTTTTTGTTACTTTCTGTGTTTATTTTAAAACCTATAACTTAAAACATAATAGAAAGGCATAGTCGCTATCCCAAAGAATAATATATGTAAGTTGTCCTTGCATTCTTTAGACACTGTTAGCCTCCGTTTTGCATAAATGGCCGACTATTTGGTGAGATTAGAAGGCTCTTGGAATCCAGCATACAGCTGTAAGGATTGATCGGCGAAAAAGCTGGACCTGGTAGGACATTCCTCTAATCCTAGCATTCAGGAAACTGAGGCAAGAGGATTGAGAGTCTCAGATTTGTTTCTAAGGAAAGTGTTGTAAGGGCCAGTGACAGTAGCAGGAGGTGTAACAAGAATACCACGGATTACTTGGGCAAATGTGAGAGGTGGTTACAAACATGGTGTTGAAGCTGACAGCCTGGATTTCAGTCCTGCTCTGTAGCTTAATTGCTGTATGACCTGAATTGTTTAACTTCTCCATTCCAGTCTCCTCATGGGAAAACTAGACTTAAGTTCTAACCTAACATAGCAGGTTGTTGCTATAGGACATGAGGTTATGCATGTTAAGGCCTATCACAGTATCTGTCAGGTAGAAATAGCCCAGTAAACAGCTTTTGGAACATCCACAAATAAGGAGTTGTTGCAAACTACTCTTGTGTCATCTATTAAGACAATCATCCTTCTGGAAAAACAGTTAAGGTATAATCTTAAGTTGGTAGGCGAGGCAAAGTGAGTGAAGTGACTCACTTGTCTTGGTTCTAAGTATCATAAACATCTTCTGTTGGTGATGTGTCAGTCCATCCTGCCGCCAAAGGTGGGAAATAGATTCACAGTCAACAGTTAGTAATTATATTTCTCATCAGTAGTAATGGTGTTTAAGTATTATTACATCATTTTGTTTCCCTTTCCCTGTGAATCATTGTACAAAGTGTAGGAGTTCCTAGTCTGGGTTTGAGGCTTCTGGGAGTCAGTTGTGATTCAGTTTTGTCTCAAGCCCCAGAATATCCTTCATTGACTGACTGGAAGACATGGCATTGGGTTTGAAAAGGCTCTTTCAGGACTCTGTTTTACTTAGATGAACATATTCACTGGATGACAGCCAGGATTCCCAAGCCTTCCTGTGGTGGGGGTGCAGGGGAGGAGAGCAGAGTAGAGAGAGCAGGTGCATGGAGACAGAGGTCAGGAGACAAAGTAGGAGCAGGCCAACCTTGCTCTGATGCTTCTTTTGGATCCTTGACTTTAAACATCCTTTTGTTTCTTGGAAGGTGGAGAGAGTGGTGTGGGAGAAGGTTCTCGGTGTTGAGCTGCTGGAAAGCCTCCCACTGGATCTATAGGTTTATGGGAACCCTGGGGAGCATGGAACCTTTTGGTAGAGACAGAGACTGAGCAAGACAAAAGGGAGGAAGTAGGTGGAACATAAGTGCAACAGACAAGGTACAGGTGCCCACCTTTCCCAGGTGCCCCACTTTGTGAAGGGCTTATAAATAATCAGAATTTAAAGAAAACAGATGTGTGTGTTTGGGTCTAAACGTTAGAGTCCATAAACTATAAAAATATAAATGTAAGCTGTAAACAAATTTTAAAATTTTAAAATAAAGTAAATATGTAAGAGAAAGCAGACATACACATTTGTAGTGAAAAACATGGTACAAGACTGATAGATTCCAAAGAGACCAACATGGAGGATATACTGTCTTTTGTTCATGGGGATTATAGTTAGTAGCAGAGACATTAGTTTACATTACTATGTGGAAATTGGGAGACCAGAAGCACTAGCCAGTTATCTTTAGGAAAACGGGCAGTGCAAAAGCAGAGTTGCCTACAGCTGAGGTTTTGATTTAGTTTGAGTGGAGGGAAAAAAGATTTTCTCTTATAATGAGTCCTAGTCAGCAATTGTTTTTTAAGACTTTAAGAAATTATTTTGTTCCTTTCTAGATATTGAGAAGCAAGTTATAGAAGTATTTTCAGGAATTGTTAAAACTGTGACTTATTTATATAGAAATGTTGAATATCTACTGATGCTAGACGCTTTGCATTTAAAGTATTGGGCATTTATCCTGTTCTTACTCATCTTAAGCATGTCTTATAAGCAACTCATCTGTTATAAACTTAATCTTTTTATTCCTATCACACAGAGAGTGTGGGGACTGAGTCAGGCTGTCTAAGGTGGCAGCTGAGGACCAGTTGCAAGGAAATCCAGTACTAATGTGACAAATTAAAAGAAACTGAAGCTGCAGCCCTGCTGATTGTTTGCCTTAGAGCCCCAGCTGTGCTGCTGGGTTGCTGTTGGAAGAGGGAAAACAGTGGTCCCCAGCTCTACCATCTGCTTAACTTACAATGGTCTCCCGACTCCACTATCTGCTTGACTTACAGTGGTCTCCTGACTCCACCATTTACTTGACTTACAGTGGTTCCCTGACTCCACCATCTTCTCCTTGTCTTACAGTGGTCCCCAGCTCCACAATCTGCTTGACTTACAGTGGTCCCTAGCTCCACAATCTGCTTGACTTACAGTGGTCGCCAGCTCCACAATCTACTTGACTTACAGTGGTCCCCCGACTCCACCATCTTCTCCTTGACTTACAGTGGTCCCTTGATTCCACCGTTTGCTTGACTTACAATGGTCCCCAGTTTCCACCATCTGCTTGACTTACAGTGGTCCCCCAGCTCCACCATCTGCTTGACTTACAGTGGTCCTGCAAGTGGCTCCACTATTTTCTGACTTACAGTGGTCCCCCAGCTCCACCATCTGCTTGACTTACAATGATTTCCCGTCGCCACCATCTGCTTGACTTTAGCATTTGAACTTCTAGTAGAAATTGGTTTTTAGATATGTATTTTGTAACTTTAATGAAAAAATATTTAAAACAATTTAAAACACGTCATAATAGGAATGTTGCTAATCATTCTGACAGTAATGTAAGGAATATTTTGAATGCAATGGTAAGGCATTCACTGGTAATTAAAAGATAATATTAAAACATTTAGACATATTTTTAGTACTCTTTTATTATATGAGATTAAATATTAATGCAGAGGGATGTGAAATGAATGTAGAAACATGTAGCTATTTGGGAAGAATGTTCAGTTGTTTCTGAGGACACTGGTCCTTTCATATATCATCATTCCCTGTCTTAACCTTCTCATGGTTACTTGCACTATTTTTATAATTGCAACTTTGATTAGAATCTTTTGTTGTTGTTCCAAAGTGAATATAAGAGAGATGGCTGAAAGCCAAGTGATTTTTTTCTAAGATTAACGTATGAGTTGAGCAAGAAAGGAGGAGATAAGAGTTTTCTTGAAGTTGCACATTTTTGTAAGACATTTATGTAATGTGGAGTAAACAATTCAGATATAGGGAGGTGGAACTGCATTGCTGTGGGTGACCTGGCAGTGAAGGGGAGTAAAGGGCAGGCGGACACACTGGGCCAGTGCTTCATAGAGGATTTCCTGCTGATGCCCTTGGTGGAGAGAGACTTGAATGCTGTTTCAGAGTAAGCCATCTCGGAAGACCAGCTGTGGGTGCTTACACTTACTTCATTTTGCACTGAACCATCAGTCAAAGTTGGTGACCCCTCAGGGTCTTTTGATTTGTTTTCAGTTGTACTTCAAATGTAATCTATTTAGTTCTGCTTGAGCATTCTAGCTTTGGCTTTAGAGCATGGCAAAGTAAATGCTGAAGTTTTGAACACTGGGTGGCTATATTAAGGTTTTAGCATTTAAATATTTTAAAGAATATAGTTTTTAAAATTTATTCACTTTTATGTATATGAATTTATATATGTTTGTCTTTATGTTCCCCATGTGTCTGCCTGGTGCCTGCAGAAGTGGGTAGAGGACATGTAATCACCTGAAACTAGAGTTATGTTTGGTTGTGGTCTACCACGTGGGTGACTGGGAACTGAACCCAAATTCACTACAAGAGCCTCCAATCTATTGTTGGTCCAGCATGGTTCATGATCCAATCAGAAAATGATTACCAGTAATTAAGACCATTACTTGGTAGAAAGATGGAGGAGCTCTCAGAATAAGTAAAAACAAACAAACAAAAAACTTATTTACAGGGCTGGAGAGATGGCTCAGAGGTTAAGAGCACTGACTGTTCATCCAGAGGTCCTAAGTTCAATTCCCAGCAACCACATGGTGGCTCACAACCATCTGTACTGAGATCTGATGCCCTCTTCTGGCCTGTGGGCAAACATGCAAGGAAACACTATGTACATAATAAATAAATAAAATCTTTAAAAAAAACTTATTTACATTATTTTAGGAGGAAAAAGAGAATATTATATTTAATTGAAAATCAGAGTTCTCAGGAACTGAAGCACCAAGCAGCTTTAGGCTTCTGTCTCTCTTAGGTTGAAGGGCTGCTGGTGATGCTTGACTCTGGATTTAATAAGATAGGATACACTGTTTCCCTCCCTGTGGCAGCTGCTGTACTTGGCTTACTGGTAGTTTATGCCTCCCCAGTTTTCAACTTGCCTTTTGTCATTGTTGCCCATTGAGTTATTTTTTTCAACTTCTCCTAGTTCAGGTTCCCAAGGGAGGACAGGTTAACTAGATTACATGAACACATTAAGATTCTTCATAGCCGTGAAAAGGTAGAGTCACTGGTGTACTGGAGCCAGCCTGAACTCTTTGCTCAGTGTTACCATGTTGATAAACATGGAAATTATCGGGCAGCATGAGCCAGAGCTCACTGCTTCTACCTGTTTGCCTTGTTGGTTGGTAGACACTGTTGGTACCCTACTTAAGTAGGTTTATAGGTTATAGATAAGCACTACCAGCAGGGCATACTGGTAGCTGGGAAAGAGTCAACTCTAACATTTTTAAGAGGATGCTTGTGGTTTATTTTTACAGAAAAGGGAACATACAATATATGGGGGCTGAAGGTGGTGACTCAGCAGTGAAAACTTCTTGCTGCTCTTCTAGAAGACCCGTGTTCAGCATCCAGCTCCTAGCACTCACGTTGGGCATAAATACAACCATAACTCCAGCTCCAGGGAATCTGACACTATCTTTGGCCTCTGTGGATATGCGTTTACTCACACAAACACACATATAAATTTAAAAAATAATAAAATCTGTATGTTTACAAAACATGCACATTTTGTATACTCTAGAGAAAATTTTGGGTATCAGGAGTTGTGTGTAGCAGTAGTTGCTTGTAGGAATAGCTTGTGTATCTGTGCACATCTAGGTTTATTTTGGATCCTAAAATGTATTCCAAATATTAATAGGCAATTCAGTTTTCTGTAATCACAGTAATGGCAGGATCTTTAACTTCTCAGATAATATGGTGAAGTGTGTATAGGAAATACCCTAATATTGCCCTTGTCAAGGTCTTATGAATTAACTTTCTCGTGTGCCATTAAGGTCAATGCTATACCCCTTTGGATTTTATTTTATATATGGACTGTAGCTTTTTGTACTACTTGCCTGTTTGGAGGGTTCTAGTAGTCTCTCACTCTTTTTGGTGCTCTGATACAAACTTTACAGTACCATATCCTTGAGGTTACTTGGATCTGATGCACTTCATGAAAGAATCTTGTATTCCCTTTTCTAATGCAAATGGAATGCTCTCTGGGCAGCTACATATTTGGCATAGGGAAATGTCTGTTACTTTTTGTGATTTCTTGGATTCTGTGTCTTCTGTTTTTTATTCTGTAGAAAGAAAATTATTTTATACTTGTTTTAAAAGGTAAGGAATGTTTTGTTTAAGACTATTAAAAACCAGTGTCAAGATTATCACTATGGGGAAGAGAATCTAGCTCAAACTCATTTCCAAATATAATGATTTATGTTGACCAATGAGTGATGAGGGCGGGACAGTGTCAGTGGCTAGAAAATGACTAAAGGACAAATGTGACAGGATTCTTGCTGAAGGCAGGCTGGAATGGTGGGTTGTGTAGATGTGGGGCTTTGCAAGATTCTTCTTACAATTGGACTGGAGAGGCTTAGACTAGGATGAAGATTAGGGCTCAGGGTCAAGGCTTCATGGGAGAGAAGTTCAAAGTCTTGAATGCAGTTTGACAGCCTGCCAGTGTCTTTTGTTACTTTGTTTTGTATTGTTTTTCTGTATCCTCAAATTGCTTTAGAAAGAAGTATTGTAGAGGTAGCAAACTTTGAATCCTTGTATATTTATGTTGCTGAAATTGCACCATGGCTCAAATGGTGCAGATTTAGTCTATAGTTCTAGAGCCAGAAACCTGAAAGCCATTTACTGATTAGTAAGATTGATTCCTTCTGGAGTCTGCCAACTTCCACTGTTGGCTATCTTTTCCTACTTTTATTCTGGATTCTTGTGATGAAGTTGAACCTCTCTGCATAGTTAGTTTCTTCTAGACCCTAGTTCATCCCGTGTGCAGACCCTTTCTCTATGGTGCCTTCATAGGCTCTCAGGAGTAGGCTGTGGACATCAGTTGTTTGATGTATGAACGCACGCGTGTGTGTGTCTGTGTGTGTGTGTGTATTTTTCCTCATTTATGTTGTAAAATTCCAAGTTCATGATAGTTTTTTCTCAGAAGCTTGATGGCAGTTTGATTCTCCTTCCTTAGTGTATGACTTGACTTTTTCCTTTCTTTTTTAGATCTTCTATTCTTGGGTATTATTGCTACCCTAAGTGGAGTATAAACTTAATTCATGACTATTTATTTAATTCAGTGTACTTAAAGTTCCTAGACACACAAAAATAGTTATAGGGCTGTTAATTTATGCAAAATGGTTTTAAAATTATAGGTCTCTGCCCATTTAAAGAAATGATAATAGTAAGGAAAATTAGATAAAAGAGAATAAAAGTTTCATTACAAATAGGTGGTTTATTAAAAAATATTTGGAATGTGGGGTTGCAAGGTGACTCTGTGCATAGAGGTATGGCCTCATCCAGGTTCAGCCAAATGACCTACTGTCAATCCCCGGAATCCACATGATAGAGAAAGAGACCTAACTCCTACAAGTTGTTCTCTGGCCTCTGCACTGGTGCTGCTGTGGTGGATATGTTTCTCTTCCCCCACCCCAAAAGTATAATACACTTTAATTTCTTTTAAAAGTTCTGTTCCCAGGAGCAGTACTTTAGCATGTATTTATAATATGAATCAGACCCAGTATTTTCACATTAAAATGTGCTAAGATATAAAGTAGACTTGAAGAATATTTCTTCTTATATTTATTTATATTTTAAATAATTTGTGTGCATGTGTATGTGCGTTCCATGAAACTTTTGTTGAATGCACTAAGAATGTGGCTAATTTGAAGTGTAAGTGACATGTGAGGTTGCTTGTGTAAAGCCCCTGTTTACTGGAGGATGGAATGCTGGGTGTAGGCTGCTGTGGCTTCTAGTTGGGATTCAGCCTGAAAGACGGGTTTTTCCTTTCAACAAACCTCATCTTTGTTTGAGTATCCATAGTCCATGTAACCACAGCGAGGCCTTTTCCCATTTGGAAAAAGAAAGAATGCATTTTAAGCGTCCTTTCTTGTGCTGTTTTACAGTTTAAGTAGAGCCGCCTCCCCCCATTTCTGTCAGTTGCAGAATGTATGAGGCCCCACCTACCACCCTCACATAATGAAACCTTGCAGTAGATCAGTTTTCTGTGAGGACTGAAGCCGCTGTCACCTTCCAAAGCCAGCCTGACTTTTTATCTAAGGAAGGGTGAAGGACTTCTAAAGTTGATATTGTTTTGTACACTTCTCACCTTCAAGTATTCACAAGGAAGAAGCAGCCTTCTGTCAGTGTTGTTTTTATGGGATTGAATTTGAAGTTTAGTGATGTTGTAATGTGTGTTTTTAAAGAATGCAGTTCAATTGGATACTTAAAAGTTTGGCGGGGCAGATTTGAGACATCAAATGTCTATTTTTAAAATGCTTCTGAAAAATGCAACAGTTGTCATTTTCTTCCATAAATTTGTGCCAAGAGATAATTTCCCATGTACTTGAGTATTAAGCTAACTTTGTAAAGTAAGGAGCTTCTTAAAGTAATTTCTCATATTTCTCCTCATGGCTTTATTTTTAAGGATAAGGAATTTTTCTTTACATACATTTACTAATATGAATTATATTTAAATCATAAAATATTGTGGCAATGGTTTTTCCAAATAAACTTATTTTATGGATTTATCATAAAAGTGGAGCAT
The DNA here is from genome assembly GCF_014885135.2 of Alexandromys fortis. Taxonomy (NCBI): domain Eukaryota; kingdom Metazoa; phylum Chordata; class Mammalia; order Rodentia; family Cricetidae; genus Alexandromys; species Alexandromys fortis. The sequence continues at coordinate 3,772,353 of NW_026067951.1, forward strand.
AAATTATTGTGTAAATAATGTGGTAACACCTTATTTTGAGTTTTTATTTGATGATGGCATGGGGTATAAGCTGAGTGGCACAGCTGTTATTGTTCAGTAGTTGCCCAAACTTCTGCATACTTGCACAGACACAAGGTGGCTATTAGTGTTTTTGTGATAAAAGCTTTGGGGTAAACTCTCGATTCTCACAATGGAAGTTTTAAATAAGCAATCGAGTGTATGCCATAAGCTTATGCCCTGAGACAAGAGAGCAGGAAACACGATTTTAGCAGATTGCTCCCTGTGCTGTAGGTGCACTACACCATGCAGTGTGAATTAATAATGTCTGCACGTTCAGCAGTAGAAAAACTAGTATTTCCTTTTAGTCCCTTAACAGAAGCCCCCGCCACCTGGCTGAGGAAACTGTTCTGATCGTATTGTATAAAGCACCCTGTCATTCTAGAATCAGGATGTAGTTTCATCCAGTTCCAGGATGATCTCTTTAGACAACTGGGTTTTCCTTGTAGAGTTCTTAGCCTGATAGTGATCGGAGTAAAGATTCATAAACAGTGGCTTATCCACATTTTCTGATTATTGACACTTCAGCTCCTACCCTCATTATTTCATTATTTCCTGTTCTTTTTTTTTCTTTTACACTTTAAAACTTTTCCTTCTTGTATCGGAAATCTGCTGGCAGACTTGGGACTGGTTGTGGGTAAGGCCTGCTGTAAAAGATATCTTAGGAAAACATTCGACTGCTGGTTTGGAAGGAAATGTTTAGCAGCTCTGATGGCACTGCTGGAGCTCAGTGCGCTTGGATTTAATTTCTGTGCACGCACTTTCTTCCGTTCAGTAGAGGTAGGAGTCTGTTGTTTCAAAGCTGAGCATCAGAACAGAGTGGTGCTATGCGAATGCTTATCTCGGTCGTCTCTTTGTATTAGTGTGTTGTAAACGTGTGAACTACTAGTGTGTGTTTTGGTTACTATATAGAATCATTCCTTCTATGTACTTACTATTCACACTTACACTGAAGGGAGAGCTTGTTAGCATTTTGTACTCTGAGAAAAGTGAAAGAAATCCCCCGCCCCAAGGAAAAGAAATGTAACTTCATTTTCAGTGAATTCTAGGAAGTTTATTTCTTTAATTCCTCCTTGACCCAGTGATAATTCAGTTGAACTTTATTTAGTTTCCATGTGTTTGTAGGCTTTCTGTATTTTGTGTTGTTGAATTCTAACTTTAATCCATGGTGATCCAATAAGATACAGGGGTTTATTAATCTCTGTTATCTGTTGAGATTTGCTTTGTGACCAAGTGTGGTCAGTTTTTGAGAAAGTTCCATGAGGTGCTATATATTCTTTTGTGTTTGGGTAGACTGTTCTATATATGTCTGTTAAGACCATTTGAGTCATATTGTCTGTTAGTTTTCTTTTTTCTCTGTTAAGTTTCTGTCTAGCAGACCCATCCCTTGGTGAGAATGGGGTGCTGAAGTCTCCTACTTTTATTATACGGAGTTTGATATGTGATTTAAGCTTTAATAATTTTTTTACATGTGTAGGTGCCTTTGAACTTAAATGTTCAGAATTGAGACTTTATCTTGATGGATTTTTTTTCTGTGATGAATATGAAATATCCTCCATCTCTTTTGATTAATTTTAGTTTGAAGTCTAGCTTGTTATCTATTAGTGTAGCTATGCCGGCTTGCTTCTTACGTCCATTTGATTGGAAAATCTTTTCCCAATCCTTTGCTCTGAGGTAAAGTCTGTCTTTGAAGTTGAGGTGTGTTTCTTACATGCAGCATATGTTTGGCTCCTGTTTCCGTATCCATTCTGTTAGCCTTCTATAAGTGTCTTCTTATAGGTGAATTGAATCTATTGATATTAGGGATATTAATGCCCAGTGATTGCTAGTTCCTGTTATTTTTGATTTTGTTGTTGGTAGTGGCATTGTGTGTGTGTGTCCCCCATTTTTTTTGATTTGCTGGTGTGGGATTATCTATTGCTTGTCTTTTCATGGATGTAGCTGACTTCTTTGGGTTGGACTTTTCCTTCTAGTACTTTCTGTAGGGCCGGATTTGTGGATAGGTATTGTTTAAATCTGGAACATCTTGTTTTCCTCCATCTATGGTGATTGAAAGTTTTGCTGGGTATAGTAGTCTGGGCTGGCATCCATGGTCTCTTAGTGTCTGCATAATTCCTGTCAAGAACCTCCTGGCTTTCATTATTTCCATTGATAAGTCAGGTATAATTCTGATAGGTCTGCCTTTATATGTTACTTGGCCCCTTTCCTTTGCAGCTCTTAATATTCATTCTTTATTCTGTATGGTTAGTGTTTTGATTACTACATGGTATGGGGACTTTGCTTTTTGGTCCAGTCTGTTTGCTGTTCTGTAAGCTTCTTGTATCTTCATAGGCATATCCTTCTTTAGGTTGGGAAAGTTTTTTTCTATGATTTTATTGAATATATTTTCTTTGTCTTTGAGCTGGTATTCTTCTCCTTCTATCCCTATTAATTTTTAGGTTTGGTCTTTTCATGGCGTCCCAGATTTTCTGAATGTTTTGTGTTATGCCTTTGATGTCTTTAACATTTTCTTTGACCAGTGAATCTATTTCCTCTAGCATATCTTCAGCATCAGAGATTTTTCTCTTCCTTTCTTGTATTCTGTTGGTTATGCTTGCATTTGTATTTTCTGTTGGTTTAGCCAGATTTTCCATTTCCAGAATTCCCCCAGTTTGTGTTTTCTTTATTGCCTCTATTTCGATTTTCAAGTCTTGAATTGTTTCTTTCACCTGTTTGTTTCTTTCTTGACTTTCTTGGCTTTGTTTAAGGGATTTAATGATTTCTTTCTTTCTTTTTTGCTTTTTTTGATTTTTTAAGGGAATTTTTCATTTCCTCTTTAAGGACCTCTATCATCTTCATAAAGTTATTCTTAAAGTCATTTTTTTCTGCTTCTTCTGCATTGGGATGTTCAGATCTTGCTGTTGTAGAATCACTAGGATCTGGTGGTACCATATTGCTCTTTATGTTGTTAGATGTGTTCTTGCACTGCCTTCTACCCATCACTTCCTCCAATAGGTGCAGGTAGTGTCTGTGCCTCTGGAGGGCCGCTCTTTGTTGACTGAGGGTCTGTCCTGCCCTGTTCCTGCAGTCATTAAGTCCCAAAGAAATCACACAGAGGTCTACATTAATCATAAACTGATTGACTTAGTATCTCAGGCTTCTTATTAACTCTTATGACTCATAATTCTTGCCTGTGTTAGCGACGTGGCTTGGTACCTTTTTCGGCGAGGCAGTCACATCTTGCTTCCTCTTCGTCCAGGTTATGGCTGCAGACTGAAACTTTCTCTTCCCAGAATTCTCCTGTTCTCATTGTGCTGCCTCTACTTCCTGCCTGGTCACCCCGCCTATACTTTCTGCCCGGCTAGTGGCTAATCAGCATTTTATTAAAAATAATACAAGTGACAGGATAAAAGACCCTTATCCCACAGCAGCTCTTAGTCCAATTGGTGCAGTTGGTGTCTGTGCTTTGTGGGAGGGGGATGCTGGTGCTGTGGAGATGGTTGGGTTTGTGGGGCGGAGTAGGACTTGTATATTACAGGGTCCAATGGGAGTGGAGGCTGATTGGCTAGTTAAGCTGCAATGGGTGAGGGAGGGTCATGGGATGTGCCCCAGGGCCTAGAGCCTAAAGATGGAGCTGTCCAGCTGGGACAGTAGTCAGTCACCTCTTTTGTCCAGTAGGTGCAGGCGGCATCTCTTGCCCTTTATTTTTTATCATAGTACCTGGAGTCAGTCTCTGTCTGTCTGTGTGTCCGTCCGTCCGTCCATCCATCCATCCATCCATCCATCCATCCATCCATCCATCCATCTGTCCATCCACCCACTCACTCACCTGTCTGTTCCTTTGATGAAACATAGATGAAAACCAACTTGTGGATGAAAGTGTTTATTTCGTTGTCACAGTCTGTCACTGAGGGAAGAAAGGGCAGGAACTGAAGCAGAGCCCACGGGTGGAGTGCTACTTACTGGCTTGCTCTTCGTGACTAGTTTAGGTTACTCTCTTATACAACCCAGGACCACCTGCCCTGGAGTAGCACTGCCCACAGTGGGTTGACCTCTCCCATATCAATCATTAGTTAAGAAAATGCCCCATAGACAGAGGATGACTATATCTCGTGAGAGTCCCTCTTTAGGGTATCTCTAGTGTATGCCAAGTTAACAAAACACCTAGTGAGCATACTCCCCAAGTTATTTTTGGTCAGAATGTTTTATCACAGCAATAGAAAGCAAACTAGGACAAGTTACACATATGTTATTTTTAAGCAAACATAAAATAATGTTCCCTCTGGCTCTTAGCATCCTTAGTGTTGTTTTTCCTTTCTCCTGTCCCTCTCCCTGCATTGCCTTGACTCTCATTTCCCAGTTAAAACTTTTCCCCCACCCCTGAAAACATTAAGAGTTTACCGTTTCAGTTTCTATTTCTAGTTCTATGAAAATTTAAATTCAAAGTTGATTTTGAGTGCAGTATTAGTTACTTTCCTTGTCACAGTGAGCAAAAAAAAAATTAATAAAATCGAAATACCTTATACAAGCAGTGTGAGGAAAGACATGTTTATTTTGGTTTATGGTTTCTGGGCAATGGCTAGGAAGGCAGGGTGGCAGGAACATGTTGCAGAGCCCTCTCGAACGGTGTTAAACCAGCAAGCAGAGACAGGCGCTAGGCTGTGCTCTATGTTCAAGGCCTGCCCTGTCACCTCCAACCCCATCTTCCAGTCAAGGCAAGGTTCTGTGTCCCAAAATAGCACCACCAGCTCAAGAACAGATGCTCAAACATGGAGGTGTGTGAGGGGCACATCTGATTGAAATTAAGACAACAGCAGAGGCTTAGATTTGTTGTCCTAGAAGTGTTTGCTGTGGTAGTGAATTTATGCTCTGAGTTTATACACAGTGGAAACAGATAAATTAGTTGGTATTCTGAAGCTGCATCTAGCTCATTTTAATTTTATTAATTTTTTGTAAGCAGTATTGCTTTTATGTTTTATTAGTTTTATGACTATTATTCTCAGGATAACAGTCCATATAAATTTGATCTCTCCACAGATACGGACCAGGATGTAGCACTCAAACTTGCTCAGGAACGAGCTGAAATAGTTGCTAAATATGACAGAGTAAGTATCTTTATTTATTCTTTGAGTAGGCTTTATTTAAAATTCCATATAAATATCCTTACTCAGTGGTAAAAAACAATGACATTTTGAATTTTGCATGCAAATGGATGGAAATAGAAAACACTATACTGAGTGAGGTAACCCAGACCCCAAAAGATGAATATGGTATGTACTCACTCATAAGTGGATTCTAGCCATAAATAAAGGACATTGAGCCTAAAAAAAAAATCCATATAAATAGAAAAGAGCTTAATTTTTGGAGAGCTGAAATAACAAGGCGTTATTTCCCTTTGTGAGAACATTGAGTTCAATCCTTTTTTTTTCTCTTATTTCTGAGAATTCTCCCTCTCTCCTTTTTGCCCCCCCCCATTCAATTTGTGCTGCCCATATGTACATGGGTGTGCAGCTATCCAGTGGAGCATGCTCAACCTTCCAGGGACCACACCCCTAAAGGAAACTGCCTCTACTTCTCCTGACATCCATCCCCTGTCAGGTGCCATGTCAACCTACGAAGATGCCAGGAGTCTGGTGAAAGGTTTATAGCAGACTCTTAGTTAACAAGTTAACGGTGGGGGGGGGGGGTGTCTTACATACCATCAGCACCCTGCCGTTCCCATCTGTTGACATTGCATGGCCACCCCTCATTTCACTAGACATGATCAGGACCTCCGACAGCACCTGTTGCTAGGCCCTCAGGCAGCGCCGCATGATTACCCCTCATTGGCTAGGCACTATCACTCTAACAGCACAGACCAACTCCAGATTGGGTCCTCTTGGGCCTTAACTTCCTATAGGCATGAGCTGCCAGGCTGGTCATTATTGTAGTTTTCAGAGTTCACAACTGGGTCAGACTGCTGATCTCTTCTCCCCCAATAGTCTACATAGCACCTCCTAATTCTAAAAAAACTAGCCAGCAGGGAGGTATTTATAAAAGAACAGATTTCTTTATGGCCTGTATAGACATTGTTAGTGTTTGTTGTCCCCTCCTCTGTTTCCCCTCCCATCTTCTTTCCCTTTCTCCCTTTATATCACCTTAGCATGGAATATTTCTTAGTTTTGATGTAAAAGGTTGTAATCAATTTATTATCAATAATTTCTCCATATTTGTCTCTTTTAATGGGTCATAACATTTATTTGTAGGTACCATGTTCTACATCTGCATCACTTGGCACTGTTGGCACTTAGCACTGGTTATTCATACTTGCAGTCACTTTTTCCACACCATGCAGGGCTCACCCATATGTAGCTAGCCTAAGGTAGGCACTGGGAAACCTTTTTTGACAGTCCTTGCCCATAGTATGTTCATAATCTGCTTGAAGGAAAACATATGAGCAGCCATTATAAAATACACTTAAATGGAAGAAGTTTCTACAAGTCTAAAATTAGACGGGTTGGTACATTGTATGTGGGGGTTTTAAACTTTTCATTGTTAGCCTATGAATAAGTGGTACCTAGAGTACTTAGAATGGTGATCTGGGGAAAGCATTTCCAGTGCACCAACAGTTAAGAGTTACCTATGAAGAAGCAATCATCAGAGAGTTGGAGTGCCTGAAGAAAACTGCAAGGGATCAGCAGGGGACAGTGCTGTGCAAGTGGGGAGGACAGAGAGCATGAGAGCCATTGCCAAGTAGTCCTTGCATGTTCAGCACTACAAACTATAAACTGAAGAGTGCTCTCAGTTTGCCAAGCCTTGAACTCATAGAGATCCACTTTCCACCTGCCTGTGCCTCCTGAGTGCTGGGATTAAATACATGTGCCACCGTACCCTTTTGGAAGTCTTTTTTTTGCTTTGGCCATCAGAGTGGGTTCCGGGCCGGTGTAGTTGGGAAACCAAACAGTGGACAAACAAGCACACATTTCCTTCTCAGAGGTTTGCAGGAAAAGCCTGTTCTGGACAGTTCACTTGAGCACTTAGGTTAAGGTGTGCCAATCTCTTCTGCGGTAGCTTTCTTGCTCATTGATTTCTCTCAGAACATCTTTTGATGGAGAAGTAGCTATGTTAGCTCTTGCTGACACAGTACTTTCCATAGCTAATAATTAAGGAGCAGTGATTACATTGCCAAAATAGTTGAGTTAAAAAATAGTCATGTATTTGATCTGTCTGAGTAAAATACGTGGTGTTATAAATTCTCAGTAACTCCTTTTGTCATCTCTTGTTTTAGGGGCGAGAGGGTGCGGAAATTGAACCTTGGGAAGATGCTGATTATCTTGTTTACAAAGTCACTGATAGATTTGGCTTTTTACAGTAAGTCACACAGGTTGGAAGCTGCTGTTTTTCAGTTAAAATCTTACTATGGTCATCCGTTATTAAATTTAGAATTTTTCTAAGACTCCAGGAGTGCTCTCGCATACTTTCTGGTTCCTAGGATTTTAAACTACTGTGATTAAAATTGAGCCATAGTTAAGAATATAACCTTTATACCATTCGTGTTTTGTAAAGAGCACAGTAAGTGTGTAAATGAGTTATATTAATTATTTAACAGAGTTAAATGCACATGGATAGCAGTTTATATTTCTAAAATAATTATAAAGCATTTGATTTGACATAGATGAATTTTAAAGTAACTAGCAATTAGAATATGAGTGTTGCCTATAAATGAGCAATGAAAAATATGCCATTGATCTTCCTTATAGTTATAAATGTAATCATGATAATGCTTTTCAAAATTAACTCTATTTATCTTGGCTGATGTATAAAAACTCTAGAGAGGGGGCTAAACTACTGTAAAGTAATTCAGTTAAAGGATATTTGTCTGATGTCAGTCTGCTTGTTTAGGTCCTAGTGTTCTCTAAGTTGGTGTGCCTTTTAGCAGTGTGCATTCTTTTTGCTGTCAATTGGCTTCTTGTCAGTGAATGATTTCATACTTCATCTATTGAAAAGAATAAAAATTATCTTATATATCATAAGTGTTTGGAGGCTTTGAAGAAATCAAATATAGGAATATTTATAAAGTTCTTATTATGCTTTGAGATGGTGCCTATCTGAAATTTTCTCCTGGATAGTTATTAATCCAGAGACTTTGAACTTTGGTAGACAACAGAGCAGTGCCTACAGTGAAAGTACTGTTCTCAACTCCTGCTTCATTATTTTTATTTCTCCCTCTTCATTTCTTTCACTTCCCCTTTCTTCTTCCTTTTGTCCTCCTTCTCCCCCTCTCCCTCCTGTACAGCATCATCAAACATAGCCACAACTGTGATGGGAAGCCATTGTACATTTGTGTGAGTCAAGTGCAGAACTGGGATGTGAATCAGATTTTGAAGTACAATTAATTACACATTAGAATCAGTTGAAGAAAAAGATTTCTGGATTCTGCACTAGGTTTTGATTCAGCAGATAGGATGCAATTCAGTTTATTCTGACCATTCTATCCTTATGATAATGTGCTTTTTAGAATTATAGTATAATCCAAGTAGTATGAAGTACATATTAAAAACCCATACATTCCAAAAGGGTCTGTTAATTACCTAAATTTTCTTTCTTGTCTGTTGAAACAGATTTAAGTGTTACAAACACGTTCTTGCCCTAGATCCTAACTTGTATCTGTCAGTTGGAAAGTTGTAGTCAGGGTTTTTGTTTATTCCTTGTTTGTTTTTATTTTATTTTGTATTTTTAACTTTGAGCTAATGTTTGATTAGTTATAGTGGGGAATATTAGTCGATAACTTACCTTGATAGTAGTAGTGAGCGCTCATTGAGCCCTTGTTGCTGTCAGGGGTGTTCTAAGCATTTACTCATTCAAAACTTCTTTGGGGTGGGTTCTCTTTTTCTGGTTTTTAGATGGTGAACCTATAGTTCAAAGAACTCAAGTAAATTGTTGAGTTTATGGACAGTGTCAGCTCCTAGGATAGGGTGGGTCTAGGACAGGTCTCACTCCAGAGTCATGTTCTGAGTTGCTGTGGTGTGCTGCCTGTTACTGCCTTCTTTTGATTTAGTGAGAGAAATACAGGATAAGTGCTTTGAGATGACTACAGAGGAGGCTGAAATGGCTTCTTCTATTGACATCTGTACTAAGATAGCAAAGGTCACCACATTTTTGAAAATGAGACTGATTGGTATTAGTTCTCATGACGTCACATTTGTTCAAAAGAATCCCCCCCCCTCTTTTTGTGTGTGTGTTTCATGTTGGAGTCCCAAACCAGAAGCCTAAATAGGAATGATGAGGCAGAGGAGCGGATTCCAGTGTGACGTTAGGCTTTATCAGCTGGTTTTTGTAACAGTGCCTACTCTCAGTAAAGCACTTTTCCCAGAGTTTGCTGCAGGCATTTTTTATTGCTTGCCACAGTAGGTGGGGCTTTATCATACTGTTGGATAAGGTTTTTGCTGCAAGCATCCAGATGTTACTTTCTTTCACACCTTAATTAAAGAGCACCTCTTTTATCTTAGCTGTGTATAAGTCTTGATAGCTGCTGCAATTGAAATTAGGTTTTAAATTAATTGTCAATACAATAAAAAGAACAACCTCCCAGCCTTCTCTGGATATTGCTCAGTTCATATCTAGATATAGTTTTAGAAACTTAAATTCTTTGTTATGATGAGTAAAGGAGTGAAAGTAGTTAACACAGTATAGGTTGACTTGGTTTGATAACAGCATTCACAATATGTCTGGAAGCTATTGGCAAACAGCCTGGGATGGGGGTTGCAGCTACAGAGTGGAAAAGTTGAGCTTGCTTAAGTGGTTGTAGAAGTTTAAATGTTTTAATCAAAACTAGCTACCACAGCTCTGCTGGACAGAATGCTTGGCATTTGAGCAATGGTAAATAATGCTTTTAGGTCACAGGCTTTTAATAGGAGAAAGAAGTAAAAGGAAACTACCAAAAATAAAGGGAGATCAAATTAACTCTAAGCATCAGATGCTCAACTACTTATTCAAATTTGTTTATTTATAAAATGTAGTAGACTGCCCATAGGTTCCCTTGCTTATCAAGATTAACTGTTTTGATTAGAAAGGCTTGGAACTCTTATCAGTTTTATATGTAAATTTTAGCTAGATTGAATATAAAATTTGCTTTAAAACCAGAATTGAACCCTAGTCAATGTATTCTACTTAACTGATTTTAACTCTTAACAAATTAGGTTTCCAAGTGAATGTTTATTTCACATTTACAGAAATTTTCCCATGAATTGTTGAGAAATGACAGAGACATACTTAGTAATACCAAATTAAAACCTAATCCAGATGAAAAGCATGCCAGCTCAGGTTTCTGCTGTGTTCACTCACTCTTTATTTGGAAGGGCTGCCGTCAGCACAGTGTTCTGAGTAGCCCTCAGGTGTCTGCAGGCCATAGTCTCTAAAGCAGCACTTCTCTAGTGGGTTGCTACCACCACAGGGGTCGACTAGCAGATAACCTGTTATTTACATTACATTTCATAACAGTAGCAAAATTACAGTTATGCAGTTCCTATGAAATAATTTTTGTGTTTGGGGTCACCACAACATGAGAAACTATTTAAAGGGTTGCAGCATTAGGAAGGTTGAGAACCACTGCTTAGAGCAGAGGATAGATAGTAGTCATGTGTTACCAAGAACCAGGTGCTAAGTGTTTTTGGATTTGTAGACAGACCATGTGTCTTTGTTCTGCTCTGTCTTGTACTCTGCTGCTGTAGTGTGAAAACAACCCCAGTGTCTAAATGAGTAAGAATGACAGTGTGCCATTCAAACTTTATTTACTGAAATAGACAACAAACAAGATTTGACCTGTGGGTCATGGTTTGCTGACTTGAAGGAATACTCATCTATGTATTCCAAACTGTGTTCGTTCCTCCTTTCTACTTGATGGAGGTTTTGGTAGCAAGATAGAGATTATTGGAGCCAGTGTGGTAGTACATGCCTTTAATACCAACACTTAGAATGCAGAGGCAGACCAACCTGGTCTACAAAGTGAGTTTCAGGTCAGTCACGGCTACACAGAGAAATCTTGTTTTAAAAGGAAGAAAGAAAGGAAGGAAGGAAAGAAAAACGAAAGATACAGATTATTGACGTAAGCAAAACGTGATTTTTTAGTACACATCTGTTTGGCATATTTACTGAATACCTTGACTGTTCCAGCTTATGTTCTGGACAACACACAGGACTCTTAGTGAGGTGGCATTCTCTATTCTCAGGTGACTGTGAGCCTCAGTGTATATCACCACAGAGATTTGAGAGCAAAATCTGTGAACACAACAGATTCTGCATGGAAAGTTTTAGATATAAGATATGAGAACCCAATCTTGCTGTCATCTGCATGAATGCTGAAGCCTGCATTTGATTTCCTCAGTCCATACCCTTCTTATTTGTAGACTCTGGCAATAGCTGAAGAACATTTAAGTGTTCTGGATTATGTTGTATTGAATATTTCTGTGTTAGGCTAAGTGACTAAGTGAAAATCTTGATTATGAAAAATGGGATTTGGGTTTTCTCTCTAAATTTTCTTGGCTTTTATACTACTTTTGTCTGTTTCATTGCTGTGGCTCAATGGTTCATCTAAGGACTCTTCAGAGAAGCAAAGCATGACATAGAAATGCTAGCTCTTGAATAATAACCTGTCATGTTTTCAAAATCATGCCACTTGATCACAAGAGAAAACAGAAGCAAGAATATGCACATATTATTGCCAAAACATCCATACTATTGAGAAAGCTTCTGAAATCAACTTTGTTTATATGAAATACTTTATTTATTACTAACAGTTAATATAAGAGTCTCAGGATATTTTAATATTAGAGGTGATGGCATACATGAGCCAGAGAAATGGTTGTCTTCTTTTTATATTAAAAAATACTGTTGAAGTTATAGCAGTAAAGCTTTATTTTACAGATTAAAAGTGGAAGTTTCCTTTTAATTCACAAGTCCATTGGAAGCCAACTTTTCTCTTTTTTTTGATACTAGTAATTAAACGTAAGGCCCCACTCTTGCCAGAAATGTACCATATCTTACCACTGAATTACATCTTTAGCCTCCATGTATGTGTGTGTGTGTGTGTGTGTGTGTGTGTGTGTGTGTGTGTGTACGCACATGCAGTTGCTAAGGATTAAACTCAGGTCCTCATGCTTGCATAGCAAACACTACTACAAACTAAGCTATCTCTCCTGCTCCCGCAACCCTATTTTATGATTTTACTTTGAGATGGGGTCTCACTCAGTTGCCAAGGCAGGCTTTGCACTCACGGAAACCCAGGAAGTTGTTGAATTTGGTATTTTTTCTTCTACTCACCCCCTTGATTAGCTGGGATTTCAGTCCTCTTCCTCCAGACCTGGCTTTATATTTTTTTCTTCATGCAAAATTTTAGGTAGTAATTTATTTTAGGCAGTAGTTTGATCCAGGAGTGAAAGTGATAGTCTAGGGCACAAGATGGCAGACTGACCTGTGGGTCAGGGCCAAATCCAGTTTACCACTTGGTTTGTAGAAGTTCTGTGGAGCTTAGTGTACCTGTCATTTGTGAGCACTGCCACACTAGAGTCCAGGGAGTTGTGAGAAAGAGTGTGTAGAACATTTCCTACTGACTGTGAAAGGAGTTGCTGAGCCTGGTCTAGGGTAGTGTTCTCCAACAGAATTTTCTGCCATGACAGAAATGTTCAATGTGCCTCTAGCAACATGACTTTTTTGTAGTCAGGTGGTAGCTTACTTCTAACTGCTCCCTGTAGGATAGAGACTACTGTGTTTGAAGATGAACAGTGTTATCATTATAGACCAGCATTATTTGTTGTTGAATTTGGTGGAATGGCAGGAAACATGAAACACGCATCTGTCATAGTGACATATTACATATGCCTGTAGGATACAATCAGTAAAAACTGCTCTGATTTCAACCATTTCATGTATGTTGTTATTCTCTGCAGTGAGGAGGAGCTCCCATATCATAATGCAGCTGCAGACCGGGTAAGTGTGGCTCTTTGTTTATTTGTAGTTATTGATGAATTTCCTCTAGAGGAACAGAATCTGCTTTTGTGATATTTGAGTGCTGAATCATACGCAACTGGCATCATTAGAATTTGATCATAATTGTATTGCTGTTATGAAAGGAATTCAAATAAGGGTGAAATAAGAGGATTTATAAGATTCTCATCTTTCTTTAAAATTAAGGAAAAAGGAGCTGGGTGGGGGTGGCGCATACCTTTAATCCCAACAGGAGGAGGCAGAGGCAGGAGGATCTCTGAGTTCAAGGTCAGCTTGGTCTACAAGAATTAGTTCCAGGACAGGCTCCAAAGCTGCAGAGAAACACTGTATTGAAAAAACAAAACAAAAAACAAACAAACAAAAGTAAGGAAAAGGTCAGCAGTCTAAAATGCTCAGCCCCAGCTTAAGGCTCTACCTGTATGAAATACTTCTCTGTGGCAGGAATTTCCATCCATCCATATTGTGTGTGTGTGTGGGGGGGTAATTCGTTTTTTTCTCTCATTTTTGTTAATTTTTTTGAAAAGTATAACCAGTGTATTTTGATCACACCTTTCTCCCATCCTCCTTTCCTACCCATTCAACTCTGTGTCCTTTTTTTTGTTTTTATTCCATCAAGTACAGTTTGTGCTGCCCAGATACTCCTGAATGTGTAGCCTTCACTGGAGAGTGGTCAACCGTAAAGAAAATTGACTCTCCCTCCTTCCTCTCCCAACAGCTGTCAACTTCCAATAGCTTCTGCACTAGGGTGTGACTTCTTCCTAACCTTCCTTCTCCAACTGAAATTTTGTCTGGCTTGAGTTTGTGCAGCTCTTATGCTTGCTCTCACAACTACTGTGAGCTCATATATACAGCTGCCCTGCCGTGTCCAGAAAACAGTTTCTGTATAATATCCACTGTCTGTGACTCTTAGGATCTTCTATCATAATATCTGAGCCTCAGAGGAGAGGGTGTAATATAGATGTCTGTTGAAGGAGCTGCGGGCTGCGTTCCTGCTGCCCGGCACCCGGCCGCCTGGCTAGCTTATGCCCTGAAATAACAACACACAAATTGTTCATTTAAACACTGCCTGGCCCATTTGCTCTAGCTTCTTACTGGCTAATTCTTACATCTTGATTACCCGTTCCTATTAATGTGTGTAGCACCCCAAGGTGCGCTTACCAGGAAGATTCTAGCCTACCTCCATCCTGGGTCGGAGCCTCATCATGTCTGCTCTGGAGAGGAGCAAGTATTTTACCTCACTTCCTCTTCCTCCCAGCATTCTGTTCTGTTTACTCCACCCACCTAAAGGCTGGCCTATCAAATGTGCCAAGGCAGTTTCTTTATTAGCCAATGACCTTCCTCCATCAGATGTCCCATTTCAGACTGAGCATTTCACAATTCCTTATTCTCTACATCTGAACAGTTGTGAGTTTCTTGGTTAATCACCATCCACTGTAAAAGAAGCTTCTCTGATGAGGTTTGGCAGTTATACTAATCTATGGGTATAACAATAAGTCATTAGGAGTAAGGCATCCCAACTGATCATTATGTACGTTCTGGATAATAAAGCACCATTCTAGACCTATAGCTGTCCATGAGATTTTATCAGCTCCCCTCAAGTAATGCATAGAACGTTTCCCATCATCAGTTACCTTTTCACATTTTAAGGACTAGACAAGTGACACAGTCACCTGTCAGCTTTTCTGTAAACATTGTTCACTGTCCTTAGCCAGGAGCTGGGTCTACACCTGGGCATACCTGAGAAGTAGAGATTGGAAGTTTGAATTGCTCAGAATCACTTTATTCCTCTGTTCTCTTCCAGAATAAACTGTAGAATGAAAGTGAAGGTGTGTGTGTGTGTATTCTACTGGGGAAGGGGCTGAGCTTCAGACAATGCAGGTGAAATTAATTATAATTTGAAAAATATTTTAGGAAAATTTTCTGAGATCAAATTTTTTTGAAAATCAAAACTGTAGAAAACCCTTAAGATGTAAAGAATTGTTATTTGCATATATGAAGAACAGCTGTGAACACCTGCGGGTGAAAGGTTGCCAGATTCTCTGGCAACATCATAGCCTAGATACTTTGACAGGGAACTTTCAATGGCTGCATCGCTGGGTGGCGTGTGTCTTGCCCTGGACTAGCTACTGCTTACAATCCCAGGACCGAGGAAAGGACATTTTTTGTTTGTTTTCTTTTTCTTTTTTTCCTGCCTGTGAGAAGCCCTCTGTCCAGTGACTAGAGGAGAGCCATTTGAGGCAAGATGGGAGATAATTGATATGGGACTCAGGTCTTTAGTACTGCTGAAGTGACATGGAGGTCAGGAAAGCAATCTGTGTAGATCAAGAGTACATGAAAAGGAAGAGGCAGTGATGGTGACCATCTTGTGAGTTCTGCCTTATGGGAACTTTGTGTCAGACTGTCCTAAGTGGCAGCATAAAGATTTGCTTCTGCCTTGCCCTGCTTTACTAATCATCTGGTCCACTATTACACACACAGGGCCTCCATCTTCGCTTAGCTCCAATGCTGTGGTAACCATTACAGATAGTCTCTGTCTTATGTTAGTTTTGCCTAAAGTTTGCTCCCTCCCTCCGTCTGTCCCTCCGTCCGTCCCTCCCTCCCTCCCTAGTGCTACAAAATCCATACTTTAGATTTTGAATTTTGATCTTTTCCTTGGCCTATTGGTTGACAGATCTGCCCAGTAGACAAATGTCCCCATCACAGTGAATGTGTGCTCCTTCTCCCAGACTCCAGCCCACAGTCTTCTGAGTTGTCTTTGACTCTCCTCAGACCCCCATCTCATCTCTCAACCAATGCTGTGAGCTTGGCCATCCAGGTCTACTCAGAATTTTTAGACTTCATCTTTACTTCAGCTACCTTGGTCCATTGTAATTTTTCTTCTGGAGCTTCCTGTCTTCCTAGCTCAGCCCTTGCCCTTTTCTCTCACTGTTTTAGCTGTTCACCACAAACAATTAGAAGGATCCTGTTAAAATGAGTTAAAATCATGCCACTTTCTGATGAGAATCTCCTAATATCTCCCCTGTTCATCCACAGTAAAGCTCAAGTGCTAAAAGTGATCCTCAAGGTGTTGTAGGACCTCACTCTTTGCCTTGTGCTACCTCTTTCATTCAATTCCTGGCTCCCTAGTATCTCCTGGATGTGTGGGTGGGACAGAGTTCCTCTCAAGGCTTTCCCACTGGCTTCTTCTTGTGGGGTATTTTGCTGTCCTCATAGTAATTGCAAGGCTCAGCCCTTTAGTTCCTTCAAGAATTTACTCTAATATCACTTATAGGATATGATTGTTCATAGTCATCTAACCTAAAGTTGGGAACTTCTCTCCGATGTTAATTATCTTCTTTATTTTTTTTCTGTATTGTACATAACACAGTTTACGTGTTAGATATTTTGAAGATCTTTTTCACTCATCTGATTCTCCCACTAGGTTGTAATCTGTATGAGTCACATAACACCTTCTTTATAGCACTGAATATATTGACTTAAAAGCTGCTGGAGTTTGCAGATATTGTAGTGTCCTGAACTAGAAAGGTCAGAGAAAAAAAGAATTAAAATTATTGTTTTTTTTTTTAAACAAAGGCTAGGTTGTATTAATCTAGTAAAAAACCTCTCTCCAACTCTTCCTTCACTATTTGTAATTTTTTGGTTGAGAAACATTGGAGTCCAGTAATTGGATAAGCCAAGAAAAGTTCTAGTAAAGAAGAAATGTAAGGCAAATTAGTGGAGGGTACGTGCTTAAAAAGTAAGCATGTTTAATTTTTTTTAAGACTGAGCTGTATAGTAAGATTCCTGCCCAATACAAGTATGTATATGATTGCTTAATTAACTTCTTGTTTGAAGTTCTAATATAATAGGAAATTACTAAAAAGTAATCTGTGTATACCTTAATGATTTATTTAAAATTCCAAGCATGATGGGTGGCACACGCCTTTAATCTCAGCACTCAGGAGGCAGAGGCAGGTAGAACTCTATAGTTTGAGACCAACCTAGCTTTCGTAGAGAGTTCCTGGCCACCAGAGGTACACTGTGAAAGCCTCCCTACCATTTATGTAAAAAACATTAAGATGAGAACATATTTGTATATTTACTTGTCAGTGGGGTAAGAGAAGGTTTTGAGGTAGTTTCTTCCTTAGAGCCTTTTCACACATTACGTGTGCTTATTTTATGTCCTTCTTTAATTTTTTCTGCATTTATTTGTTATGAATGCACCCATGAATGTATGCAAGCTTGCATGTGTGTGTGTGCACATTTGTGTGTGTTATTCACAGCACACATGTGGAGGTTGGTTCTTTCCTTCCACCAGGTGGATACTGAGGTTTCAACTCAGGTTGTCACGCTTGGCAGCAGGTGGCTCTGACTCTTCATGTTATTTCACCAGGTCCCTCACTTTTAAGATATATAATGTATAATATATAACACATTAATAATTACATATATTTATGTAAGGATTTAATATATATTATATGGACTTCTTAGACAACATGCAAAGAAGCTAGCATTCTGTCTGCCTATATGTAGTGACCAAGCTCTACCATTGTTAGACAGGTAATAAAAATTTATTTGTATTTTTTTCATTGAGTTAGATCAAGAAAATGATTGGCTTGCTGAAGTTTACACTCCATAAAGCGTGCAGCTGAAACTGTGTTTCTTGGTACTTAGGAAGACTTGCTCTCTGTCTGAGTAATCATGACTTCAATTCTAGCTCTGCCCATGCGTTATTTTATAGGAGACCATTCTCCATTTAAAAGAGGGACAGTAATCCTTTATAAGAGGATTAATGTAGTGTTTGCAAACTTACTTGGGTTTCCTCAAAAAGGCACTTAAACAAATAAACTCATTATATTTACCCTGTAGAGAACAATATTAATAATGGATTTTATTATTTCCTTGAGCTTATTAATGTTTTTAATAAGGAGGAAAGGTTATATAAAAATGTGAATTTTTATAGATAAAGCCATGAAATGCAGTGCAGTGTTATTTATAATATATAAAATATGAGAGCCTTTTACTTTTAAATTTTTTATTTTATTTTTTTTGTGTGTGTGCACACATGCTTATATGCATATGTGCCACTGTAGGCATGTTTCGAGAAGACAACTTTTGGTGGTTGATTCTCTGCATCCATCATGTGAATCCTGCAGATTAAGCTCAAGTTCTCAGGCTTTGTGGTGGGCAAGTGTTTTACCCCTGAACCATTTTGTCAGCCCCAATCCCTTATTTCTTCTAAAAAGTACGACTTCATTTTACATAGCATCAAGTCTTAATGGTAAGTGACCATACTTTCCAGTGGCAAGGCTTCCTGTACTTCCTATCCTCTTCTGACCTCTGCTGGTGAGATCTAAGCATGGGTGACTCTCAGCAACTTTACTTACATGTCCTTATTGTATGACATGCAGTAAAAACCCCAATTTTGTACTAGTCTCATTGTTACATTATATTTAGCACCTCATATATCTGAGCTTCTCCCCACATGTAAGCAGTTCCTTTAGTGGACAGTTGTTCCAGACCTACAGCTCACTTCTCAGCAGACTGCTCCCTTGTTGATGCAGACTGAGAGCCCAGATGACTTTAACCTATGGTGTACAGATCAGAGGTATACATGACCAAATGCTTGCGTTTGCTAGAGCAGCTCATAGAACTTAAATGCTGTGCTTACTTAGACCCATTTACAAAAAAAAAAAATAAATGAAGGAAGGAAGGAAAGAAGGAAAGCAAGCAAGGTGATCACCAGCCTGGAAGCTGTCTAAACCCCATACCTGAAGGATATTAATGGAGTCTTTATGACATAGCCATAGTCAATGTATGAGACCTGAATTCAGTCTTCAGCTTTCTCTCTCTCTCTCTCTCTCTCTCTCTCTCTCTCTCTCTCTCTCTCTCTCTCTCTCTCTCCTCTCTCTCTCTCTCACACACACACACACACACACACGTACACCACCATTTGGGAGACAATTAGAAATTTTAGTGTATAGGCCATGAGATGATAATGATTGAATTTGAAATTTCTTGGATATAAGAATGGTACAATGATTAGGATAAAATTTTTGTTTTTAAATGGCTATATTCTTGGAAATATTTAGATATGATGTACTCATATCTGTGATTTTTTAGTGTATTTGCCACACCCCCAAAATAAATAAATAAAATTTGGCAAAAGATTAATACTTGTTAGATTTTCATGAACTACATAGAACATATGACATGTTTTTTTTTAAATTTTCATGTAGGTTTGAAGTATTTCAAAATGAAAATAAGAAAAGTAATGTGCTTAAAGTCAAAAGCCGACAGAATCTATGCTGTCTGAGCTTCTCACACACACCAGCAGTTCTGATTTTTGTCACACTGTGGAAACCATCTGAAAACATATGGAATGACACTTTATACCATTGTGCTACATGCGGGTATTATAAATTCTTCTGGTTGGTTGTTTCTGTATTACGTGGTGAAGTCATCCTCTTTCCTACTCTACTTGGGAACCACAGGACTGTAGTAATTATTTCACATTGCTGCCTATGTCCTACTTTATGAAACTATTTAATATGTTGTTTTAAACTCTCTTGTACAACTGTTGTTTTAGGTAATGAAATTAAAAGATAAACCTATGCTTTGGTCTCTGTGGTCAAGGAGTTAATGCTATAATAAACAACAACAACAACAATAATGTGATTTGAGCACTTAGTCTGCTAGTGTACATGTATTGAGTGCAACAATAATTGTAATGGTTCTCATTCTGTAGAACAGAGAACCAAGGTAAAGAAGGATCAAGTGATTTGTCCCAAGGGAAACCAATAGGAAGAGGCAGAACTCTGACTCAGCTGGGCCTTGGTCCATGCCACTAAATGCTGAGGGAATAGTTGAATTAGTTTGAACATGAAGGCATTTGGGAGAGGTCCTAGATTGTAAACATTTGAACTGAATCTTGAGAAGTTACAGAAGATACTGCCAGTGAATGATGTATTAGTTACTTTCTCATTGCTTTGACAAAATATCTGTCAAAAGCTTGTTTTGGAAAGGCTTTTATTAAGGAAAGGCTTGCTTTGGCAGTTCGGGGTGCAGGGCTTATTTAGATGTGCAGTTCATCATGGCAGGGAAGTCATGGCGGTAGAAGTTAGAACATCTGTCTGGTCACATGGCAGTCACAGGAAAATAGATGAGTTCTGGGGCTCAGATCACTTTCTACTTTTTTAGTCAGGTTCAGACCCCAACCAGGCTCATTTAACTCAGTTTAGAAACTCCCTCCCAGTTATAATCAGAGCTTTGTCTCCTGTGTGGTTGTACATCTGTCAAGTTGACAGTAAGCGTGAGCCATCACAGGTGGTGAGGAAAAGCACCACTAGCAGACAAATAGCAGAACTTGGTCAGAGAGGCTTGGTTGTGTGTTGGGAATAACCAGCAGTTCAGGACAACAGATTTGAGTTTGAGAGTGTCTGTTAAAATCTCAGGTAGAAATCCTGACACAACTGTTGTATTCTACTTTCATTTTGGTGTAAATGAATCTGTGGCTTACTGATGCTCTCTAGCCTGTTTTTCTAGGTCACTTAAGTTCACAATTATCATATGTGGTTTCAGTTACTCTTCAAAACAGTTATTAGAACAGTCAGCTTCAGTATATTTGGTGAGAAAGTAGGTTTTAGCCATGAATTACCGATTGGAGTGGAGAGGGAGACTTTGCATTCAAGTCTGGGGTAGTGAAATGATATTATTGCAGAGTTAGCACTTAAGCTTAACTGATATTTAAATTCCTACACTAGGAGATTAGCCTAGGTTTAAATTTTTTGTATAGAAGAAAGAAAAGCATGTTTAATGGTTTTTCAGGATGCAAAAATGGATGGCAAACATTAATATGCAAAAGTGTATCTAAAAAAAAAAAGAATACTACTTCCTAAAGTGGTATATTGGTAATTCATAGAAATCAAAGTGAAAGTTAGCAAGAGATGTCTGGGTCCCGTAGGGCTGCTTGGGCTAAGTGTGTGTCATGCTCTTGTGTTGATGTGGATTATTTGGGTGTTTTCCTGTTGGTAGAGGAGGTTATGCTATAAGAAGTCAAAGGATGGAATGGGGAATAACAAAAACACAGCAAATGGCCCTTTAACCAGTCCCTGGTTCTTCACAGTTTGGCCTTTTCTAAAGTCAGAATTAGCACATTTAGCAAAACATTAATTAGATTTCAGTGCCCCACTGAGTTTTAAAATTAAACATATTTCTGGAACCATCTGCATCATTTTATCACTAATATAATAAAAATCGTGTTTATCCTTTTGAAAAATGGGAATTAATGTTCTTTTGCTTACAAGTGATCATCTTTTATTATAAAAACTTTAAAGAGTTAGAAAGTAATTATAGAGTTTTATGAATATACCTAAAGGTAAATTCTCTAAAATCATTCTCATTGGTGAGGATCTGTTCTTAAATTCAGGATTTTCCTTGGGCATTTATGTTTTTAGATCTAAAATTATTGGTGGTGGGTGTGTGCCATCTGCCAGTGTACTGCCTGCCTGTTTGGGGCTGGATTGAAGCCAGTCAGTAAGGAGCCATAATTTTCATTCAGGAAGCATGATTGCCTGTGTTAGAAAGAATACAGGATGGCAACTGACGACAGAAGAGAGGCGGCAGTAGAGCATAAGGAGAGCCCACCTGCCTGCTCGCTCTCTCGCTCTCTGCCCTTGCTAGATTTGTCCCTTAAGCTCTTGTATCTGCTTCCTCAGTGACAGACCTGCCTCATGAGGCTAAAGGGAGCGTGCATCCTTGGAGTGTAAGATGAAGCTGCAGAATTGTTGCCTTTCTTGGGTAGTTGTTTCTTGTCATTGCTTTTTATCATGCATTTAGGTCTCAATACTTAGGGAAAAAGTATTTTTCCCCTGGAGACTCCAAAAGTTAAACCCTGTTAACCTGCCTCAGTGCTCAGCTCTGATGCAGATCTCAGTCTTGATATATGACATTCAAGACTCCTCACCTTGTTTCCTTTTTCAACTCTTTGAAACTTCTGTCAGCTCCATGGGGTGCTGAATGATATCAGAATCACATGTATCCCACACCACACCAGATAAATTCCATAATAATCTTTCAGCTCCTCGTGTAGGGTCTTTGACTGCTTTTCCATGTGATCTTGGTACTAGCCTATTTCATGTCAAAGTCCTTGCCACAGCGTTGTATCTCCTTTGTCAGCACACGAGGAATCTCAGGTTACAACGCTGGCTCATTTTTGTATATTATTTCTAGCATGAAGCTTGTTATGTATTAATCACACAGTAACTAAATTAAATTCTTTTAAAAAGCAGACTTAGTCATCAAAAATATTAATGTGCTAGAATTGAGTAAAATTAGATAAAAGAGAATTGAAACTTGTAGTTGTTTTTCTGTTGCTTTGCAAAATAACTTCAAATTTTCCTTTTAAAAAACTTTTGTAGTCTATGTTGGACCTTTCTGATTGTCTTTAAAGCCCTTTCACTGTCTTCTCACTGACAGCAAGTACTATGTGAGGTTCCTGCTGTCAGCTCTTGGTTGCTGTTGATACTGGTCTCACATTATCCCTCTTAGAAGCAAGTTAGGCAGGGCATTTGCTCTCTGGAATAATGTCACTTCAAAAAGCATTTTCTTTGGTTTTGTTATCTTGTGATTTATTAGTAAAGAAGTGTCAAACAAACAATAACACTGTATTTGAATTTTATTTTAGCAAAAGCAACTGGAAATTGAAAGAACTACCAAATGGCTGAAAATGCTGAAAGGATGGGAAAAATATAAGAATACCGAGAAGGTAATTTAAAATAATGTTATTTCCATATGAAGCTATTGAAATTCATTGTGGATTTTCACAGTAAGAGTTTTCCTTCAATTATTCCAATGTTTACACTCACGTTTATTTTTGAAATTTTAGTTTAATGAAGAAGAATGCTTTATCTTAAAAATCTTCATGTTGGAAATGGAGTCCCCAGGTCAGAGTGGTTCCAGCAGTCAGAGCAGTGCTGGCTGTCCAGAGTCTAGTGTAACTGGGTTTAACTGCTCTGTTGTATCTTCTGTGCCTCAGTTTCTTCTGCTTCCACTCTGGCTTCCCTTTGGGGTCAGAATCCTTGCTGTCGTTCCAGACCTCACATCCATATCACATTGCTGAAAAAGAATGCCCTCTGAACACTTGTCCTGGAAGCAGGAGCCATCTTCTCTCCAGAAGCTTCCAGAAACCCTTGTACTGCTCTGCCCTGAGTCCCTGCTAAGTTTTAAACCAAGTAGAGGGGTACGAGAGGGGAACCAACAAAAACTAAAACTCAAGTTCCTTAAGATTACTCCCAGTCTTGCTGAGAAGGTTCAGCAGGTTAAGGTGCTGTGCAAGCCTGGTGGACCAGAGTTTGAGCACCCAGCCCATATAAATCAACTTGTCCTCAGATGGCCGTATGAGTGCTGGAGCATGCTTTCCAAAGTTTAATGTTACCAGTTGCAACACGGTGCCAACAGTTTTCCTTCAAGTCAGAGCTTTCGTGTATTTATGGTGAGAAAATGCTTGCCAAATATAGCCACAAATCTGTAGAGCCCTAGAACTGTGGGTTGTTAGTTGTTCTTTCAAGTATAATGGCATTCTGTGAGATGAAGCATTTGGTGCAAATTGTCATTCAGACATCTTGAGAAGCACTTTTTCCAAGGTAGGTACCAGCTCCAGAAGGACTTCTGATTTAATCAGTCAGCATATCACTGCAACCTGTGCCCAAGAGTTTAAGAGTTAATTCAATTAGTGCTTTCTATGTTAGGAACATTCCTATGTAAAACTGACCTTGTTAAAAAAAATGAGTAAAAAGTACAGTAATTCCAAATTGTACTGTTGTTGCCTTGGTTTGTACCCTGTGGTAGTAGCTTTATTACCATCCCTTTCTGCCGTCAGTGCAAAAGTCATAGTGAAAATGGAAAGAGACAGCGTGCTATGTTCATATTTTGAAAATGCTTGCAAACTCCTAATATCTCACCTTCAGTTCATTCACAGTGTAATAGTGCTCATTTTAAAGGGATGCTGGTCTGTTAGACCAACACAGGAAAATTAGCACGACCTGGCCTATAGACAACACCCAGTAAATGCTGGTTACCTGTGTAAAGCTTTTAAAGGGTGGGAAACATCCTATGCCAGAACACAACTAAGCTAACTTTTAGAACATGTGGGTTTTTTCCCCTTCTATTTCTTTACTCTTTAAATTTTTAAATTCCACTTATTTAGTGTCTGTGTATGTGGGTGTATGTGTGTTACAATGTGCAAATGGAGGTTAGAGGACAATGGTCAAGAGTCAGGTTTCTTCTAATGTATGTGGTCTCTGGGCTTTGAAATTAGGTTTTCAGGCTGGACTACAGCACCTTTACCTGCTGAACCATTGCACTGGCCTGCATTTCTTTATACACACTTGTATAAGTACAAATTATTGTGTGTCAGCATAACAAGAATTGTGAAGAGCATCAGTTACTCGGGTTTTAACTGACATAGGAGCAGCCCTGAGGCTAAGATAAAGCTCAGTGGAATAGTTTCGGTTTAAATTCCAGCTTGTCTCATACTAACTGTATGACTTTGGGGAAGATATTTAACTTTTCCACAGCAAGGTTACCTTGACGCAGGGCAACAGTAATGCCTACTTTTCGAGCTGTGGTGAGGATTAAATAACCTACCTTAGTACAGCATAGGAAGTGCTACTTGTTAGCCCAGGAAAGGCTGTTTTGCAGTGTTGGGGGAAAGCAAAGTCAAGTAAGGTTTCTTTTATTATAGGACTCTTCAGCCGTTACTGTGGACTCTGACCTGCCATTGTAGGAAAATTATTCACTGTGGAGATCTTTTGGTTATAGGATATCTCACAGAGCTAAGGTCATCATCGTTTTTTCTTTGTGAGCACCACAAATATCCTTATTTTAAAGTTAAATTCTTACTATTCTATTTTACACCAAAGTGAGTTAATTTTGTGTTGTTGAGGTCTTTGTTTTAACATTGAGTTTAGAACTCAAGATAATTTTAAAAGGAATCACTTCGAAGTGGGAAATTAGATACAGTTTCTGTGCTCTTATTTAATAGCACACCCCCTCAGATCAGCTTGCACCTGACAGCTCCTTTTCCTCTGTGGAAAGATTGCTCAAGCCATGATGACAGGATAAGTTTTGAAGCATTGCACCTACACTTTGGTTTCACATTGTAGGATTCTGCAGCTTCATTCTTCTCCAGTCTGCATGTGTCTGTTGAGGGAAGGAAGTCTGTGAAGATGAGCACTTCTGCTAGGCTATTACTCTGACGGCAACTCCAGCTAATGCACTTCCCATTAAGAGGGATTTTAGCAGAACTATTTCTTTGATGTATAATTTTAAAGCACTCTCCCATAACTATAGTGGTAGAATCATTTGATGATATATATAGTCCAATTTGGTGTGAAACAGAATGTACCTTCTAAAAGAATTACCACCTTCAATTCATACCTTGTTTTAAATTACACTGATGTAAAAACGTAACATTTATTTTTGTTTCTTCCAAAGGGAGGGAGGAATGTTTTCTCCTCAGAGTCCCTGCTTACATAGCAATCATGCAGAAAGGTTCTAAAAATGTCTTGAAATGCACACATGGCACTAGTGTAGAATATTTGGAGTTTTAGAGCTGAGCTTTCTTGAAGGTCATGATGGCAGTGTTCCCGCAGTGATGGCCTGCCTGCTGCAACAGGGGCTTTGTTTCCTTTTAGCTGGGAGGTGTGTGCTTACATCACGGGCACACAGGGTTGTCATAGAAAATAGATAGGAATGCTGTGCTAACTGGAAGACCAGCAGATAGAAACTACACTACAGACTTATAAACTATGCTTTGATGTAATGCCTGATGTTTTACAAAATTGCTAAAACTTCTATCATAATTGACAAGATGGAAGGAAAAATGTGTAAACATAGCAAGTCAGTTATGTAAATGGTCAAGCATGGTCACTGCTCAGCATCTGAGGGGGTTGTTCTAGGACCCTTGTGGCTCCAGAGTCCACAGATGCACTGGTCTTTCATAACGAATGGCACAGTGTTTGTAAGTAGCCAGTGGCTAGCGTCTGTCATCTCCAGGCCAAGTGTACATGTGGTGTGAATACTTACTAGACAGCACTAACATGAAAGAAGTTTGAGACATTTGTAAAACAGTTTTTTAAAAAAATAATTTTGACTTGTGATTAAATCTAGAGATATAGAACCATGAGTCTAGAGGGCCAAGTATATGTGAAAATCAATAAGTGTAATTAAAAGTTCTTATTTTAGAAACATCTTCATTACTTTTCTGATATATGTTTAATGTGCATATTTGGTTGGATGCCAGAGATATCACTTTTATATTTCTTTTAAGTTCAATTATCATTGTTTCAGTGTTGTCTACTCTTAAGTTTTAAAGCATTTTTTGTCACTTATCCATATAGTTTAATAACTCTAGCTTGACAAAACCCATGTACTGTGGTCACGAAAGGATGACCTTTGTTCTTAAGAAATATAAACTCCATAATTGTATATCTGCTTACATGTGTGTGTTGTATGCTTATGGAAAAGGGCCCATGATTACAATCACAGTTTGGGGGAGGTACAGATAAGTGGATCCCTGGAGCTTGCTGGACCATCAGTCTGGTCTACTTGGCAAGTACCAGACCAGTAGAGACCCTGTGTCAAGAGATGGAGGTAAACAGTACCTGAAGAATTAAGAGGAACTCCTATGTTATTATTTGGCCTGCACATACACATGCATAATATGTGTGTCTGCACACATGTACCCACGCAGCTTCTCAAACGAAAGCACAGGCGCGTGCATGCACACACACCCTTCGAGCTTATGTGTCTAAGTTGTGAATAAAACAAAAGAATGTAATGCTTAGACTTGGGTTTCATCTCTTAGATACATCATTATGTATATGCAAGTGTTGTAAAGTCTAAAGAAATAAGTAAAATCTCAAACCCTCCTTAAGGGTTCCTGCCATAATTTATTAATAATTTCTTCTTTTGGATATTAATTTTTAAATTTCGAAGTGTTATTATATATCACATTGTAATGACCTTAATAGATTTGTATATTGTTTTGAATGGACTTGAATCACATAATTATAAGATAAGGAAACCTGTTGGGTCTTAAGATCCTT
Source organism: Alexandromys fortis (assembly GCF_014885135.2). Taxonomy (NCBI): domain Eukaryota; kingdom Metazoa; phylum Chordata; class Mammalia; order Rodentia; family Cricetidae; genus Alexandromys; species Alexandromys fortis. The sequence goes on from NW_026067951.1 coordinate 3,799,457, forward strand.
AGAGTAATTGCAATGTATATTTCAAGAACCTAAGATGATAATGATTACTTAGATGCCTAATGTTTTTGAAAAGCAAATTGTGAGCTGGGGAAGTAGCTTAGTAGTTGAGAGCACTTGCCTATCATGTGCAAGTCCCTGGGCTTGATTCCCTACATAGCTGACAAAGGAGTAAAGAGGGGTCTTTGTCTTTCTTTGATGGAAATTTGCCAACTATTTTGTATGATTAGATAGGCTTATAAGAAAAGGGACAAATGGTGAGGTGGACAGTTGGCTAACTGGGGTCTGAGATGGCACACCATGTATTCTACAGGGAGATGGTGTTAGGAAAGAGTTTATACGATGCTGTCTGCACTCGTGAGGATGCTTGCGGCACAGGACCACTTCCTACTATTTGGATCACCTTCTAGCAGTGTGGGAAAGGATGGTGTATAGTAAGGAAATGTGTAAACAAGATGAGTCACCAAAGAGCATTGGCTCTGCTCGTTTTACCATAAGGACACTTCTGTGATAGTCAGGCATTCCGATTTACCAAGTGTTCTTTTTTTTTTTTTAATTATTTATTTATTATGTATACAACATTCTGTCTGTGTGTGTGTGCCTGCAGGCCGAAGAGGGCACCAGACCCCATTACAGATGGCTGTGAGCCACCATGTAGTTGCTGGGAATTGAACTCAGGACCTTTGGAAGAGCAAGCAATGCTCTTAACCTCTGAGCCATCTCTCCAGCCCCTACCAAGTGTTCTTGACGTTTCTTTTTTTCCTATTTTCTTTTGGTAGTTTTTTATTTTTTTCCTTCTGTGATTATGTTTCCCTTTTAAGATATAAAAAAATAAATAAGTGACAAAACCTAATTGTATTGACTTATTAAAATTTATAAATTAATAGTCATGAATATCTGGAAAAGAAAACCTGAGAGATATTCAATAGACCAATGGAAGGGACTGTCTGAACTTTTGTCAGTTTGTAACCTTCTCCAGTTTCCTTCTCTTTTAATCAGTTTCATCGACGAATTTACAAAGGAATTCCACTCCAGCTCCGAGGCGAAGTCTGGGCTCTTCTTCTTGAGATCCCTAAAATGAAAGAAGAAACAAAAGACCTTTATAGTGTGAGTAGCTAAATTAACTATGAGTTTGAAGTTTAAATGCAAAATCGTTTCTCTTTGTTTTTAAGGTGATAGGGTATTCTCCGATCACCTGAAATTGTATTGAGATTTCATTGCTTACTGTTTTTTTTTTTTTTTTTTTTTTTTTTTTGTTAGTGCCAGTCTACTCAAATTTTAGATCAAGTGTTGTCTGTATCGACCACTATTGTTAGACACTGATAGTGATCCATTAGTGCTAGGGCATATTTATAAGGAAAGTTGACTTACGTTTGGTTGTTCTACTAATAAGGAGATTTATATCATGTTTAGAGTTTATGGGGAAGGTAAAAGCAGAATCCCATTTTTCTAACACTGCCTGTGTGTACTCTTTCTAAACCTAAGTTTATATTAACCTTTGAAAAGAATAAGAACTTTACATCTAAGATTCTTAGAACCATAGGTTTTAAAGTATGTTCCATAGAAAATGTATTTACATAGAATGAATTACAACAGAACAAATTGGGAAAAAAGAAAAATCAATTTAAACCCAGGCAGTTATAAAAGACACCTTAGTGTCTTTTGGTATTTTTCTTCCCTATGTGCGAACTCAGATGAAAGCTTGCCAAATGAAAGAGAATAAGCAGTAGTTAAAGAATTAATAGTTTCATGAGAGTACAGGGCTTCACACAGGCAGTGAATTTTGTGTTTCAGGGTATTGGAGTTTGACATTACTTTAGACTAGTGATAAGATTATTATTAGCATCAAGTTTTTAGAGCCCATCTTCAAAGTGATGTTTACCTGAGAGAGCACACATACAGTTTAACTCTAGCACTTAGAACAGTGTGCCCAGCATACAGCACGTGCTCAGTAACTATCTGGTTAATAAATGAACACAGAAATTAGCCAGACCACACAGTACTTTTGTCTGCATACTGCATTCATTTCCAGGGCTGCGGGTGACCAAAGTCAGCAGTCTGTCCTGTCACAGTTCTGGAGGACAGAGTTCAGAAGTTAGTGTTGCAGCAGGGAAGACTCTTTCCTGGCCTTCTGCCCACCTCTGCTGGCTGCCCGCAATTGTTAGTGTTCCTTGGCTGTAGCTCTGTAGCTCCTTCTGTCTCCTGTGTCACATGTCACGTGTCTCCTCCCTGATAAGGTTGCCAGCCCTTGGATTTGAGTTTTGTTGTTGTGCACATGCTCTCTTCTGAGCTTAATGGTGATTTCAAAGTCTCTGCTTCCCTCTAAGGCCACGTGCACTGGTTCTGGGTGGACACGAGGGGACACTCTTCAACATATATATATATATTCCTAGTTCACATAAGAGAGTGGTTTAGTAACCCAGTAACAACAAAACAAATGAGTGTTAAGGCTCCCAAGCTAATTGTTTAGTTTGATACCTTCAGACATTACAATTATTACTTAATTCTCCTCATGACATCATTTAATCATGCCTCTTTTTCTGACCTTCTTTCCTTGTCCCTCTACAAAAATGACTTACGTTTCTGTCTGCACTATGCCGTGAAGTGATTTTTCCTTTTTTAATCTACCAAGGTATTATGTTTTGAGATGGAGCATGGCATGTTTGTACATTCAGGCCTTTGGCTTCATCTGCAGACGTCTGTGCCTCTTGTTGGAGCAGAGCTCTGCATGGTGTTACACAGCACACAAAGGTAAAGGAGTGCAGTGTGCGGAGCTGGCACTTCCTGTGAGGACACGAGACTGTGCAGATATTTGCATTCTAGATAGTGCGTGACATTTAGACAGCCAAATAAAAGCATTAACTGAGCTGAAATCCATGGAGTCTCAGTGGACTAAGAGACTTGAGTGGGGAGAAAAAATGGGTTGAGTTTTCAAGGTGCTTTAGAATGCCCTTTCTGATTCCCTTTCTCCAGCTGGGATCTGGTTGGTTTTAGTTTGAAGCTTTGTATTGTTGTATTTGGGAAACATCTTTCCTACTTCACCTTGTGGAGCATTGAGCTTGTTAGGATACTTTATGGACATTATTTGCGTGCTGTACAGGGATTGTCTTACTTAAGTCTTGCCATTACAGCATGAGGCAGGTTTTACTACTATTTTCTGTATCATTATCGTTTCATTTAACAGACCAGGAACCTGAGCTTAGCAAGGTTTTGTAACTTCTCACCCAGGGTGAGCAAAGAACCCAGTCTGTTCTGGCTCCAAACCAGTGTTTCCCCTTTTCATTTAATTATATCACATTTGTGTCTGTCTTGAATTTAGAAACATATGTTAAAGTGGCAGAAGGCCCATGCACCATGGTTCTAAAACTCCACAGCATGAGCCTAGTTGAGGCTTCTGGAAGGAACCCCACAGACACTGCTGGCCTTTCATCTCACCGCCACCCTGTCAGCCTCTCTCTACAGTATAGGCTCAGTAGGTCTCTTCCTTTTAGTGAAAGCATTCCTCCATGTTATCACTGTGGTACTTGTGAATATGGATCTCCCTGTTGGGGAGCTGTAGAGTCTGCTCACCTACTTGTTAGTGGGGTGTGGGTAAGGGGTGCTGTGTTTGTTTCACTGCATCTGCTGCCTGTAAATTCCTTGGAACATAAATAACATTTCTGCCCAGTGCACTTTTACCTGCTTCTTTGCCTTTGCTTCTGTCTTAATGTCTTTGCTGTGATTTTCATGTCTTTGAGAAAAGCCAGTATTATGGATATGTTTGGGTCTTTTTTTCCTTCAACTAAATTTTATTTTAAGACATTTTTTGGTCATGTCTTTCTTCCTATGTTTTGACATCTCAGTGCTTACCAGGAGGTCTTTAGAACAAGTGAAGCCTCTATATTTGACTGTTTCCTTAACAATAAAAGATATTTAAAAACCAAATATATACAGGTTACTATTTGTATTGCTTCAAAACTCTGGAACATACTGTGGTTATTCTTCATGTTTTCTTTTGGGTATATTGTATTGCTGAGGATGAAACAGGCCTCTCATAGACTAGAAAAATGTTATCTCACTGGGTCATACTCCCCAGGCCACTCTCCTATTTTAAAAAAACTGCAGAAGGTCACATCTCAAAACACAGTTAAAATACTTAACATATATACACACATAAATGTCAAGCCCATGTATATTCTAGACATAATCACTTTTCCTTTTAACTTAGGGGTTAAAGTTATGTTTTATATATATATATATAATTTATATATACATATAAATTTATATAATATATATTTAATATATATAATATATGTTTTATATATATATTGGAATTGATTTAGACTCAGTTGTATTACCAGTATATGATAAATGACCCCATATGAATGTGTGTCTATGGATAATGATTTATACTTAAACATAGGTAAATACAAATAGTTACAAATTTCAATCATCTTTCTGGTTAAACACTGGTAATGAAAACAGTCATAATTTAGCTCCCTTTCCCCAGAAATGCCACCAAATTGACATCAGACTTTTAAAAAAGGCAAACCTATAAGGAATAAGAAAATGAAGAAATCATGTCTGCCACAGTTTGGACCGCAGAGTGCAGACAGTGCAGACAGGCAGGCAGAGTAAACAAAACAATCTGAGGAATCTAAGTTCTGTTCTGGCAGTAGGAATCTGGAGAAGCCACATGGTGTATGTCTTTAATCTCTAGAGGACTTGGTAATTACCACCTGCAGGTACCTCAGGACATAAAGGTGAAGCTGAACACTGAAGTGACTGAAAGTCTGTGGGTGAAGCAGTTGGGAGCAAGTCCCCAAGTCTCCTCCAGCACAGGCCCAGAACTGTAGGTCTCTTACTGGGAGAAGGTGAAGCAGCTGCTGTCCTAGCTGTGCAGGGGAGTATAATACCCCAATTTTGGTACAGTTAGCTTTTTCTCAGGAATACCAACAGTTAGATGCTAGTCAGGAGCTGGAGAGAGATTCCCTGGGATATGTGACCAGTGCAAGAAAATAGACACAAAGACCTAGGGTTCTAGGGGCTGCACTGCAACGGCCCTGTTACATCCCCACTCTACAGGGACATCACTGCCCACTGTCGTGAAGCTCCATCTAGGCACATGGCTTTGTTTAATGCCTTACTTTCAAGTGGAAACACATAACACAATTAGTAGTCATTTGAGGAAAAGGACTTAAATTGGAGACAAATGAAAACAAGTGGAAAAATGCACTTGCAAGAAACAGATCGTGGAATAAAAAGAAAACCTAAAAGATTGTTGTTAGTATCTTCAGAGAAGTGAAATCGACATTGCACCCACAAAACAGTATAGTAAGCTATAAAAAGGAGAATTCTGTAATAGCAAAGACCTTAAGAATATAAAAAAAAAGTAATGAAAAACTTAATCGAAAATAATTGAAAATTTTCAGAAAATAAAATTTAAAGGCACAGATACTAATAGAGAAAAAAGAAAATGAGCTTGATTAGAAGATCCCACACTATAATAACCAAGCTCCTGAAGAAAATGGAATCATGGCAGGGGAGGAAGAGGAAATTGACATAGGAATCCAGAATTATTAAAGACAGCTTTGCAGAGATGAGAGATGTATGAATTTGTAAGATTGAAGTGCCCAAATCTGTGGATGAAAATAGGTCCAAAACAAGTAAAGAAATGGACAGCTTCCAAACAGAGTGCTCCCACCAGCTCCAGAGAAGGAAAGATCTCACCTAGAAATGAAGAATTCCAGTGGTAGCACAGGAGGCCAGGAAATGGTAAAGCACTGCCTTTTGAGCAAGAATGCTTCTAATTTAGAATTCTCAAGCAGGTTCCACAGTCATTTGAAAGAGAAGTCACCAGATATTTAAGATTTCCAAACCTTTGTACTTCTGTGGTGCCCATTCACAGTAGCTATTGGAGAATGCAGTCCATAAACCAAGACCCAGGAATCGGGGACCCAAGGTCAGAGCAAAGCTAAGGAAGTCCTAAGACCAGAGGCAGTAGCCTCTAAGCAGGCCACCTAAGCGAAGACTGGCTGCTTTGGGAGAAAGTTTAAGAAGTTGGCCACTAAGCCGACCTCGGTAATGCACATCTTTAATCCCAGCACTTGGGAGGCAGTGGCTACAGGTAACTAGATCTCCGTGAGTTCAAGGCCAACCTTGTCTATGTAGTGAGTTCCAGGCTAGCTAAGGCTGCTCAGTGAGACCCTGTCTCAAACAAACAAGCAAACAAACAAACAAACGATACAAAGAAAAGAAACTGGATATTCTGTGAATTCTACAGAGTGCTTCAGATTGGTGTTGAATTTCCTGCAAGAATATAGAAAGTGAAGCAAATGAAGAAGCAGTAATTCATTCTAAGCAAAGAAAATCCTGAGCCAGAGGAAAAAAATTTTTTTTAAAGATTTATTTCTTATGTATACAACATTCTGCCTCCATGTATGCCCGTGTGCCAGAAGAGGGCGCCAAATCTCATTACAGATGGTTGTGAGCCACCATATGGTTGCTGGGAATTGAACTCCGGACCTTTGGAAGAACAGCCAGTGCTCTTAACCGCTGAGCCATCTCTCCAGCCCCAGAAAAAGAATTTTTTGAAGAGTGCACCACTCAGCCATATTAGTCCTACAAACCTCAGACATTCCCTGATCTAAATCTGATACCATGGAAGGGAAAGGCTGTGAGCAGAGTAGATGGGGGCATGGAAGGAAGGAAACGTTTTCTTTGTGTGTCTTTTTATATTGCCTAGATCTTTCCCTAGCCCTCCCCTCTGCCAATACATTCATGCATGCATGCATACATACATACATACAGTTTTTAATTAGGATCATTTTGCTATTTATCATAGTGTTTCAGCAAGTATTTTTCATGAAAATATATTTTCTTCTCCTCTTTTTCTTCTTCAGAAATTAAAACACAGAGCACGAGGTTGTTCACCTGACATCAGACAAATAGACCTTGACGTGAACCGCACATTTAGGAACCATATTATGTTTAGAGACAGATACGGCGTTAAGTAAGTAAAGTTTAATATTATAAAATGTGAATAATGCATGTACAAATGGTCTTTATTGGAGTCTTTAAGATGAACTGTACTTTTAGGATGTCTTGTTTATACTATAATTTTTATTTTGATCCTAAAGGTTTTTGTAGATCATTTAATTCCATGTTGAGTGAAACTGGGGTCTGACTTAATTTACCATTTTAAAACATTGGCATAGTACATGTTGTAAAATTGGTACGGAATTATTTTATGATTGTAAAATTCTTAAAAATATTTTGTAGGTACTAGGGAGGCTGAGGCAGGAGGACTGCAAGTTTGAGGTCATTTATAGATGTGAGAGCATGTATTTATTTGAAAACTGTTGGTAATAAGTTTATCTCTCAAACTGTGACCTCATGAATAAATGGAACCTGAAAGAAGAAAATGAATTAAATGAGGAGTTAATGTATGGAGTACAACAGAGCATTTGTCCTTACCGCAGTGGCCATCACTGTGTCCGTGTAGTAATGAAAAGACACGATTTTGCCGACCTATGAGTCATTTAGAATCCAATCAGCAACGCAAAAACTGTAGACTACAGTGTTAAGATCTGCTTGACCAGGAAGGGCAGGCTGGAAAGTTCAGTCTGTGTGTGCCTTGGATAATTTTCCTGACTCAAATTTAATAAACAACAGATTTAATCACATCTGTAAAACTCTTGAGCGCAGCACCTAGGTCAGTACTTAAATAATAAGGGAATTGCAGCCTAACTGGTATAGTTGACCATTGCAGCTTGTCCTTGTGAACTTGGTGCTCACACATATCCCTTTAAACCATTCTGATTCCATGTGAGGCTATAACAAAATCATACATCTGTCTAGTCTGATGCAGCTATTTTGTTCACAGCTGTCCACAAGTGCATTTCAAGTCCGGTGCTGGTAGTCATGCTTAAATAGTATATAGTATAATAGTGTAACTGTAGTATAGAGTTACCTATTAGTACTTCTAATATAAGATAGTGAGAGAAAGAAAATACTAATATATAGGCATTCACACCAAATATACGGGAAAAGTACAGTTATTCCTGTGACTGGCCATGTGTCATGGTGTTTATAAATACATTTTTCCATTGTCCATCCCTCATCAAGTACCTCAGGTGTGTTATAGGACTTAGGGCTTCAATCCTGAAAAACTGAACCATTATCAGTCTCTAAATAATGTTGCTATAGTTTTCCATAGTTTTCTTTACACATATACTCTTTGTATGTACTTAGTACATACATGCTAAGAAATTCCCCAAATAGTCTCCTTTATTCCAGGTGTGATTTCTTTGTGTCCTTTAGGTAGTACCATCAACCTCTCACATAGGGATCAAGCCATCCTGACTAATGTAGTCACCTCTTTTGCCTGTTGAACCCAAAAATGACATAAGAAACCCAAAGAGTTGTGTGGTCGTTTCACTTCCAAGTTGATGGAGTCACTGTTGTGTCTCCCTCTAGTCTCATTCCTCTTTTCTGTCTTGTTCTGCTTTGGGAGTTTGAGGTAGGGTCTCACTAGATAGCCCAGGATGATGGCTTAGAACTTGTGATCCTCCTGCCTTAGCCCCTGGGTGCTGGTATTACAGATGTTCACCACCAGGCCAGTTCTGTTAGAAGTAAGATTAAGTCAGCAAAGATTGAGGTGGCACAAACTACCTTCACTGTGATGGGTAATCTCGTTTTAGGATGGGACTGTTCTACTTCCTGGGGGATGTCTTCCCGGACTGCCATTTCCTGTACTTAGCTACTGCTCTAAGAGTCTTCAAAAGGCCGTCCATATGTTATTTCACTAGAGGCTTCAGAGTAAGATCAGCGAAGCCTTGGTACTTCCCATATGAACTTTTTCTATCTGAATGTATGATAATGTCTCAAATTTAAACTATTATATTATATTGAGAATTCTGGTTCAATTTGAGCTTGGTATGCTTTTTTTTTTAAAGCTACAATAGTAATTTTATTTGAATTCTTTTTGGTTTTAGTCAGCCTGTTTTTTTTTAAGTTTGTAATTTTAAAAATTAAATTCTTTAAAAACTAAATTATGTTTAATATAAATTTTCAATTCTCTAGGCAACAATCCTTATTCCATGTTCTTGCTGCATATTCTATCTATAATACGGTAAGTTGGGGCCTGCTTGCCTAGTTCTTTGAATTGTATTCTGAAGAACCAAAGATTCTTGTTGGTACTCTACATAACATGGCTCTTGTAGGCCATTTCTTCATGTCAGATGGTCTCCATAGTCCCATGAGCTCTGGTGTTTTTATAGCTCCCATGTTAACCCAAGATCTGATTTGGAAGTAGGAAAACCTAGATATGACTACAGGATGCCTGTGAGCTTCACTTTCCCTCCCTCTAGATTGTTTTTGTTTTGTTATATTTTTGTGGTCTTTGGTTTTCTTTTTTAAGCATTTAAGATTAGGCATGGCAGGGTAGGAGAGGGAGCAGTGGCCTGCTGCCTCTTCCTCACTCCTGGCAGGTACTGTTGTGATACCCTAACTTCTCACCTGTGGGAGGTCTGTGAGGAGTAGACTAAAACTAAATCTTGTGTCTGCAGAAACACAGAGGGGACAAGACAGAAAACTGAGATTTTTGGGAACAGTTTGCCAGCTTCTGAGAACCATATATTAAATAAAATTAATATTCACATTGTTAGAGACTGTATTGCCATATTACATGTAAAAGTTTTTTTTAAATGTATCTTGTTCCCCACACCTGTTTACTCTTGAGCACAGTTGAAATCTTGTATAGCATGTGTCCCGATGCTGTAGATATTACAACAGTTATCTCTAGAATTGCCCAGGCATTTCCTGGTATTTTACAGATTAACCTTTCTCATGTATGTGTTCATGGAATTTGATTTTAAAGCCCCCAGTCTGTGTTTTCATTGCTCCTTAGGAAGTCGGGTACTGTCAAGGGATGAGCCAGATAACAGCCCTACTCCTCATGTACATGAACGAGGAAGACGCCTTCTGGGCCCTGGTCAAACTCTTCTCGGGCCCCAGACATGCTATGCATGGTAAGGAAACCTCATGTATAAGGGTAAACAAGCAGGGGGAAAGAAAACGGAAGGAAAACAAATGGTACCTAGTGAATTTAGGACAGCAAGTGTCAATCCCAGGCCTTCTTCCAGCCTTATGTTCATTCCATCTTAAGGAAAAGGCTAATAACAAAATTTGACAAATTTTCACAAAATGCATAACACTTTGGTTTGTTTTCAAATTAACAGATTGAGTTTAATGGCTTTTTTCTTACATTTGCCAAGAAAATACACTAAACTTTATTTCATTGTTCGCATTTTGCAACTTGTCTTAGGAGTGAAAGTAGTATTTGTTCCCAGAAAGCAGGATTATGTGTTGTTTTGTCCCTGGTGCCATCTATGCCATCTGATAGCAGCTTTAAGACAGTCGAATAGCTGAGGTCATCACTCAGTCTTAGAGCACCTGTCTTGCATGTGCAAGGCCCTGAAGCCAATGTACTAGTTATACAAGACAGTGTTAGGTGAACCACTTAGGTTCACTTGTGAGTATTTATGCTTATAAAATGGGTGACCCTAGCACAGAGAATGCTCATTTGAATATTTCAAGATTAGGATTCTCCATAGTCTTATTACATAGTAAATCTGACAGGCTCTTTTTAGAGAAGGGTGGGCTTGTGCATGTGCTTTTGTCTTGCTCCCTATGTTCCTCACTGGTTATTTAACAGATATCTGCGTGATAACTGATTCTGGGTACTTTGAGCACCTTAAATGGACTCCAGAAGCGAGACATACTGTTGTATCAAGCTACCATCTAATAACCTGTTTGATTTAAAAAGACACCTTGACAGAAAGAACTCGTCATCATTGATCTTTCTCTGGGCTCCTTGTGTGATGGTGTTGCCAAGCCATCCTGGAATATCATGGAGCTTTTCCTACTTTGGTGATGGGTTAATTGTGTGATGGTGTTTTCCTCTACTTTTAGAAAATGGTATTTTCTTTTAAACCTCTTCTGCTGACTTAGCTTCAGCTGTCACCATCTAATCTTTAAACAGTCTTAATTTTACAGCCCTATTATTTGTTCTTACAGTTTAGTTTAGGCCATTTTTATGGGTAACTTTATACTTGAGGGATTATTTGTCTCTAGATCTGGGCAGTTTTGTGAATGATGGTTACCTTTGATCTTTATATTTTTTATGTGAAAATTGTAAGTATATGGGATCAACCCAGAACTGGGCAGAGACCAATTTAAAATACTGAGGCCAGGATGTCACTGAAAAGTGACTAAATGTTAGACAATCATAGCATGTGTAAGCTGGTTCTTACTGAAGTGCATTGGCTTTTTTAAAAAAAAACAAGTCAGATTTTCTTGAAATTTTCCTATCTCCCATTCCTCTCTAATTGACCATGAAAGTGGTTCCAATGGAAAGATAAAGATTTTTAAATAAAATCATTTTACTGTTTAAAAAAAACTATTTCTGAGGGACAAAATCTTTGTAAATTTTTAGACACATCTTCAAAACTGAACCTAAGTTGTAAGTGCAGTGTTTCGTTGCTCTTTTTTTGGTTCTTGAAGCACACTGGGTCCCTATTACTCTGGCTTTACTTCCAATGGAAATCACAAATGTGAATTTTGTGTAGTTTTATTAACCAGTATCCGGTGACATTTACAAAACTGTATGTGCATTTTCTTAAGGGGTTGTGTTAGAAAATGTACTAATTCAGTGTATTAGGATCTCTCATTATACTTGCTATTAAGTTTAGAAAACCATTGCTTTTTAAATTACTTGTTATGTGGAGAGTCTAATGCACTCTCAGATAAACAAATATGTGAGACTATATGCTAAACTAAAATAGGTTTCATTAAATCTGAAAGAAAGCTTAATATTTAGAAACTATTGTCAATAATGAATATCTAAGGAGAATCTGTCCATCATACCTTTTCCTGGGTTCTTAGGAAACCAAAAGATGTCGTTTAAATCTCCCAGATGTGCTTAGAAACTAGGTTTGAAAATACTAATTGCAGAAATAAAGTCTATTGAGTATATGTTCTTAAAATGATTGAATAAATACCTGAAAAGGAACTTCTGAATAAAAATAGTTATAAATTCAGTGAACTAAATATGCAAGTTAGTATTAATTTACCATTTACAGTCAATTACTTATTAGAAATCCTACAGATTACAATGTAGGTAATTATGTATAGGTTTTGGTATAACCTTAAGTGTCTGCATGTTTTAGCTGATGTTAAATATAGCTTATGAAAAGAATTTAAAAGTGATTTTAATGTAAGAAATGTAGAAATACAGTAGTGAAATTGTTAGTGTATTTTTGGCAAATAGTAAGATGTGAAAGGGTAGCAGTAGAGCAGAGTGGTTGTCAGGACTGAAGAGCTTAAAGTCACAGCCAGCAGAAAGGAGGCTGTTTGATAAATAAATTCCGTTTCCATTATCTTTTGGTGTTAAACTTTTCCTCCTAATTTAGAAATATGTTTTCCTTTTTATCAGTTCTACAAAGTAAAGGCGGTAGTTAGCAAGCAAGTACTAGCTAAAAGTTTTACTCTCCAAAGCTCACATGAAATTATTTCCATGATGAGGAAGAAAACACCCTGGTAACGAAGGATGTTGGTTTTGTTTTACAAGTTCAAATACAATATGTTATATTTTTAAGTTGGGGTTTTGTTGGTATTGTCTCTGAAGTTCTGATTTTATGTTTGTGTTCTAGGCTTTTTTGTCCAAGGTTTTCCTAAACTATTGAGATTTCAAGAACATCATGAAAAAATTCTGAATAAATTTCTGTCCAAACTTAAGCAACATTTGGTAGGTAGATGTGTCACTGACTTATAGCCTCCTACACTGAGAGTGAAGCTGCAGTAATTAATTAAATTCAGCAGGGGTTCCCTGTTTCTGGTTACCTCACTGTGGAATCATAATCCTCGGTTGTTTAAAGAACATCGGATTTGTAAAATTTAGTATTAATAGACTACCACAGTCCTAATTCATAGGTTCAGATTACTTCTATGAAGCTGATAAATACTACTAACAAAAGCTTTAAAATGTGTGATTTCTCCATTATGTTTTAGGTTTTAAATTGTACAAAAAGCATTATAAGAAGCATAAAAACTGCTTCCTTGTGAACACATGCATGCTTTACTATAAAATATAATGGTGCAATGAAGCAGTTCACTGCTAAATGTATTAATGATTGTGTTATAGTCCCATCATGGTGACATATTCCTGTGATAATTCTTATTAGTTAAATTTGGGGATTAAAAACAGGAATAGAAAAACAAAGTATGAAACTATGAGATGGTTATGTGCTCACCTTTGACAGCCTCTTACTATTGCTATTTTGTTTGTTACAACTCAGAAATTATGAGATCTTTGTTTTTTAGGATTCTCAAGAAATCTACACAAGTTTTTATACAATGAAATGGTTTTTTCAGTGTTTTCTTGATCGAGTAAGTACTTTTTATAAACCTCTTTATGAAAGTGCACAACCAAGGTAAGGGAAGCACTAACAGTACCTTGCTCTGCTTTGTTCTTTGCTGCAGACTCCTTTTACGCTGAACCTCAGGATATGGGACATCTACATCTTTGAAGGAGAGCGAATTCTTACTGCTATGTCTTACACAATCTTGAAGTTACACAGAAGTAAGGAAACGTTTGGCTGCAAAGACTTTACAAAAGTCAAGGCTTATTTTAACTCCTGCTAGCTTGGGCTCCCTCTACCTCATTTTTTTTTTTTTTTTAATTTTTCTTGACGATCATCAGGGAATTCCTGATTCTCGGGACTAGATACACATTACATCAGAAGGTCTTGGATTCTTTCTCTGTCTCAGTTTCATTTTCACACTTGAATAGTAGGATGCCGTTTTCGGTGTCACTAATAATATTCTTCTTGTATTGGTTTCCACTGGGACCCTTGCTCTTCTAGTTGGTCTAAGTCTCAGGTTTGTAATAAGGCAGAGAGAGCAAAGAAACAAGGCCTCCTAGGTGAGTGGGCCCAGAAAAAATATATCTGTTACTTTCTCTAAGAGACTGTTACTTTCTCTAAGAGAAAGTACATCCAGTTTCGAGCCCTGGATGAGACTTGACTGTCATGGCCTCTAGGGCAGCCTGCCTGCCTGCCTGCCTTCCTTCCTTCCTTCCTTCCTTCCTTCCTTCCTTCCTTCCTCCCTCCCTCCCTCCCTCCCTCCCTCCCTCCCTTCCTTCCTTTCTTTCTTATTAGTTAATTTTCCCAGTTTCCCCTCCCTTCTCTCCTTCCGCTCCCCCACTTTCCCAACTCCATCTTCCATCTGATCTTCAGAGAGGTTAAGGCCTCCCCTGGGAAGTCTCCTAAGACTGGCCCATGGCTTGTGCCCCCAACATCCCGTACCCCCCGTGCCTAGGCTGAGCAAGGTATCTATCTCTACATAGAGAATGGGCTCCACAAAATCAGTTCATGCATTAGAGTTAGATCCTGATCCCACTGGCAGTGGCCCCTTATACTGCCCAAGCCACACCATTGTCATCTGTATTCAGGGGACCAGCGATGTTTTCGGAAAAATGAAAGGGGCTCTGTAGATATGATGTGTTGGACCTTAAAGGTCAGGAAATGAGATGTTTTACATTTCAACTTTGAGCCATATGACTCCTCTTGTAGCTCTGTAGAAATGTGGGTCATGGGCAGCCTAGAATCATGTTATCTACATGCACATTTGTGTGTGCCCCACTCTGGTACATCATTCTTGAATGATTTGTTTGGCATTCTGACTAAGTTATAAACCAGCTGAGAGCATGGGGACAAGTGTATGGGTTGGGTCCCTGCTGTTCCCGGCCATCTTCAGTGCTTTCATTGAGTTTTCTTGGCCGCTGACTTGAACACACAGAACACATCAGTGCCGCATTAACCACACTTCACCTGCGGTGGGACCTCGGTATCTGTGCTTTTCCAGGGCAAAGCTGTCAGGAATGCTGTGGTGATGGTCCAGCACACAGGCTAACACCAAAACAAAGCTTTGACGACACACTTCCTTCCCAGAGTCGGGTTGTATCATTGCTGGGCGAAAGCCCTTTCCCTTCACCTCCACTCCTTCTCCTTCTTCCTTTATGTCACTGCTCTTGTTATAGGTTATAAATAGATCAAAATATACTCAAAAAGTATATCTTTAACAGTAGTCTAATTGTCTCTAAACAGTGAAAATTAGAAGTGTAATGCTATCTGTCTTTATAGCTCTCATCTCCCTCTAAGTTATTTCACTTAGTATGACTTTAGCCTTTGTAAATAAACTGAGCATAGCAATTACTTCCCATGCCAGTATATCATTAGACTGCACAGCTGTGAAAAATCCTGCCTGCTGCTCTTTCTTTTCTTGTTTAGGAAGCAAAGCTCTTCCATCTTCAGTGAGTTTCCTGTGCCACCATATGAAGAAATAAATGTTGAGGAATAGGGCACACCGGGAGATGTTGCTTTTGGGCTACAAAGTTTTACTAGATGGAAGGATACAGTTTGGGAATGTACTATTTGGATTAGTATGCACCCTTAGTAGTTATGTGTAACAGACTGAAAGTTACCAAGAGAGTAGACTTTAAACGATTGCCTCACAAGAGTAAGTGTACTTGGTGGTGGATCTAAGAGTCATAGAGGTGTAGTCATTCCACGGTGGTGAGCCTGTATTAAAACACTGTGTGTGCCAGAATGTCACTTACAATATGTCACTTGCTAGTTAAAAAAAAATAAATAAAAGCAAAACAAAAAGAAATCTCTCTGGGTATCTTAACAGCTGACCCTAGTCAGAGACCTATTCCTTTCTTGATTTCTTCATGATTGCTTTAAAACTAGTATTACTGGAGATTGATTACACAGCGATTTTAAATGGAAAAACAAAAAACAAAAACAATGTAAATGCACATGATTGGACTAAATGAGCAATACTACATGCTGCTCAGTTAACATCACTGCTACTAATAGTTGAGAGAGAGCATTTGCATGCTTTTGAGTAAGGCGAGGCAGGTGAACTTAGACAGTCTAACTTGTGTTGTGAGTTGAGCCCATACATGTAAATGAACATAGCACACCTGTCTGTAAGGTATGGGTAGTGATGTCTTACTGGGTGTCTGTTTCTGATTTCCAGCTGTAGTGTGATTTTTTTTTATTTTTTATTTTTGCTAATAAAGCTAATTTCCTCAGTCGAAATAATACAAATAAGGTTAGTAATCTTTTTTTTTTGAGGGAATTTGCCAGTCTGAGTTATGTTCCAGCCAATAAATGAGATAAATAAATGCCTATTTACTCATAGGAGCTCTTGTTGTAGTTTAGTGTTAATTCCCAGACATGGTCACTCATAAACCAGTGAGAAAATATTTGGTCTTGTACATCTTTCTGTCTTTTCTCCTAATAAGATCAGCCTGCTTTCTCTAATGTCAAACACTATCCTGCTGAGTTTTAGTGATGTTCACAGTGCCAACTATAAGTTGTGTATATATCTTTTTAATACCCTATTTTAAAACTCACTACACTCAAATAGAGTATATCTTCTTCTCAACCTAATAGAACTGTTGATTGGCATTTGCATTTCTTTCATCCTTTCCTAGAACATCTAATGAGATTGTCTATGGAAGAACTTGTAGAATTTCTTCAGGAGACGCTCGCCAAGGACTTTTTCTTCGAGGATGATTTTGTAATCGAGCAACTTCAGGTTTCTATGTCTGAACTAAAGCGGGCAAAATTAGATCTCCCAGAACCTGGTAAGAAATGCCCTGGCATCCTACATTAAATTCTAGCATAAGAGGCCATGACACAGTTAACACAAACTTTTATTGTTAAGATGTAAGCATTACACTTGGTGATAACATAATATCAATTAGTGTCTTACCAGCTGCTAGTGGCTTTTCTTTCTTTACAAAAAAATTGAACATTTCATACATTTATACAACGTATTTTGGTCATATTCATCCTCCTTTGCCTCCTTCTAGTTCCCTCAAGTGCCCCCATTCTTACTTCCTTTCCAACTTCATGTCTTTTTAAAATGTCATTAATTATCTCCTTGCAGGTGTGTAGGGTCATCCTTTGGGGGTGGGGTGCAACCTATCAGCAGCCATATCCCCAAAGGAGAGTGACTATTCTTCTCAGTAGCCATCAGCCCCCAGTATCTCCTCTGACAAGTGCATCTACATTGGAATTTTGATTACAAAAGTTATCTTCTCTGACCAAAGTTAAGAACTGCACAGGTCTGTAGTATAAACATAAATATTTAAAAGGCGATTAGACAACATGGTCATTTACCCAATAGTAACAACAACAACAACAACAATAATAATAATAATAAGGTTTGCCCTTAAGACCTATAACCTTGGTAGTCATGGGCCTTTGACCAAATTTATAGACCCAGACATGAAATCCCTCCTGTGGAGCATGCCTCATATCCAATCAGAAAGTGATTGGTTACTCCTGTAACTGTCAGGATATTATTTCAGCAGTGAGCACATTTTGCCAGGCGGGCTAGTATTGTAGCGTGCAGGGTCTATTACCTTCTGGTACTTATAAGCTATCTAAAAGTGAGATCATTTTCCTATTAATCAAGGTTGATTTCTCTGTGTTCTGTGACGCAACAATATGGTTTTACCTTCTAGTTATGGTGATCAACCAAGAGGAATGTTAATAGCCTGTGTTGCTGTGGGTGGTTCTAGTGACCACCCAGTAACTCATAGAGAGGGATTTCGTACTTGTCACTGATAACCATGTCTTATGGCTTTTCTTATTTTAGGTATGCTGTTTGAAGTTATTGTTTGCCATTTTCATTTTCCACTGTTATAGTAGGTAGTGTGGTAAGGGGCTAGGAAAGTAGAAATTATGGATGACAGAAGAAAAGTAGATTCAGTTATTCATGTTAACTGGGTTTGGCATTTCCTCATCATGTGCCCTGTGTGATGCTCCTGTAAGAAAAGAAACAGACTCACATCCAGGAAGAGTTGTTTCCCTCAGAAGACCAGCTGCTATGCATTGACTGTTGGAGGGCTTTAACCAGCACTCGAGTCCTGGAGTCATTAGAATTGACAAGACAACACCTCCTCACAGTGGTAATTGAGTTGAGCATAGGCCATGGGAAACTGTGGCCTTTGCTAAGTGAGGTCAACCCTCCCTGTTCAGTATAATGATGCCTATTTTCCACTAATTTTTCCCTGTAGCAGAAAATGCACTTAGAACAGCAATTACTATACTGTCCCTATCTAACACTTGTTTTAAATTGTCTTGCCTATATTAAAAAAGAGTTTAAGGCACTTTAAATTAAAGATACATGTAAAGAAAAAAAAGCATATACACTGGAGAATTATTTATTTAATATCCTTAGAAATACATGGTGAGGTAAAGTTTGAAACAGATCATGATGCCAACTAACTGTTTAGTACCTATTTAATAACTAATGTTTATTCAGAATGTTACTATGTCACATATGTGGCATTTCTCATTTACCCCTATAAAAATAACTGTAGAATTGTGCTCCTAATTTTATAGGAGTAGCAATTTGTAGAATATTTTCAGTAGGAAAATGAGGGGAGTCTGGCTGGGAGATAAAAGGAAAGGGGTGGGTAACTAGAACCAGAGACACTGTAACAATGTTTATTTTCAGAGTGTTTCTGCCCCCATGACTTGACATTGTTTTCCTCTCTAAGTTGTGGATTACGTTTGGAACTGATGGGACAAGACATGAAATTGTATCAAGATCCTTCCAAGTCATACCCATCCTTCAAACTTTTTATGTGTGTGGGATGTTTCCTGAATATATATCTGTGGGTCATTTGTGTGCCTTGTGTTCAGAGGGGCCAGGAGGGCATTGGCTCCTCTGGAACTGGACTGTTACAAACTGTCAAGTGAGTGCTAGTAATCAGACATTGGTCCTGCCAGAGCAGCCAGTATTTTCAGCTGTTGAGCCATCTTTCCATTCCCATAGCCACCCTTTTAAAAGCATAATGACTGACACTCCCTTTGGCTCCTTACGTAGTACACAAAATTGTATGCTTGCCAAGAGTATATAAAGCAAGATCCTCACAAGAGCATGCTGTTGTGAAATTTTTAATATATTTTAGTGTTGGGGTAGAGGATCCCATTCTTGTTTTGGTTTACATTCCTTGAGTTGTAAGTCTAGTATCCTCCTTACAGATTTATTTCATCATCTGTGAGCTTCTCTACCCTGTGTGCGTTGTCTATAGGTACACTCATACAGCATCCCTGTTTGCCCTCTGTGCATTGTACACAGCCCCTGGCACTTAGGAAGTCACTGGCAGACTGTGTGTTACAAATTCTTTACATGTATTTTTTTCTTATGGTTTATTTGTATTAATAAAGATAATTTATATGAAGGTCTTCCCTTGTTCCAATATTTCTCAAATTTTTTGCAATTTTTTTAAAAATTGCTTAAATCTTTTTAGTGAGTATCAATTTGTCTGATTAAGTCTAAGAATTACTTTGGTTTATTGGAAAATACCCCAATTCTCTTATTTTTCAAACAGCCACAGGGATCAACATCACTTAATATCTTGGTGTTTTGTTTCTGTCTATTGGTCTCTACTTTTACAGTTGCAAGTATTTGTAATATCACGTAGGATCAATTTTATATCATTGTTATCTTATTGAATTATCAAAAGAGAATCACCTAATGTTATTAGATTTGCACTTAAAGATTGATGGGTTTTGGAAGAGAAAAATCCTGTTTTAAAAATTAGATTCTGCTAAGGAAAAACTTTTTACCTTTAGTTGTACTACTCTACTGAACTTCGTTAGTTGTACCTTTTAAGGAACCCTGGTAGAGTTTGTTTCCTTTCTAAGACTGTTGCACACTTATAGTGTACATACTCTAGCCCCCACCCCATCTTGAGACTCTTTCTCCAAAAGACATCTGGCCACCAGTGCCAAGATATGTTGCAGACTTGACAGCTCACTAAAGCTGTGGTTGTCATTAAGACATGAGAGGAAAACAGACAGAGGTCAGGCTATGTTCCCCATTCCCTTGGGAGCAATGCTAGCTTTTCAATTGCTGTTTTTTAAAAAATGTATATTTATGTATTTTATGTGATATGGTGGAATGGGGTACAATTCATAAAATAATTTTTGAAAGTTGTTCTCAATTTCTACCATTTAGGACCTGGGCTCAACCTCAGCCATGCAGTTTTACCCACTGAGCCAGCTCATTTCCATTGCTACTATAGGTTGGGTCTATTCTGTAGTTAGCAGCAATCCTCCTGCTTCAGCCCCTCTAATAGTGGAAAAGAACTACCATGCCCAGCTTGTTTTATTTTTAGTTCTGTTTCTGTAGTCACTGTGTTTGGCTCTTAGAAGTTTTCTAAGACTTTCGACATATGTTCAACAAATAATCCTTCCTTGTTCCTCTCTTTTTTGTTATTCAAACTAACTTTTCCAAGTTAAGAAAATATTCAGCTGTTTCTAAACTGACTATTGTTAATGTTTTTGTACATTATCTATATGTTTCATTTACTTTTGAGCAGTTTTGGAAACTTTGTGACTTTTTTCTTTTTTTCATATTTTGAAACTTTGATTTAATTTTTTTTATTCATTTTACGTACCAACCACAGTTTCCCCTCCCTCCCCTCTTTACAGACACCCCTATCCAGTCCTCAGAGGGAGTGGGAGTAAGGCCTCCCTGGGGGAAGGGTCAACAAAGTCTGGCATATCAAGTGGAGACAGTACCAAGTCCCTCCCCCATATCAAGGCTGAACAAGGCATTGCATCATAGGGAATGGGCTCCAGAAAGTGAGTTCATGGACCTAGGATAAGTCCTGGTCCCGCTGGCAGTCGTCCCCGCAACACATCTTTTCCAACATTTACTCAGGTAGGGAAATTTGTAGTGACCATCCTACCACAACATGCCCATTACACAGTTTATTGAATGTATTGAAGAATTTAAAAATGAAAGTAAAGATACCAAGATACATCACCTAAAAGCTGCAGTCACTGTGTCTGTGAAACCAGGGTATTCTTCTGGCTTAACCATGGCACCATAGCCACATCCACAAGAGTAACAGTGTGATTCCCCAGTCTATCCTCATGGCTATTCATGCTGAATATTTCCAGTTGTATTTGGATTGCCTTCTATGTTGTTTGATTGGTTGGTTGATTAAGGTTTACAGATTTGGGGGTTATTTATTTATTATTTTTTAGTATAAGGGCTTATCCTTTGGCTCAAGTAGGGCAAGAATTTACTGTATTCTTGAACAAGTCAGATAGAGACCACAAAAGAGTGGTTTTCAAATTCATTGCTTTTATATTTTTTGATAGACTTTCTTGTAACAAAGAGCTTTTGCTGTCTTATCAGCAGGGATGCTTAGAGTGTCTTTAAATCTAATTCTTACTGAAAAGATGGAATAAATGTTGAATTTTTTTCTCCTTCACCAGTTTTCTCCTTGAAAATGGCTTCTATTCTGAGGAAGCCATTCATAAGCATGCTCTTTGGAACTGTGTGTTGATCTGTTGTGAATGACATTTTGGGCAGAAGTTATAGCTTATTACCTATATACAAAAATCAAGAAATTTTCTTTTTTTAAAATAATTTATTTTAACTTTATTTTATGTGCATTGGTGTGAAGGTGTCAGATCCCAGGAAACTGGAGTTACAGACAGTTGTGAGCTGCCATGTAGGTGCTGGGAATTAAACCTGGGTCCTCTGGAAGAGCAGCCAGTGCCCTTAATCATTGAGTCATCTTTCCAGCCCCGAAATTTTTCTTAAATAACTTAATTTTCAGAAAATAGGAAGTGCTTCTAAAAAGCAAGCATTTTGTTGCCATTGACTGTGATACATGTGTTCCTCCAAGCCCCCCAGAAAAATGCTGGACTTTTGTTTAGCTTGTAAAAAATGAACATCTAGTTTGCACTTTCTCCTTTACGTGGTCTTTGTACTGGTGGTGACAGCTGGTGACTGGATCGGGGAAGAAAGCATGCACTTGTATGTGTCTAGAGCAGTTTGCAGTCATTTCATGCTGGGTTCCAGGTGTTCTTGCAGTCTTGTTCCAAACTCTTGTCACCATTCCATTGCTTGAGTGTGCACCCGGCTTCTCCTGAGCTTATCTTGGATGCACTGTCTAATGTTGTTTATTCTGATCGATTTACTTGAGCAGTCCATAACCATGGCAGGTTCTTTGAAGGACTTTCTAATCTCTACTTCTATCCCAGACCTTAGTCCTGGGAACCCATGGCTCCAATTTGTTTTGTCAGTACCTTGAGTGGGCATCTTTCCTGCCTGTCCCTCACACTGCAAACTGGGTCAGTTATCTCCACTCAACCTCTGAACTTCCTATTTTTCTGTATTTCATGATACGGTAAAATGGGCAACACTCATTAATCTTTAGTCATTTAAAATCTCCTATTCCGGGGGCTGGAGAGATGGCTCAGTGGTTAAGAGCATTGCCTGCTCTTCCAAAGGTCCTGAGGTCAATTCCCAGCAACCGCATGGTGGCTCACAACCATCTGTAAAGAGATCTGGTGCCCTCTTCTGGCCTTCAGGCATACACACAGACAGAATATTGTATACATAATAAATAAATATTAAAAAAAAAAAAGAAGTTCCTAAAATCTCTTATTCTGCCGGGCAGTGGTGGTGCATGCCTTTAATCCAGCACTTGGGAGGCAGAGGCAGGAGGATCTCTGTGAGTTAGAGACCAGCCTGGTCTACAAGAGCTAGTTCCAGGACAGGCTCCAAAACCACAGAGAAACCCTGTCTCGAAAAACAAAAAACAACAACAAAAAGAAATCTCCTATTCCATGCAACCCCCAGCTTCCTGGAACCCAATCAGCTACAGTACAGTTTATCAGTTAATGTGTTTCTAAGGCTTTGTAATGTCTTGTAAAGATTTCCCTCAGAGCAGTGTCTGTTAGTGTCTGTTAAAGCGGGCCGGGCCGCTGAGTCTGTATGGCTTCCTTCCCTCCTGGGGAAATGATGAGGAGTGTCTAGCCTCTTGTAGGGAAGGCCAGTACTTCCGGAGAAAACCCAGAGCCTTTAGTTGGCATAGAAGTCTTTCTAGCTGCTTGTTTTCCAGTTCATCTTTCCTTCCCTTCCAGTACTTTGGGTATCATCACAGTGAAGTGGGAGTCTCCTATGAATGTCTTTGCCCAGTGTTCACATTTGCATGACCAACTCAGCTTTTCCTAACAGCCTTTGGAGTGTGGTATTTATTTGCTTTTGTGGGCTTTTTGGTCTTCAAAGACAATTTTTCTGGATATGGTTTATTTAGGCTTTTTAAAATTAGCATTTTATTTATTAAAATCCGGATTATAAAATTTATGGGGTTTTTTTTTTTTTGGCTGTTGTTTCATTTAAAGAAGTTAGAATAACATTTTTATGTTATCTTGTAATTTGTTTGTTTGTTTCTTTTTCAAGATTAGGTTTCTCTGTGTGGCCCTGGCTCTCCTGGAGCTCACACAGTACAGAAAGCTGGCCTTGAACTCATAGAGGTCTGCTTGCCTCTGCCTCCTGAGTGCTGGGATAAGGCATGTGCCACCACCAGCCAGTTAAATCTGTAGTAATTTTAACATTTTTTTAAAAGGAATTTTAGTTAATGTTTGGTTCTATTTACAATTGACTACAAATATTTTAGATTTTGTGTGTATGTATGTGTGTGTGTATTTGTATGTGTGTGTGTGTGCGTTGTATCCAGTTTCCACTCAGCATATCAGCATATCTCTTTAGGAACAAATCTTGCATAATTGTAAAATAATTTATAATTGCTGGGCAGGAGCTCAGTGGTAGAAAACCTGCCCAGCACCCCAAGGCTCTTTGTTTACCCCCTAACACTACAAAACAGAACAAACTAATAAAATAACTTGGAACCCTATTCCTCTTCAAGACTGTGCTGGATCTTAAATTTCCTGAATGTACCAGTGTTCAATGTCTGCATTTAAAGTCAAAAGTTCAAATCAGTAGCTCATTTACATATGTTAAATTAATACAAAAAGGTCAACTACAGTTAAATCCTCTTATATATTTTTAAAATAAAAATAATGATAGATTCTTTAATAAAAATGCAGAATTGCTCAGGTGCTTGATTCTTTTCAACTTCTCTGTGCTTAAGTCTGAATGTTGAGGAGATGAAAGATGTTGATAAATCGGGGGGATTGGGGGACATAATTGCCACACAGTATTCTTGACCTCTTAGCAGTGACCCTAACTGAGCCTGCTCCTGCTTGTTTGCTATGTCTGGGTTAGTGCTCTTTTGATAGTTTTGCAGGCAGTCTGGCTGCATACCACCCTCTTCTCAGGGAAGCCCACTACTTCTCACCAGGTTTGCCTTTCTTTGTTGTCTACTTCTCGCCTCTCCTTCTTGAGGTCTTTCAACCTGTTAGGAATTTTTGTTATTTTATTTATTTCCTATTTGGCAGAACTGTGAACAATTTTCATTGTCATTATGCATCGTTATTACTAATCTGTAGCTTATAGATGGGGAAACGTGGGTTCAAGGTTAAATAACTATCCGATATCATCCAACTGCTAAATGATAGGCATTGATTGTTCAGAGTGAGTCCAGAGCAGTGCTGTTTACTATTCAAAAGTAGCTTCTCCTGCTGTGGGCAGAGCTTGCAGAGTATAGCCGGAAGTGCACTTTAACATCGGTTTGCCTTTGTATATATTCATCTTCAACATTTAGTTCTTGGAATTCACCTGCGCATTGTCTCTGAATACATCTGACCTAAGCTGTCAGTTTTCACACATGACGTAGGCATTATTATTTCCCACCTAAAGCCTTCTCAGCCTGCCTGCAGGATCCCAAAACCCTGAAATTTGATCACCTGTGTTTACCAAATGCTTATACCTGCACCTGTCTTCTTTCTTTTGGTGCTTGAACACTCATGTTAGTGTGTGTCCCTTGGATACAGTGGCCAATCTCAGCATCGTTAGTGCTGATAGCATGCCTGGCATGAAGCAGACAGCCTTTTGACGTTCCAGTCCTTTTTAACATAGTAATCTGTACACCAAAGATTAGCACAAAACAGGTTGGGGATGGGGGTTCTGTATGGTGTTTGTACATGCCATGTACATGTCAGTTTCACTGTATGCTGGAACTGTGTTGTTGCAGTTTAGAAGTAGAAGGGAGCACCAGGAAGCACTCAGGAGCACTCTAATTAATCTTTTACGGGGTCCTCTGAGGCAGTTCACCTCCACTCTGTAGTAAAATGTGGTGTCCACTGGGTGGTGACAGAGACCTGAGTAAGACCAAAAATGGACAGGCCCGAGGAGACAGAAAAGGGACCCTTTTATCTTTTTAGGGAAGTTAGAGTAGACCACTGTTGTCATTTTGGAGCTTGTAAAGACAAAAAAAAATGCTAAACAAACAAAGAAAAACCAAAAAGGAAATATACATTTGGTTTTGTCCTAAATCGTATTAAGTTACATTTTCTTGTGAGTGGGGAGAGAAGATTGTTAGCACTTATGCTACTGAACGTGGTGAAGTGCCATTAATATGGCCTCCCCCAGAGTTCTGACAGCACATGGCCAGAGCTCACCTTTGTGTTGTCAGGAAAGAGGAGAAAGTAAATTCCTGCCATGAAGCCGAGCAGGAACACCAGTAGAGGGAGCAAAACCATTGCCCTGCTGAGAAGAGTCCCAGATTAAAAGCATGGGCAACAAATACTGACTGTAAAAATGCCCTACTCAATGCATCTGTTTCTACATAGTTGTGCTTGAGTCTTCTCATCACTGTTGCTTGGGAGTAATGAGGATGTAAAACACCAGATAACCAAAGACTGTGTGTGTGTGTGTGTGTGTGTTAAGGTAGCTACTTGCAGATTTGCTTCAGTCTACTTTTTGTGATAGAGAATACTTTTAGCACATAAAAACATAACTGATAGTGACCCTTGTTGCTTTTATAGGTCCCACGCAGTATTTCCTTGACCCAGTAAAAGTTGAATACTTAATCTGCACCAAAAAAAATCATTTTTGTGTAGAAATCATGTATGTTGTTTCTCTTAATTTCATTAGTTACAGAGGTCAGATTGCTTTACAAAGAGACTGGTTTGGTTCGACTGTTGGAACTGAGAGGTCTTTGAGACATGGTTTAGAACCTGCTTCTGTGAGGGGAGCCCCTCTCATAGGTTCCCTGGGGCCACCTCCATCTCTCCATGCAGCTCTGGTTTCCCCCTCTCCGGTCCATTCCACTGTATCACATTCATTCCTTTCCCTTGCCTTGTTCTGTTCTTTCCTGGACCCTGTTCTGGTCCCTCTCTCTGATCTTCTTTCCACACTTTATTTCCCATCCTCACAGGTACGTTTGCCCAGACCATCCCTGAGTAGTAAAGAACATGCACACATTGGTTATAGTGGCACTGCTGAGACTCATGGAGTAGTGTGATTGTAATGTAACCAGTCAGTCAGCAAGTGTTTGTGGGAAATGTATTATGACACCACTGTCACAGACTGTAGTTGTCTGAACCAGAATGGCCCCCATAGGCTCTTATATTTGAATGTCTGGTCCCCAGTTAATGGAACTGTTTGGTAAGGATTAGGAGCTGTGGCTTTGTTGGAGGAAATCTATGATTTGGAGTTGACTTTGAGGTTTCAAAAGGCCATGCCAGACCCAGTCACCGTCTCTCTGTCTGCCTGCTGCCTGTGGATCAGAAGGTAAAGCTCTCAGCTACTGCTCCAGTGCCATGCCTGTCTGCTTTACTCATGATGGTCATGGACTAACCCTCTAAAACTGTAATCAAGCCCCCAGCTAATGCTCTCCTTAAGAGTTGCCTTGGCCATGTGTCTCTTTACAGCAATAGAACAGTACTAAGACACAGCTGTGCTGTAAGTATCCATTAGCCTGTTCCCCATGCACAGCAGAAAGTACAAGTGAGCGGACACTGTTTAGAACTAAGCACCCGAAGCAGTGCCTTTCTGGCCCTGACACCTGTGAGGCCCCTCCCTCTCTTAAGAAGCACTCTGGGCCTAGCTTGCTTCACTGCTTTTAACATTTAGAGGAATTGATTTTTAAGCACTTACATCTTAGGAGGCACTTTTATATTCCTGTCTACTGCCTGTTCATTGAAAAGTTTTATGGGAACAAAGAGGCCATTTTCTATAAATGTGTTTGTGCATTTACTATATTGACCATTGGCTTTTACACACAGGTACCTAATGAGGGCTTGTCACCTGAGGGTTAACTAGATACTGTATAATCTTGTGTGTGGCTTTCCTCCCCAAACTCTACTTTCTTAACTCTGAGCTGTGTTTGTTGTAATCAGAGTTTCTGGCTTGTCACATGGGCGTGTGCCATTGCTCTGATTCACAGTCTTCTAATGAGCTAGGTACTCTGAAGGTGACAGGAGAAGCTGCTGGGTGGTGAAAATGTGCTATGAGTGGGTGTGAGAAGCTTTTCTTGAATATTTTAGAACACAAACATTGTGCCCCAGTGTTCATTTTGATCACTTAGCCATTCAGTGAATTTCCTTTAATTCTTAAAATTATTATCTTTAGGTTTTATGTGTATGGTTTTGCTTGCATGTATGTCTCTGTGCACCACATACATGCAGTGCCCACAGAGACCAGAAGAGGGCACTGGATTCCTTAGAACTGCAGTAGCAAAGTTTATAAGCTGTCATGTGGTTTCTGGGAATTGAGCCTGGGTCTTCCAGAAGAAGAACCCTGTCGAGCCATCTCTCCAGCTTGCTGTCAATTCTTACACAGTCTGTAGATGTGTGTGTTAGGCTGAGAGATGGCTCAGCTGTTGAAGGCTATACTCACACCAAATGTCAGATGCATACAGTGTTAGTTGGTTTTCCTTAGACATATTTCTGTACTGAAAATGAGAGGTGAAAAATGTGTCTTGTTCTTTACACTGAAAATAAACTTTCCTGTACCTGCACGAGTTCCTACCTCTGCCTGTCTCTTACTTGCTAGTTTAAAATTCCTTCTCCTGAGGAATACAGACCTTTTGCCTACGACTCCATACTTTGCTTGTACATCCTATCTTTATTTATTCAAAGGCTTTCAGAATAAACACCAATGGCTGTTGCTGAATAAAGGTGGATGTCCGTGCCTAAATGTGGAGGATGTGTGTTTTCTCATGCATGTTCTCATCTTCATCGAGTTTCTTCCCCACCAGCTTCCTTCACTTCGGGTTTTTTTCAAGTTCTTCTTTGGGTCTTCCTTACACACTCTACCTGTCTACCTTTCTTATGTTTCCTACAGTAGAACCTCAGCCAGTGATTCTGTGTTGAGTGAGAAGAGCCGAGAAGCACAGGACAGTTACATTTGTCTGGTGTGTGGGCATTGTCCCATTTTGGTTTTGCTTCCATGGTTTTGGAGGAAAAAAACTAGATGAAATGGATGGAGTGAAGGTTCTTGAACTTTGCGTTTGACAAGGTCAACCATGACTGTAAAATTATAAAGTATGGAGATGAGGAAACATCAATTTTTCAATTTTTTGAAAGTAATAAAGCCAGATGTCTTAAATCCCAGACCCGCAAACATAGTATATATGTGAGGGAAGAAGCGCTGAATGGACCATCTGGAATAGATGTTTGAGCATGAAGAAAGCATAGTACATGATTGCTAGCTCCATTGAGAACGCCTTGTCTATTAGGCTAGTCTTGTTTTTACTGAAGTTTGTTCATTTAGTGAGTCAGAAAATCACTGTTAACGTAATGTATAGAGTAAAGCATTTGGCAGGGTCTTTAAGACATTTAGGATTACGCTGAAAATGCGGCCTGCAAGTCTTACCCCAAACTGTGTGTCATTATCATCTGGACTATTGAAAACCACTGTGGAAGCACCACATGTTCATAGCAGAGGTTTATGGCAACTAAGACAACATAACAAGCCTCTGTTGGAGAGCACTTCTATTTTGTTAACCAGCACTAACTAGCTCCTCAGATGCAGGCTTAGAACTGTATAGAATTTGTAATAAATGGGTTATCTTCTGTATGCTGTTGGTAACTCACTTCACTTCTGGTTCATGCTAAAAATATTAACATAACAGTAGACATAAAAACTTACATTATGTACCTTGTTTCATTGTTATTTATTTCATAATTTTAGAAATCCTCCAGTTAAGCATGTAGGTATTTTTTTTTCTAACACATTGCAGTTGTGAGCATTCATATAACAATTGGTCCCACAGTTTCCTTGCTTTTAAGCGGCTATGTGCATATCAGGGTCCCATTCAGTCTGCACCTGTGAGCTGGGTTTTGATGCTTGGCTGGTGCATCATCTGATAGGATAGTAACTAGCCTTTAACTGTCCTGCTCTTCTTGAATTGCCAGAGTTGGGACTAGAGGAAAGTTGTAAGCTGGGGTTTTGTGTTGCAGGTCTTTGTATCATCTTGATAATCAGTGCGTGTTCTACTCATTGTCCCTGGCAGAGAAGATGACAGTCACATATTTTTCTGGGACTAACTGATTAACTGTTGTAGAACTGATTTAAAAATAAGGACATTTTGTTGGGGTGCTAGATAGGTCTTGTTTCATAACTTGTTGGTCTTTACCCTGAGGAGCTGAATACTCTGCTCTCAGCCAGCATTTAACCCACTTTCCATATTCATAAGCAAAAACTCTCAAATGCTAGCTTTTTCAAGTTTGTGTTACCACTTGAAATAATTTTGGTCATCAAAGAGACACATGGGAATGCTGTCTATGTCACAGTTGCTGAGTGGCGTGCTCTGCTGTCTTTGAAGCAGCGTATATCCTTCACTCTGCTGATGCCTCCTGGCTCACATCTTACCACGTGGGCTTCACGTTAACATGTCCAAAGCCACCTGCCTCACTGCTTCACTGCAGCAGAGTATGAGGGGAGAGTGAGAGGGAAGATGCTGGAGTCAGCTTTGGGTTTGAACTCTGGATCTGCTACCTGCTAGCTGTGAACACTTGAGCAAGTTCACCTGTGCCTCAGTTTTGTCACAGAATGAGATAATGAAATCGCAAATGTTCTATGCATAGTGTTTTGAATGATGGCTGACATCTGGTGATTACTTAATGATCGTAAGCCATTATGACTATCATTGTCGTCATTTATTATCACCCAATCTAAGTCTAAACCACCATTTAAAATAACTTCTGTGATGTACCTCAGATTATAGAACTGATCTGCTGAAAAGTCTCTAGAATTTTCCAGTTAACTCAGGACAAAACTCCAAGTCCTCTTCATAGTGCCCTGTGTGTTATGACTTAGTTTTCTGACCTCCTTCTGGGACTTCTCACCTTCTTGGGCCTTTGTTCAGAGAGAGGGTTGTGCTCTTTCTGGCACTCTTCCTTGCTCTGCACCATCCCACTTCCAAGTTTTAAATTGCTTTTACCACCTTAATTTTCCTGTTGTTTTGTTTTGCTTTCTTTGGATCAGATAGGATTGGATTGAGTTGGAATGCTGGTGACAGGATCCGGGGCCTTATACATGCTAAGCAAATGCTCTGCCACATCTACTTATTGTCTATGTCACGTAGGTTCCAAGGATCGAACTTGAGTTCTCTGGCTTGGCAGCCTTTACCCTCTGAGCCATTCTCTGGCCCTGCACAGTACTGATGCTGGCGATGTATTTAAAGGATGATGTTGCTCATTCTCCCCCTCTAAACAGAGCATTGTATTTCTCTTAAAGTATCCTAAACAAGTTGGGTCTATACCTGTTAATGTACCAATTAAAACTTCCTTTAAGAAACTTGCAGTGTGAGAATTCTAAGAGTAATAAACATGGTATCCCTTTCCCCACCCCCCCCCCTAAATACAACAGAAATAAGATTGTGGTGACTAGAGTCACACAAAAATATCACATCTCTATATTCACAGCAACGCACGCAGATCATAGTAAGTATCAGTTAAGTTGGACCATTAAGTGAATATTTGAAGAGAGCAAAGCCTTATTTTAAATGACAAAAAAACTTTCATAATAATGGGTAAAACATTTTGCAGTTTTTGCAAACGAAGTCCTTTCATGGTAATCTACATTAGTTTCATGGTAATCTGGTAATGTTATAATAGAGAATTTAAAAATATTTCTTGCTAACTAGCCATTTTATTGCACCTTCCTTCAATTCCTTACAATTCTATGTTAATTATTTATAATATAAAACTAAAATGGACTGGAGAGATGGTTCTGTGGTTAAGTACACTGGTTGCTTAAGAACTTTAATTCCCAGTGCTTACAACCATTTGAAACTCCACTTCTCAGGGTTCCAGGTACTTGGCACCCAAATGGTGTCCATACATATATTCAGACAACACTCAGAAATTTTTTTTAATTAAAGAAATTACCTAATGTAGTTTTCATTCTTTCCTAATTTCTTTTCCTGTCTTCACATTTTTAAGTAGAATGTTTTTAGGATGCTTGTCTCCAGTTGAAGAGTATGTTTCTTTAAAGAATAAGTTACACTGTGGGAAATACCCAAAATAATAAGAATATGGGGAGAACTTTGGGACCACAGTAAGTTATCAAGTGACTTGCAACTCTGACAGATCTGTTTGAAACTGAAAGCGAAAACTTTATTGATTTCAAAGGCATGGGTTAGAATGAAAATAACATAATGTTAAGACTCAACATTGTGTTAGGAATAAAGTGTGTGACAGTGTGTCTTAAGAAAATAGAAGAATCAGGTGTTAGGCGAAGTTAGCTGTGTTTAGTGCCATTTATGTAAACTTGCCACCTGTCAGTTACTGGCATTTTCTGTACACAAGACAGTCTGCAGTTGTTAATACTGTGTCTCTTAGACTAGATGCCCATCGTTCCTGTGTTTGTTTTACTTATGAATTTATCTTTCCTTTAGGTAAGGAGGAAGAATATCCAAAGAAACCCTTGGGACAGCTTCCACCCGACTCTAATTCTGCTTGTATTAGTCAGTTGAGCAATGGACAAAGAAGTGTTGGCAGGCCCAGCCCCCAGCTAAGCAGCCGAGGAGAAAGTGGATCACCTCACAAGAAGCATGAGCATTCCCCTGCCCACCACAGCAGAACCAGTACCCCAGAAAGAGTCCGGCCACCAAGACGGAAGTCAGTGGATGATGATAGTAAACACCTGAAGCCTTCGTCAGGTCCCCAGGACAGTTCCAGGCACTACAACCATGCAGCTGCTAACCAAAATAGCAATGCAATTTCAAACATCAGAAAGGAATTTATGCCCAAATGGAAAAAACCATCAGATGCCTCAGTGATTGAAAGAACTGCTAAATATGCCATCGAAGGCAAAAGTCATTCAGTGTATCCCACTCCTACAGTTGCCATTCCAAGTTCTGCTGAGACCCGAATGTCAAACTCGAGGCAGAAGATGAAGTATTTTGATGGCAGTGATGGAAAACGGGGTTCTAATGCTTCCCAGTATGACAATGTGCCTGGGAGTGAGAATGAAAACGGAGCCTCTGTGGAAGAGGCCCCAGAAAGGACCCACCCTCACAATCCAAGAAAGCACACTGAGCCAAATTCCAGCCCGTCAAAAGTATCCAACAAATTTACTTTGAAAGTGCAGCCTCCCAGCCATGTGCGATACCCATCCCAGTTAGAAGGGGAGGAGCACAGGGCTGCATATCCACCCTCCTACAGCAACCCCCCTGGTTACCATGGAAACTCTCCAAAACACATACCTGTTGCCCAGAGCAGCTTTGTGTCCCCACAGATCAACCCTGGGACCCAAATTAATCCTTCCAGGAGACTGTATGGTTCTTCTCTTTCAGTTGATGTTTCTCCGGAGAAGTCCTACAGCCGCCCAACTCCTGTTGTTCTACCATCCAGTCGAATTGAAGTTCTTCCCATTGACATTGGTGCTGGGGGATATACAGGTAGTTCAGGGTTACCAAAGAATGGAAAGTTCATCCTTCCTCCAGTGGATTATTCGCCAGAGAACAGAAAATGGTCAGAAGTTAGTTATACATACAGACCTGAGATGCATGGACAATCATGGACTCGAGATGCTAGCCGTAGCCACTTAAGCAATTTACCAAAATACACAGCCTTTCAACACATACCTTTTCAGGACCATGGCCTTCCAGAAGTATCTGTAGATAGTCCAGTGAGGTATATAATTAACCCAGCTGTAGAAGATGCCAGTCCTCCTGGGTATCAATATGCAGGTCCCTCACCTCCAGCACATCACTACAGAAATAGAGAGGGACTTTCTATTCAAGAGTCAGTGTTGCTGTGAGAGTTGGCTGTATTCACTGAAGACAAAAGAACAGAAACCATGTGATAGCCACATTTCTATGTTAATAGTTGCCAAAGCAGTATTTTATACTATTGTAAACAACTCGTGCAGTTCCGGTGTATGTCAGGAAGAGAGTGTGTGGAAGTGCTTTATCTCCATGTAGATTCTGCTGAGATGAGTGTTTCATTGCATCGTCACGGAAACTTAGTAGGAGATTAACCTGGAAACATAGCAATAGTTTTTAGGGATGTCCACACAGTGAGGCTCTTTATTTTGTTTCCTTCATATCTTTCCTTCAGACCTGAATGTTTCACTCTGTTGATACATTCTGTTTTGACCACTGTCAGAAAGCACTGAGACACCAGAGGAGATGTTCTGAAGGCTATCACTCATTTTTTAATAGGTGTAACATACACCTGTGCATACAGATTTTGATCACAGAACTTAGAAATGTTTTTTAAAGCTACCTTTAACCTAGATCCACGGCATAACCGTGTTTCCCCCTATCTTTCTACCCATCCTGCCCTGGTCAGATTTTAGCATAGGTTCTAAACTGAAACTGACTAAAGAAATTGTCCTGACTTTATGAATCCTACATCTCACAGAATGTCATTCTCCTTCTGTTCCTGCCATTTTATCTCTACCTGAAAATTAAAGACACTGGGGAGAAAGGCCAACCACTTATGGTGCTTAAAATGTGGGTCAGGTAGCTTGCGGGTGTGGCTGTGGCACAGGCTCACTGTGTCCTCTCACCTCCAGCTGTCTCGGTGCCCTGTGCCCTTGGCTCTGGTCTTGACGGGTGCAGGGCACTGACTGCAGAAGGAGTTGGAAGTCATAGTCCTTGCAGCACTCTGGGCAGTGGAAGGTTGGTTTTCAGGTTCATTTGAAAGCAGCTTTAGCCAGACTGTTTATTCCTCGCTCTGCTTCAGTTTCACAGGGTCCCAAGAGAACCGCTCACATGGGCTTCTTCAGACACTCATTCTTTACTGAGTGTAATGGATGGGTATTGCTACACTTACTGGGCCATTACATTATCCTGGTCAAAATTGTGAAAAATACCCTAATAAGCATCTAGAATTTTGATCTTTGTAAAAAAAATAGTATGTTTCATAGTTTTTGAAAAACTTTTCAGTGAAAAATAATTGAGGTTCATGGTTTAAAACAATTAAAATATGCTATTGTACACTACTGTCACCACGACATAGACAACATGGTGGGTTCCTTAAGAGAGGGTGCTCTGTGTGGAGGCTTGTCTCGTTGTTCCCTTCTTGTATCTGAATATCAGAAAGGAGAGAGTCCAACAGAGATTGTCCCCTTCCTCCATGTTGGGGATATAAGCATTTGAGGTACAAGAATATGTCTTAAGATGAAAGCAACATTTGTTTAGCTAGTGAACGTGACAATATTTTTAATGTATATAATGATCTCAATGTAATCTAATCAATGTGGTAATGATGTTATTAAGTTTGGAAACAAATGCAGTATATTAAAGGTGAGCATCACACTGAAACTCCAACCCCTGACAAAATAACCAGGCTCTTGATTTAGATCATGTGGAAGGTGAGAAATAAATGTATAGAAATGTAGCTGAGGATATTAATTACAGTTCTTAAAGTGTGACTTTGTGGCTTACAAGGAACCAAGCTGTACAATTTAGTTTATGATGGCAGCATCTATGCCTCTCCAGAAAGTATATATCATAGTGGTAAATAATGTAGACTATATATATATAAATGCAATATATATATACACACACACTATTTTCTTATGTCATTTATGGCATTTTTATCTGTATACTTTTTGATGTGATTGTTTTTAACATGCTAAAAGTAATATGCATATTTTGTTCTGTGTCTTCTATGTGCCGTTTTCACGTGGCAAGTGCTTTGTTCTGGTGCTTGCAGGGCCAGCCAGATGTCTTCTGTGCTTCCCCACGGTGTTTTACATACGCTGCAGTTCAGCTTTCATCTCCAGTGACACCATGTTTAGAACCACATCATCTTCCCTTGGTTGAAGTATTATTAAAGGCAATAAGGTCTTCCCTACTATAAAATGTATCTCTGTTGGTTTTTAAGTAGAAAATTTTAATTTAAAATTATTTTGCCACTATACAATTTTATTATTTTAAATTTATTTTTAAATAAAAGAAATGATAAGAGGAAAATATTGACAAAGTGATTCAAAATGTATGTATAGAATACATTTGTTGAGGACATTCCAGGCCTAGTAGCCAGTTTTGTTTTGTAACTGCATGCCCGTAGTGTATTTGTCAAGGGTGAGTCTTCTTCATGATCTTTGTGCAGCAAAATGAGTGAGCCTTTGGGCACGGTTGTAGGTTTCCTGAGAATGAGCCCTGCTGATCTTTAGACCTAGCTAGTGAACTTAAGTTTTCGTTTTTGCCGGGGTTTTTTTTTTTCCCTGATCAAATCTCACCCCAGACCACTTAAATCATATCTTGGGTAGGTATCAGCTAACTGTATTTCTTTCTTGTCTTAATGCTTTTAGCTTGAAACTCTCTTTAAAGAAAAATGCCTACGAAGTTGTCTTGTGTTTCTGTTATGGGATATTGTGGTTTGTTGTTGTTTTTGTATTTTGAGACAGTCTTGCTATGCATCCCTGCTTGTTCTGAAACTGTATACCTGGCTCACCTTGAAGTTGAGATGGTCTTCCTGCATTAGCCTCCCAAGTGCTGAGGTCACAGACATGGCCCTCCATCTTACTCAGCACAGGACTTTTGTAGTGTGGGTTTTGTTTTGAATGGTGAGGGTTGAACCCTTGGTCTCAAATGCAAACACTACAGGTGAATTAGCTTTTAAAATTCTCTGAGGTCAGAAGTTTCACAGTTTAAGGAGTGGTGTCAGGAAAATTAGGAAAAGTCCACTGGCCACAGCATTATCAGCTGTCTGTGAATTTTATGAACTTCTAGTCACAGCTGATTAGCTTCAAGGAAGGAGGTTCACTTCCTGACTGACTCCTTACCCCACTCCTTCAAAACAGAGCCTTGAGGTTGCCATTTTCCTTCAGTGGTCTACTTTTCTTAGCCCCAGCTATTTAAAGATCTAAGCGAGGAGAAAACCCTGGTCTAGCTTCATTTGACCAGTCAACATTTTGAGCAGCTAATACTCACAGGGGCTGTTTCCACGCTTGAGAACATGAAAGGATTGTTTTGAGTGCACAGATAATTATGAACAGTTACCATCTTAATGGTCTTACTAAATCTTATAATGTGTGAGCATGGAATGTCTGTCTGTTCTGAGTAGTAATCGCAGTGTTCTGTGGGATTGGTGTGGGTTTTTTTTTTTTTACTAGAATTTCATTTCTAAAGCTGTTGCTGTTTTATTCTGTGCCATCGAAGCTGTTCTCTTCAGACCCTGTTCCCTGAAACCTGCTCTACCACGGAAGGAGAGGAGGGTCAGGGCTGCCTTATAGTCCAGTGTTGGGGGAGTTGGGAAGTTGGGGCCAGCAGCCCTTCAAAAGAATTGAGTCAGTTTCAGTTCAGTGACAGAGCAACTTCTGTTGTGACATGTGGGATTTGGGGGTTGATAGTTGTCATCATTTGATAGACATGTGGTTATTCCAGAGAAAAGTGGGACTTTGCCAGTATAGGGGAACAAAAGTTATCAGAGTACCTGCCCCAGAGAAGGTGATCAAGCAAAGCTGTCACCCACAAAGTAGAGTTATCTGTGAGAAATGGCAGTAGTGTTCTGTTCCCCTGTCAGTTGGACCATGTGGGCTGGAGACTGTTAGATCTGCATGGTAGGCTGGGTTTGCTGTTCAGCAGTTGTGTGACATTGGGCAATTCCCATTCCCTTTCCTGTCTTCACCATTATCAGCTATAACATATGGGCATCTGAGAGGTATGGGTGGAAGAGAAGACAGCCATGATTTGATTATTTGAGTGAATGGAGTTAATAGTGATGGTGATTTGAGTTTTGTGTCTGTGCCAGCTGCTATGCTAAGTCCTTGTAGAAATTGATGTTGCAATCCCTTCATTTTGACTCACTTCCTCACTCATAAACTGAAAAGTATTTTTGTTTTTCTATTTCCTAGGATTGAGTTGATTGGTCTAAAGTGCTTGTCACAGTGTCATGGACTAATACTGTGTTATCTGTGATTACATGCCACCGTAGCACTAGACTTTAGTGGTCAGGAGGGATTTGACCTTGCTTCCATGGAGTTGAGAATCTAGTGAGAAGTCCAGGGGTAAAGGCAGTCAACTTGCATGTGATCTAAGAGGAAAAACATGATTGAGACTTGAGATGGTGTCAGCTTCTCACCAGTGGTGGTGGTATAAAATACAGCAGACCCACCTTTGAATGTGGGGCTGGAAAGTCTGTTTGGATTTGACCAGGAGGAGGAGCTCTTGCTGGCCTGCTGTCTTCTTAGAACCACCGGCAGATCAGTGTTTGCAAGCACAACCAGGAGGCAACAAGGTTCTCGGAAGGTTTGGATGAGATGAGATGAAGGATTCAGTTGCTGAAATGAAGGATGAGGTCAGCCAGGAGCGGAGGAGGAATGTACTGTGGTGGAAGACGATGGGGAGATTGCCTGTTGCAGCCCCTTGCTTCTGGTCGTTTCTTCTTGTTCTCAGAAGTATTAAACACTGATTATTAACTCTCTCTAACGCAGACTTGGCTTTATTTGAAGGGAAGCACAATCAATACAAAGCAGGCAGCACGGAGCAGATTACATGTGCGCATCAACATGGTAGAACAGCTGTTTAAATGCTGCCACCACGAGTGGTCCTGAGGACAAGGGACGGGCACATGATGATTGGGAGTGGGGAACTTCCACATGCTAAATAGAAGGCAACAGCAAGCAATGGCTTGCAGAAAGCTGGGTCCTTCTTGAGGGAGTTAATGAGCCCTGCCACTAATCTGGCTGCATTATTGGCAGGTGACTAAGCCCATCTGGGACTCAGTTTTCAGATGTGTCCACAGTGGCGAACAAAATTGGAGTCTGAACATAGTTCTCTCTGCTCCGTAGTCTGAGGGGGAGGGAGCCCCCACTCTAGGCTGCTCACCTCTGCAGGGCCTTGCGTGTCAGGTGGTGAGTGGGAAGACCCTGATTAGGAAGCAGACAGTAGTGGGGAAGGAATGCATTTATCTACTTCTGTGGCAAGGACCAAGAAGGAGTGGTACCCAGATCCATGAGTGCCATAATCATCTTGGCCCAAAGGTGACTCTCACGAGAAAAGATGGGACTTGAAGTGGCTGTGTGTTGGAAGTAGCCATGAGAACAGACAGAGGAGATGCTTGTAGCCATGAGAGGCCAGGCAGCTGTCGAGTGCTGATGTGGGTGCAAACAGCTGATGCTGAGAATATAAAGACAGATTTGCCTTAGCAACATGAACAGTGGTGCCCGTGAATAGCATCACTGGCACAGTCTCTTTGAGGAGGAGTCTCAGTGGAGCTCTGCATTTGTCAGCTTGGTACAGTGGCCTCATGGCCATTAAATGTGTGCAATAGCTTGAATTTGGACAAATCACATTTCCCTTCATGGCCTCACTTTCCTCTGCTGCCAGAGTATGATAGGGCAAATCAGGGAAGACCATGGATCTCAGCCTTACCTGGAAACAGTCTTTGAGGACTTCCACTGTTCAAGTCCAGCCCACTGACGTCACAGCCTCTCGGAGGAGGGCCCAGGAATTGATTTTTGTTTGTTTCTTAAGTTAATCATTGGTACAACACAACATTTAATGATTTAATAATTAATCCATAAAACCTAAATTGTTCTTGTAATACAATTGTATGAGAATATTCTTCAGGAAATTGGAGAGACCCTTGGGCTTTATTTAAACCCTTGATGAGAAGCCACAAATGGCCTGCCACAGTTAACAAGAAAGCAGTTTGGCCCTTAGAGAAAGAAAGATGTCCCTCCCTTAGTTTTCTTTCCAAATTCTTCTAGCTCCAATATTTTGCATCTGTTGGTATCAGGGAGTGATCTTATAATCCTATTAGAGGATTTTTATGTGGCGGTTTGGAGTGGTGATGCTGAGAATGAGAGATTGTACTTTCCGGCAGCCTTGCTGGACTTGGGCTGAGGAGTAGAAAAGGGAAGTGAGACCTGTGTCCTGTCACAAGTAGAAGAATGAGAAAGGATGGATGCTCCACTAGGGAAGGTGCATGTCGCTAACAGTTAAGGGATGTTTTTCCCGTTTAGACTAGCAGAGTAGTCCCTGGAAAATGGGCCAGTAGTAGTAAAGGAAGATGGACATACAAAGAATCATGTTACAGAACCTGCTCCAAACCTCAATGATTGGCAACAGTGGCATTCCAAAAATATGAACTTTAATATAGTCAGTGGCTGCTTATTCGTTTCCCAACCACCAGACCCAAAATAATCACACAGAAACTGTATTAGTTACAACCTGCTTGGCCAGTTAGCTCATGCATATTTATAGCTAGCTTTTACATTTAAATTAACCCATTTCTTTATTTTATATAGGCTCATGATTTACCGGTAAGGCTCTGGGGCCTCTGTCTCCTCTGCCTACTCTGTACATTTCTGTTTGGATTTCCTGCCTGGCTTTACACTTGTTAAGCCATTGGCTGAAAGCAGCTTCTTTATTAACCAATAGCAATAAAACATATTCATAGCATGCAGAGGGGAACCTCACATCATATTTCTAGCACCAGAATTTATGTAGTGCATTATTAGGTCAAACAATATGTATGTCTTAAAGGATGTTTTGTACTGTTCTTTGCAATAAAACAAAATAATAAAACAATCTGAATGCAGATAGGTGATAGGTTAAGTTATATTACTCTCCTATATAGGAACACTCCTGTTTTTAAAATGTAGATAGTTTTATATGTACTGATAGAAAAAGATACCTTAGTTGTTGATTACTAATGCCACAAAAGTATTCCTTGGCCCCTTGTTGGTCTGCTAGGACAGTTTTGCCTCAGAAACATGGTATCAGAGGTGAAAATGGGTTGGAGTGAAAGTTGCTTGGAGACTGAGCCACCAGGAAGATTATGAAAAACTCTGTTTGCACCTTCGCGAGCAAACAGTGAAAAACTGTTAGAGCAGTTGGACAGGACTTGAGCCACACTGAAACACAGCACAGAGGCAATGAGCAAAAGCTGACGCTGAAGTCCCGAGTGGTGTCTGGTGAGATGACTCAGTGGTTAGGAGCACTTGCTGCTCTTCCAGAAGACCTGAGTTCAGTTCCTAGCACCCACATTGATTGGGTCATAACTCAAGTTCAGCCTCTGAGGGTGTGAGCATATGTGCATGCACACACACAGTATATACATATGGGAGGGTGTAAATCTTTAAACTTTAAGACCCATGACTAAGACTTTGAAAAACAATAGTGATTTAAAGACAGATATCTCAGAAATATGAAGACGTTAAAACATGGAAAGTCTCAGATCATATGCTTCTCTTCATACCAAATACACCAACATTGGCCTTGACCGTTTCTTTTTGGAAGCATGTCTGGGAAGCCAGTCCTAGTCCTTGCCAGTTCCGTTCAGAAACAACAGAAAGGTTTTGGACCCAGAGAGAAAATGGAAGAGATCTCTGAACATCACCAATTTGGCATTTTACCAAGTATGTACCAAGAAAAGCACAAACTCATGTTGCGGGAGGTCCTTCTGCTACTCCAGCCCAGAAACAAACAGTCCTTAAACTAAACAAGTAGAGTGTTTGCCAAGCATGCATGAGGCTCTGGGGTTGATCTTCAGCACCCCATAAACTCAGTGTGGTAACATAACTAATCAGTCCCCAAACTTTGGAGGTGGAGGAGGCAAAAAGATCAGAAATTGAAAGTCATCCTAGGCTACCTGAGTGAGTTCAAGGCCAGCTGGGGCTACATGAGACCCTGTCTCTTTAAAAAAAAAAAAATCCTCTATATTGATTCATTAACCCACTTTACAAATCAGTAAAGAGCTGTGTGGGTGTCAGTCTACCAGTGCATGGGAGCTCCTGAATGATTATGTCTCTTGTGCTGGACAATATGATGGGAACATGTGGTTACAGGAAATTAAATTCTGTAGACAAACCAGATGCTGAGCTTCTGCCCAGAATCAATATGCTGTCTGAAGCCCTGGAGACTAATAAACATACCATAGCTACTAATTTATGGATAAGTTTTTGGAAGTAACTTCAGAGAAGGAATCCAGGCTTGAAGCTGCTTTGGAAATGCCAGATGAAGTGTGAGTTTTAATCAGAGCCCTGAAAAGGGAAGTGTAACGATCTACTGTGATCGTTCTGTCTGAAATGAGCTAAGAAGTTCAGACAGTGAGAACATGATTGAAGCTGATGGGAGAGATTGTGGCCACTGCGAAGAAATCTGGAAGTTCTTTTAGGATAAGTTTGGTGATGGGCAGCAGGGTAAGATACTTGCCTAAAATTTAGTCACCTAGATATTTCATGTGAGAACAAAGAGGCCATTTAAAGAACCTGGCCCAACTCAGAAAATGTCCCACAGCTCAAAAACTGCCAGAGATTCCTCAAGACACCTCAGGTCAGACCGAATAATGCCATGAGACTCATTTCTGGTCTCAGACTAAATAGTCCTTAAAATGTGATCATAACTGATGCTTGTGTGCACATTGTGCACCCTCACTTTTATGGGGTTGGGTTCAGGCATGCTGTGGAAGTCAGGACAACTTTCCCTTCACTGGGTAAGCCTGGTTAATTGACCCATATACTCTGGAGATTGTCCTGCCTCAGCCACCATCTCTATAGTGGCCTACTGGGGTTTCAAATACTTCAACTATTGCATTTAGCTTTTATGTGGGTTCTGGGGATAGGAACGCAGGTTATCAGGCTGGTACAGCAAGTGCATTTCACCCCCTAGGCTGTTTCTGCAGCCCAGCTCCAGGATTGTCCAATATTGTCTCACCATTCTCAAATGTCTGTTACCTTTCTTGTCAGCGACCAGACAGAAGCATCTTAGGAAGGAAGAGTTTATTGGGGCTTATAGTTTAAGAGGCTATGACCCTCATGTGGGGAAGGAATGGCAGTGGGAAGCATGTGGCTGGGACTCCTGACACCTCGTTGGGAAGGAAACAGATCTCTGCCTTCCCGGTGACCATTTCCTCTAGTTAGACCACGTCTCCTTAAGGTTCCATAACCTCCTGTGACGGCACTGCCAGCTGAGAACCAGATGTTCAAACACATGAGCCTGTGGGGGACATTTCACATTCAAACCACAGCACCAACTCCTGCTTGGTCTCTATGCGGATTTAAAACTGACTATACAACATGCCCCTGCCCCCAAACCTAACACGGAGAGACCAAAAGCCAGATATTATAAAATTAACCAACAAATCAGGAATATTCTAGAAGTGGTATTTTGATCTAGTTCTTAAGACTGGAATATACTCAACTAAACTTAGGGCTCAATGGCATGGCTGTAGATTGACTTGTGATCAAGCCATTCCCCATGTTCAGGGCCTCTTGAGCACAAAGCTTCTCTCTAGAAGGCAGTTAGGGAAGTTCTTGAGGGAACGGGGTAAGCGGCTGCCTTTGGGGGATTATTGGCGAGGCTTCCAGGAAGTGCAGGTAGTGTATGTTGGTGTTTCCTTGGTTTCTCAGCACACCATTTCCTTCCTAGCTTGCATGCAGATAGGACAAGTTACTTATGCGGCAGTTCTTGCAGGGACAGCACCCACTCTGTTTACTTCTCTGTGTATTTCCACAGGAAAAGGAGATAATGAAATTTAGCTTAACCAAGCTGTGGGGTGGAAGTTATAACCTATCTAATTCCTTAATTAAGCTATCAATTAAGCCTGTGTCTGTGCCACCTGCTATGCCTGGGCCTCGTGCCATGTAGAAGTGCCAGCACTGACAAGCTTGTCCCCACAGAACCTGGGGCTCCAGTCAGTCTTCAGTCTTCCTTCCTCGTGGCTTTCTTTTAAGAGATAGTTCAGATAGGTCGCCCAGTTCATTCATAATGCATGTGAGGTTACAGAATTTTCAAAACAACCAGCAGACTTAGGACTCCCAGCTTCCCCAAAGGGAGCATTTGTGTTGGCTGTTCAGCAGCCAGGCACCTTTTTTGCCCTATGTGTTCCGAGTTTCAGTTTGGTAGGGCAGCATTAGGCCAAGAGCTTAAGGAGAAAGAAATGAAGCAAAGATGGGGGAAGGCATTGCACATTGACTTTTGAAACCTACGTGAGTGTTCAGTAGCATTTGTTAAATGAATGAATACATGAATGAAAACCAAAAAAAGCTAGTATGTATTAAGCATGGGTGTAACTGGATGCTTTAGTTTTATAGGACTCATTTAAACTTACAGGAAACCTGCTAACATATGCCATGCTCCCTCCAAGAGGGAGAAGGGACACTCTTTTTGTGCGATCAGAGCTAGCCTCGGTTGCAGAGCTCATAGCTATGGATGCCTCTGGAACCTGGAATGAAGCCCCTACTCTGTGACCTACAGCTGTGCTGCATCCAACTCTTGGTACATCCAGGACACAGGATTCTCCTGTTTACTCCACCATGAGTGGTGCTCATGAGTTTAGAAGCCTTGTTCACTGGCAGAAGCAAAAAAAGATGACATCCCAGAAAGAAAACTTCAACCCCACCTCTTTTCTACTCTCCACTGTGGGCAGGCATTTTTTAATCTCAAGAGGGGAACTGATTTAATTTCCCTATGAGGGAAATGTCTGGGGTCATAGGAAGTGTGGACTGCAAGCTGGTGGGGACTCTGAGGTTTACTACTACATAATAGATGAAGCCACCACCCCTCCTTCCACACTCAGGGAAGATCAGTGTGACTGCATTTCAGTTAAAATATGAAGGATCCATACATGATGAGCCTCAGTCTTTTCGTAGGTTCAAGGCTGGCCTTGAACTCAGAAATCTGCCTGCCCCTGCTTCCCCGATGCTGGAATTAAAGGCACCACTGCCTGGGTAAAATGGAGGAACTTTTAACAAAACGTGGTGTGCTTTCTATCACAAGTCCCCTGGCTGCTAGTTAAGGAAATGCCACTAGAGCAGGTGACAGGATAGACGTAGGAACAAATCTCAACTGTTGTACAAGCTGCCGGTAGTTCGGGGAGGAAGTCAATTCAGTGAATACAGTTCTGAATACAGAACCAAAACCACATTGC
Source organism: Alexandromys fortis (assembly GCF_014885135.2). NCBI lineage: Eukaryota > Metazoa > Chordata > Mammalia > Rodentia > Cricetidae > Alexandromys > Alexandromys fortis. The sequence continues at coordinate 3,843,577 of NW_026067951.1, forward strand.
CATGGTTGGATGTAGAGTGTAAATCTAGGTTGTGTGTGTGTGTGTGGGGGGGGGGATTGACTGGACAATTTCTAGGCTAACGTACCTTTACCTGGAATGGAGCAGACAGGAAGTACAAAGGGCATGACAGTACTGGGCATGTTTTATCAGAGAACAAGAAAAACCCATGTAGGAAGATGTTCCTATGCTGGCACTGTGGGACATACAAAGCTGCGAGGCAGCACTAGCGTCTTCTCCATTTCAGAGATAAGCACACTGGCAGCTCTGCTCATTTGTAATCTTAGCAGACCGTGTGCAGCAGCCAGCGTAGATCCTGCCTGCTCTATTTGTCTGCCGTGGCTATGCCGTGTCCAGGTAGGTATCAGGCCCTTATACTGTTAGCAGACGTGAGGGTCGCTTTTCTCTTCCAGAGCAGTGGGAGACTGTGGACTTGCTTCCACTCTAAGAGCACTTGGGAAGTTGGTGAACTGATGTGGAAGTCTGTGGCTACTCCCAGGACCTGGACTGACAGAGCTGTTTACCTGTGAGGGTTGGAGCCTAGCAGTTAGTGCCTGAGGCTGAGGAAGGTCTGGAGAGTGGGTGAATAAACTTAGTATCCAAGTGTCCCCCGGTCTCTGGAACTAGAAGCTTCTAAAATAGGAAGAGTAGACTGCTAACTAGGATATAAACAGTATAATGCCAGGTAGGAGGCAGTGATGGGCTGTCCCAGGTTAAATCTTGAGACTAGGTTGGCTCTGTCCTATCCTATGCTAACCTTGATGACATGGAAAGTATTAGAGACCACAGTGGGCTGAGAGAAAGAAGTGGGAGGAGCTCATGAGCACTCTGTGTATTAGTTACTTGCTTCTGAGTGACAGACCACTTCAAAGTGCAGGGTCTTAGATTAGGACCATCTCACCAACCACGCTGCCTTAGTGCCTTAATGCAGGAATACCTTTGTAGTTGGACTTTCTTGACCTGGCAGCCCCCAAACAATGACACAGAGACTTATGAAAGCTTGGCCTTTAGCTCAGGATTGTTCCCAGCTAGTTCTTACAACTTAAATTAGCTTGCTCCTGTTAATCTATGTTCTGCCGCATGGCTCATTACCTTTCCCCCATAATTTATGTCTGCTTCCCTCTGTATCTCACTGGCATCTCACCTCTCTTCCCGGAAGTTTCAGCATATTCTCTCCTGTCTAGCTATTGGCCATTGGGCTTTTTATTAAACCAGTCAAATGCCTTAGGCAGGCAAGGTGAAACAACAATACATCTTTACACAGTTTGCTCAAATAACCTGCAACATTTCCCCCTTTTTTTCTAAACAAAAAAGAAAGGTTTTTAACTCTAACATAGTAAAACTATATACAATAATATGCAAAAAGAACAATTATCAGTTAAGGATTACATACACAATTCCCAGGCCATTTGTATTTGGCAAATTTGGAGAAAGTACTCTATATCTTCTATCCTATCATCTTGGTGAGTCCAAAATTTTGTACCTAATTTACTTTCTATCACAACTTGCATTTATTTCCAACCCAGAAATATCTTTTTAGACCTTAAAACATTTTCTTAGATAAACAACTTAAACTTTTATGTCTCTCAACCTTATACACTTTCATCTCTTTTGTTTCTTTTCTGAATTTGGTAACAAGGAAAACTGTAACTATAACTCTCTAGTCTTCAACCCCATTAGAGATTGAAGGAGCAGAATAAACTCCATTTTGAGAAAGAATTCCATTTTAGACGGGACCTAACTAAGTGTATGTGGGGAGGGCAAATGTACTCAGCAAAAACCATAAACATTCCCAAGAAAGTGTGCTAACCCTGGCCAAAGTGACTCACCAGGGTGTCCAAACATCTGTTTGTTTCATACATTCTTGTAGATATCTGATGAACCACTGTTTTGAAATTCTTGTCTGCTGACAGTCACTGTTTTGAAGTTCCTCTATACCCCAACCAACAGATTCAAAAGTTGTCTACTTTTACCCAATCCTGAAATGCCAAGGCTTGTGCCACCCTACTTGCAGTTTTCCCTTTAAAATCCCCTTGCCCTGAAGCTTCAGGGTTGTTTTCCCCACCTGCTGCAGCTGTGTGTTGGATTATGGTCTCAGTTAGCTAACTTGAAATCAATAAACCCCAGTGCATTTGCACTGGATATGGTTCTGTGGTGGTCTTATTTGGGGGTCCTGTGATATGGGCATAACAAGACCCAGGAAGAATATAATATTACCTGGGTAAACAGGAAGTGTAGAGCAAACAAATTCCAAAACTAAAGAAATAACAGATATCTGGCTGCCTGGACAGTCACGCAAGGTTTCTCTGCAACACTGGGACATCCATATTCAGCCTACAGGCCTAGAATGTTTGATAGACTTTTCTGCGAAACAGGAATTTTGGAGGACTGTCCTACCTTGTCTTAACAAAATTTAACAGTCGCTTTTCTTTTGTGTTCTGCTTGTTCAGTTTGGACAGATACTGTCAGCAGTTAAAGCAAGGGCAGTTTTTTCCCCAGTGGCTAGCTTTGCCACAATTAAAGCAAACGTCATATGTTTATATGGAGATTCTTGAATGCTGATCATCCTTTTTTTTTTTTAAAGTCAATTTGTGCTGTCAGGAGCAGGTGTGTCTCGCTGTTGTGAAAAGCCTTATGTTATTAAAACATCTTAAATTCCATATTCTGTAGGTCTCCAAAGTATTTGAAAACTATCTAAAATATATGTTTGACCTTGAAAACATACCTAACATGGCCACAAATTTGATTGTTATAGATTACTAACTACTTACCTGCATTTCTTAATTATCTTAAATAGTTTATAATAATAGTTTTTAAGGACTAGAATTTTAGTTTTGATCCCACTGCACGTACTGGCTTTGTGGGAGCCTAGGCAGTTTGGATGCTCACCTTACTAGACCTGGATGGAGGTGGGTGGTCCTTGGACTTCCCACAGGGCAGGGAACCCTGATTGCTCTTTGGGCTGACGAGGGAGGGGGAATTGACTGGGGGAGGAGGAGGGAAATGGGAGGCGGTGGCGGTGGCGGGGAGGAAGCAGAAATCTTAAATAAATAAATAAGATTAAAAAAGGACTAGAATTTTATATTTTTAAATGAGCTGCATAGGTACAGTACCTTAAAGAGAAACATATATACAGTATGTTGAAACAAAATAATCTTAAATTTGTATTAATATACAAAAAAACCCGGAGAAGAGAGGGGGGAGGGGGAGGGAAATGGGAGGCTGGGAGGAGGCGGAAACTTTTTTTTTCCTATTCTCAATAAAAAAAAAAAATCCAAAAAAATATACAAAAAACCTTAAACAAGAGTAGAATCATATATAAACAGTATAACAAAAATAAACTTAAATTTGTGTCAATATATGAAAATCCATACCAATGTAAAATATTTGTTGCTTATTTATTTTAGTTTAAAACTAGACTCAAGCCGGGTGGTGGTGGCACACGCCTTTAATCCCAGCACTCGGAGGCAGAGGCAGGTGGATCTCTGTGAGTTCACGACCAGCCTGGTCTACAGAGCTAGTTCCAGGACAGGCTCCAAAGCCACAGAGAAACCCTGTCTCGAAAAACCAAAAAAAAAAAAAAAAAAAGACTCAATAATCTATCCTTTTTTCCCTATCATTTCTATAGCTCCCCTTTTTCTTTTCAGAATGAGATCTGTTAATCTAATCTTCTTTGCTTAGTTCCTCCCTGACAATGGCCAATAATAACTTGCAGCCAACCCCCTAAATGATGATAAATATCCATAACCCACCAACCAACCAAATCCATCCACCCCACCACTTGGGAATACAGGTGCTGTGTTTTTTAAATTACTTCCTGTTAGCCAGGCGGTGGTGATGCACGCCTTTAATCCCAGCACTCGGGGAGGCAGATCTCTGTGAGTTCGAGGCCAGCCTGGTCTACAAGAGGTAGTTTCAGGACAGGCTCCAAAACTACAGAGAAACCCTGTCTTTGAAAACCATAAACAAACAAACAAACAAACAAAAATCCTGTTTTCTGGGGTCAGTGGCATCTTTAAGGGATGCTGTGGAAATTAACTGTGTAAAGATTTATTACATTTGTTTAACAATGTAAGGATGTATGTTTAATTATGTAAGGATGTGTTGCATTTGTTTCTCCGTGTCTGCCTAAGGCACCTGATTGGTCTAATAAAAAGATGAATGGTCAATAACTAGGAAGAAGAGGCAGGCATAGAATAAATAGGAGGAGGAATCTAGAGGAGAAGAGAAGAAGGAGAGGGATACACCTGGGGCCAGAAGCCAGACATGAGAAGCAGTGAAAGTAAGATATACAGAAGGAAAGAAGAAAGGTAAAAAGCAATGAGGCAAAAGGTAGCTAAAGAGAAACAGGTTAAGTTAAAGAAAAAGAGCTAGCTAGAAACAAGCCTAAGTTAGGCCGACCATTCAAAATTAATAAAAGTCTCTATGTCATGATTTGGGAGCTAGTTGGCGGCCTAAAAGAAAAAGTGTGGTACAAGGGGACCCTGAGAAAATTAGGATAATGATCAAGTCCTGGGAGAGTATATATTATTTGTTGCCCAGTTTCTGTGTGTAGGGCTTATCTGACATCCTGGGTGGAGTAGTCTGTGAGGCTGGACCATCTCAGTTAGCCACTTTGAAATTATTCTGGATGTATAATTTTGAGGAAATGTTAACAGGCTTTCTGAGAGGCTGGGGTGCTTGTCTTCATTGATGTCTGGTCCGTTTGTTCTGAAAACATACCTTTTAAGGGTGGCATCATATCTGCGTAACACAAGTATGGAATTGTGGTATGAACAAATCAGCTAGAGATAATTCTCTATTCTATGTTTGAGCAGGTGAAAGACACCTGTCAATTTTAAAAGACCATTTGGACTGTATAACAAAACTGTAATATAAGTCGTCATCCATATCAAATGAAATGATGTCATGTAATAATAAGTCATAAGGATTTATTATGTCTCATCCAGTCTCAGAGCTATTCCCATGTCGAAGGATCAGCTTATACATCACCTATCATGGAGGTTTTCTGTTGGTTTCTTTTGTGGGTTTGTTTCACTTTGTTTTTGGTTTCTTCCTTCATGTCTGCAGCCAAGATTTTCAGGAGGTCTCCCTTGATCAAATCTGATCTTCACCTATTTTGAAGAATCCATAGCTTTTTGTTTCTTGTGGAGACAAAGGCGTAACCTCTCCCCCAATATGACACATTTCCTGACTTTCACTCTGAAGTTAAGACATCCGTAAGATATATAGGCTGGTTTAATTTAGCTGTTTTTCCTACAACACAATGTCTCTCAGCAGCATTTACTCTTCACTCATCAGCATTTAAAAAATTCAAAGTTAAAAAAGCCCCATATGTGATCCAGATGCCCTGTGTATTTCCCAACCCATGTCGCCTATTCTTTTTATATTACTTTACTCTTTTTAAAGACTTTATTGCTTTTAAACTATTTTATGACTGTTTCTATTCAGTTTTTCCTTTTTAGCATCTATGTACATTTTCAAACATATTGTACTTGTTCATGGGTTTTTTGGTCTTGACCTGACTTTCTGTGTATAGCTTTTTCTGACGCTGTGAGCCAAATCTCAAAAGGCATGGCCCCTCTTAGCACATGGCACTGGTGGTAGGCTCTCTGCCCCCTTCAAGTCCACAGGCAATGAAGGGAGTGTGCCCAGCCATCCCAGCTGCATCTAACCATCCTAGCATGCCTGACTGTCCCAGCCACATCAAACCCTCCCAGATCTGGGAAGTTGCTGAGAGCCCACTTTTGTGGCAACTGAACAGTATTTCTGTATCTTTTGAACCTAGTAATAAGTAATAAGGTTTCTGCTTGTTTCACTGATTTCATTGTCCTAGAAATTGACTTTGAGAGTTTTTGTTTGTTTTTTTATTCTGTGTATAGGATTCTGAAAAATTTTAAAAGTTGGTCCTTTCATTCACAAGCTTACAGTCTTCACTGGGGCTAGAGATGGCTCAGAAGTTACAGTACTTGCTGCTCTTGTAGAAGACTCAGGTTACGTCCCCATTACCTACACAGTGGCTCCCAGCCTTCTGGAATTCCAGTTCCATCTGATGCTCTTTCTGGCTTCTGCTGGCACCAGTCTCGCACGTGGTTCATATGCCCTCCACCCAGTGTGTGTGTTGCTGGAGATTAAACCCAAGATTCTGGGCATGTTGGGTAAGCGCTTTACCACATAACTATACCCTAGACCCTGTGCGTGCAGATTCTTAGACCCATGTCCTTTGTGAAGGGATCCACATTCCTCTTTCTCTCTTTGATCCATGCTGAGCATCCGAGCATTAGGAACTTGTATATGAAGTAGGACAGTGGCAGCCATGTGTCTCCACTGTGTGTGGCTGTACTCATATGTCCCTCCCAACCGGGGTTCATAGCTGACAGGAAGTGCACCATCCCTTCAGGAATGGTGGCGGCCCAAACCCTGAAGTATGTAAGCAGGTGGGATTCTGCAGTGCTTACCTTTTGGTCTCCCTAATGGTCGTGTGGTCCTGTGGCCTCCCCACCTTTCCTAAGTGAATTCCAATAAGGACTTCAGTCTTAATATTTTCTGTGACAGTGGTAGTTACTTTAATTGACGTCTTCTAAAGGTAGCTTCTTCTCGCCCACCCCCTACTGAGACTTGGGCCAAGTGCTGATGTACTGCATCCCTCTAAACCGTTGAGGTTTTATTTACTTCTTATAGCTGTTGATGGGCAGCGTAGGAGTAAGGCAATACTTCCTAACTTCACCATTTTTTCCATAAAGTATAACTGCAAGTAATATTTCTTTGCTTCTAGGTAACAGTAGCTAATCAGCTTTGCGTATAGAAAGGCTGATTGCAAATAGGGATCGGTCCCACTAAAGTCCTCACACGGGATTAGAACTCACCAAGTCCCACAGAGCTTCATTTCATTCATTTCCCAAAAGCCTCTCCTGTCCCCTGGAAGAATCTGTTTGGTGTTCACCCCTCTAGGGGACTTTCCCAATAGTAATTAAGGGACGGTAGCTGGCTCTATGTAAGTTTTTATATTCCTCCAAATAGCCACACCCTTTAGAATATCATTCTCTAATGTGACTGATCTGGTCACATTAGAGCCTCTTACAGGACCCCAGCTGGCCTCCAGAGGCCACCTCCTTTCTTTGCATATGTCTCCACTTGGATCCAGCAGCTGCTGTTAGGTCCATGATGTAGCCGTTCTTGTCTGAGGTGTCATCTTCCCTGCCATTTCTTTTCCCAGATGGTAGACACAGACGTAGCCTCTTGGAGACCTCCAACATAGCACATGTGGGTGAAGTGGAGGAATGGGCACATTTGGGTCAGCGGTGTCCCATACGGCCATTCCAAGGCTCTTTGTTTTTTTTTTTTTTCCTTTTCTTTTTTTTTTTAATTAATTAATTTATTTATTAAACATTTCTGTCTCTTCCCCACTGCCGCCTCCCCTTTCCCCCCCCCCCCCCCCCCCCCACCCCCCCCCCCCCCCCC